>NC_087171.1:16393266-16443266 GCF_035594125.1 Scylla paramamosain | reverse complement strand
AGAGAGAGAGAGAGAGAGAGAGAGAGAGAGAGAGAGAGAGAGAGAGAGAGAGAGAGAGAGAGAGAGAGAGAGAAATCGATGACAGGTTACGCAAGTTCTTGGAGTGTGGTTTGTTTTTTATCTTGTCGTTTTGGGGTTTCCTTCCCTTTCTTTTCCTCTCCTTCGTTTTCTTTTCAATAGAAGATAAACAAGGGGAGAACGCTTATGCCTGCGTCCAGTGTGTGTGTGTGTGTGTGTGTGTGTGTGTGTGTGTGTGTGTGTGTGTGTGTGTGTGTGTGCGTGTGTGTGTGTGTGTGTGTGTGTGTGTGTGTGTGTGTGTGTGTGTGTGTGTCGGCTTATACGCCTTTCTGCCTGTCCCGTCTGTCTTTTAACTTTGTCTCTTTTATGTTCGCCTGTCTGTCTATTAGTCTATCATTCAATCAGTCAGTCGACCATTTAGTCCGTTTGTCTGTCCTCCTACGCACATACACACACACACACACACACACACATACACACACACACCCACCCCCAATGTACATTTTCAGTTTGTTGACTGCCTAAAGAATAAACCGTTTATTATTATTATTATTATTTACATACACCCACCCACACTCACACACACACACACACACACACACACACACACACACACGTTCCTTCTTCCCCACCCAACACTCTTTTCACTATCTCTCTCCATCTCTCTTCCTCCTTCTGTCTCTCGAGTGATTAATATTCTTCGTTTGTGGTTCTACGACGCCCGATGGTCCTGCCAAATTGGTGGGCTCCGTTTGGGCTGGAAACTCGAGCTTTCTAAGGCGGCCTCCCACCACCTGTTGCCTGGCTGGGAGTGAACGCCTCTCTCCCAGCCCTCACCTCCCTCCTCTACTCTCTCTCTCTCTCTCGTCTTTTTTTCCCCCTTCCTTTACCTCCTCCTCGTCCTCCTTATTCGTTCTCCTGCGGCCTCATATTCCTGCCTCCGTACTTTTGCAATTTGTCTATGTTGTTTGGGTGACCACAAAACACCACTGCTCCAGGTAGTACCGAGAGGCATACGTTCACATAGCATTCTCCTCCTCCATAAGCTTCATTATCTACCACTGTGTTACTTACCACCACCTTGTTTCTCAGCGGAGTTACAAGTCTAGTTGCTGTTCTTTAGGGAGCAAATGTTGGATGGATTTATGACTTTCCTAGCTACTGGAGTTCGTGGCTGTTCACTGACGGAAGCGTTCAGCGTGTAATGCTTATTTTTTTAAGTGGGTCAAAGGGACGGTGCATGTGTGTTGGATTGCTAGCTAAATGGACGTCTAGGAAGCAAATGTGTGATGGGTTTAGTTGTAGATATTCATGAGCACTCACTCAGGGAAACATTAAGCATGAAATGTGCGCCAAGTGAGGGTGTGTGTATGTTAGAGTGGACGTCCAGGAAGCAAATACATGGAAGGTACTTGTAGAAATTCAGGGGAAGTCACTCACGGAAACATGGAGCGTGTAATTTTTTTTATTTTTTTTTAAGTATGTTGATGGAGGGTGTATGTGTGTCTGGGAGAAATTAGTTGGGTGATGAAGACGAGAAGAAGGTACACGAGATTTACCTCCGCCTCGACCCACCTTTTACCTGTCTGTTAGCAGAGTGAATGAAGCCATGACTGTTTGACTGTTTGTCTGATTTCCTGCCTGCTCCCATCCACTGACGAGGCATTAAGAAAACGTTAATTTTCGACTTTACAAATTGCCCAAAGCTCGTAAAGCTTCTAAGCACTGATAAAAGCAATCATAAAACCTGACGTGACATGCAATTACGCTTAACTTATACAGAATTTAAGTTAGCATACTTATATTATAATTTTTTCACAATTGTATACCTTGCTTCTTCCTCACCGCAATGGTAATGTGGCTCGTAAATCTCATGAAATTACGAAGCATATCAAAAGAAAACCTCCCTGATTGTGGTCACGTTTTTTCTTCTTCCTTCTCGTAAGGCGGGAAGGGAAGTACTCTACACACCGCTGTTAAACATTCTTCGACTTTTTGCTGCCATTTTATGAATTTGCAGAATTAAATGACTTGATCTTTTATTGGATGCAGGTGTGTGTGTGTATGTGTGTGTGTGTGTGTGTGTGGAATAAATATATATTAGTGACTAGTCTCATGGAAAGAAAAATTAGAACGATTATGTGTGTGTGTGTGTGTGTGTGTGTGTGTGTGTACAAGCGCGCTCACTCGAGCCTAAGGTACAAAAGAATGTTTGTGTTGCGTCTCCCAACAAGAAGGTGCAACTTAGCGCTTAATTTTTTGCTTACAGGTATGGAAACCAGACGCTCTCTCTCTCTCTCTCTCTCTCTCTCTCTCTCTCTCTCTCTCTCTCTCTCTCTCTCTCTCTCTCTCTTCTAGGGGTAAGATAAGATCCCTCTCTCCTTACCTCCTTCCCCTCTCTCTCCCTCTCTTCCTTGCTTCCCTCCTCTACAACCACCACCTCCTCCTCCTCCCCTCTGTCATACCTCCGTGAAGCCCCCGCCTCCTTCACAATGGATCCAATCTACCTAACGCTCACGTGGCGCCGTATTCGAGACCCCAATCCTGTGTAACGACGATTTGCCAGGAAAATGAGGCAATAATTTTCGTGGGTGTAAGGAAAGGGAAGGGGTGAGTGAGGCAGGGAGGCAGGCAGGCAGGGAGGCAGGCAGGCATGGCAGGGAAGGGTGGAAGGAAGGAAGACGCAGCAATGACAGAATGCGCACCACTGTCATCACCTAGCCACTGCCATTACCACATCCCGCAGTCGTCACCAGCATGCCATTTTATATAAAGGTATTCATATCCTCGCTAACTTCCCCTCCTCGTCACCAATGTTGCTGCACGCAGTTACTTCCGTCTTGCTATATACAAAGTGGTTTCCTTGTGGTGAGTATACGCTACCGTCACGTGGATATTCTAAGTGGCTATTCTCGCTATAATCTTACCGTTAATATTGCTTAATCGTTGCTATTACGCGCGATGTTGTCTAATATTATACTTATCGTTACCGCAATACCGTTACTGAAATGTCACCCCTTAGTGGTCTCCTGCCGCGTCATTATCACGGCCACCACCACCTTTCGTGCCGGGCAGGTGTCACTATCACTGTACCTGCCTGCATGCATTATCGCAGTTTCTAACACCATGAGTACTACTGTAACTACAACAGCCGAGGCCATTATCATGACTATTATTATCACTTTATGCTTAAGCCACAATCATCGTTATCTTCTACACCGTCATAAGTGCCGCCCCCAGTCATCTAAACCACCACGATCGTTACCACCATAACCACACCTGCCACACAAATTACTACAATCACTATCATAACCGCCACAATTACCAGCCGCACCATCATCACCATTACTTCCGCCACTGCCATCCCTGCTATCATCTAGATCACCCCCGGGGGAGTAGGATGCGCAGACCCTCGTTCAAGGCGACTGCAGCATAACACACGGATTCTAATAAAGTACTCAACGTGTCAAGATTCACCTCTCTTACAGCAAATAATTGTGGGTGTAAAATGACGTTTACATCCTTCTATCTTATCTTCAAAGCAAACATAGTGCATTGCTCCCTTTGTTTTAACATCTAGTACAGCAAGCATACAAAAAAAAAAAAAAATAATAATAATGATAAAAAAATAAATAAATAAACACCTGTAATAGACTTACCCCTTCTCTCCATCTCCAAGTGTATTGAAATAAAAAATAAAATAATGTGTTAGCATTCTCTCACAGGCTGCAGCAGATTAGTTGGTCCTTACAAGGTCGTTTGTGTATTATCGTCCTTACATTCACTATCACTAAAGTGTAACAAGCAAGGCACAATAATGCAACTAATGACCGCAGCTTTACATCCATGACTGCCACCGCGTAGCATAACACACACACACACACACACACACACGCACAGACACACACACACACACGCTGAACGTCTCTCCGATACATCACACTAAACATCTCAATCTCTTCCTGCACACCGGCACATCCACCATCAAGGCGTTGCACCATGAAGGCATAAACACATCGGTAAACTGTCATCACCCTCCACCCTCAACTTCACTCACCACCACAACCACACTCCGTGAACCACATCATCACCACCACTGCCAGACTTACAATTACATGCATTATTCCTCCCTCCCCCTCACGCACCCGCACCACCAACCGCCCCTCCTCCCACCTCCCCGTCACATCACACCACCATTATACCACCACCAGCGTCACTTTTTTTCTCTCTGTCTTTCACACACACATGCATGACTGGCATTCTCACATCACAAGTCATCCATCATTCCATCCACCGCTTGTTCTCTCGCGCTATTAACACCACTGCTACTGCTGCTGTTGCCAAAAAACCTCCATTACTACTTCTGCTGCGCTTCCTTCCCTACAGCAAGAAACTGTCCAGTCACGAGAGACGAGGAGATGAGGAGGGGAGGAGGGAGAGAAAGAGAGAAAGAGAGAGAGGTATACGTGGTGGATTGGGAGGGGATAGGGCAGGAGGGATAAAGGATAATAGAGAGAAGGGGAGGTAAGAGAACGCAGGAATGGAAAGGAGGAGGAGGAGGAGGAGGAGGAGGAGGAAGGGATACACCTAGGTAGAGAAAAGGGTTAGGGAATGGGGTAAGGCAGAAATTTAAATGTGATGGGATGAAAGGAGGAGGAGAAGGAGGAGGAGGAGGAGGAGGAGGAGGAGGAGGAGAAGGGTTTAAAACGCGATACACTAGTGAAGGTGAAATTCGCTGCCAAGTGTTATGGTCAAAAAGAAAACGTGGGATGGCTACATGAGACTGTGAGAACGAAATAGAAAACAGAGTGAACAAAAAAAAAGAGGAAATACGAAAGATAAAAGGATAGTAATAATAATAAAGATAATGAAAAGAAGGACGAGCAGAGGGAAAGAAAAAGAACGACTGTCTGTAACAACGAAAGAAAAGAGACAGGAAAAAAAAAACAGGAGGAAGACAAAAGGGAAAAGTTAAGACGATAATAGCAATAAGGAGGAATAAGAAGTGAAGAATGATGAAAAAGAAGAAAAAAAAAACAGCAACATGAGAACGCCTTAAGTGCCTGAGACACACTAGACAAGAAGAAAGACGCAACACTGGCTTGTTTTTCCCTCCAACAACATGTGACATTTAAGACTAAAATAAAGTAAAGACTAACTGACATGCTTAGACTTCCCTTCGTGCACAAAGAAGAGGGAAAAAATCTACAGGAAACCTTGTGTGAAGAGATGAAGGAGAAAATGAAAATTTGACAAGGAAGAAAATTGAAACAGTTAACAAAGAGCGAGGAGAGGAGAGCGTGAGCCGGTGGAGGTGCGTGGAATGAGGGAGAGAGGGAGAGAGGGAGAGAGAGAGAGGGAGGGAATGCTTAATGTGCAGGAGGGAGGGAGGGAGGGAAGAAGAGAGGGAGGCAGGTGGAGAAGAGGGAAGAAGAGAGAGAGAGGGGGTAAGAAGTGGCGGTAAGAGGAGGAGGACGAGAACGAGGAGGGGGAAAATGAGAAGTGGGAGACAAGAATTACATTGTCACACTACCCCGGCCACCGCTGCTCACTGTATCACCTACACCACAGCCCACACACACGCACGCCACGCTCTTGCACTTCACTTTTAAACGCGGGACAAACATAACGCTATTGAGGGCTGTGAAAAAAAGAAAGATAAAAAAGAGAGGAAGACTAAGGTTGCGGTGGGGGGGGAGGTTGAGAGAGCCGAGCCAGCGGAAGAGAGGCTGGAGGTGGAGCGGCGTCAATATCAGGAGAGTAATTTTAGTGACGGGAAAAAAGACGCCATTTGGCAAGACGGTCAGCTAGACGTAACCTGACGTCCTCATACTTCAACACAGCGCAGGACGGTGGTGAGGGAGCGCTGAGTGTAAAGAGGGAGTGGGGGCGTAAGGAGTGAGGGGGAGCGAGGGAGTGAAGGGTAGGAAAGGGAACAATCCAAAGATAAATTGTGGGTTTCTCGACCATTCTCTGTAAAAAGGAAGTCTGTTTTCAGCTAGGAATTTTCGAGGCCGAAGCGGAGAAATATAAGCCTTTATTTTCTTTTTTTGTGAGTGTGTCAGACAGTGTTGCCACATTGGGATTTTTTTCAACCAGGGGAGGATTGCTTCTAAATTTCTTTCCACAGCTCTGGTAAACACACAGCCGCGGCCGGTGTTCCTATTGCAGGTTCTGGGAAGGCTATTTGAATAAGCCGGTACAGCATTTTGCAACGGAGAGGTGAAGGAGCGAGATATATCGCGAAAGGCTGAGCTAAAGTTGGCATCAGTGCAGCGCCTCAGGGCAGGGCTAATATGATTTCTAATGGCACCCGTCCCTACGGCTCAGTATAGAATATTTTATTTCGTCTGCAGGGTTACCAGCTATGACTATCTCGCCATCTACATAAACACCACGCTCCGCTCCTTCGTCAATTTTCGCTGCTTGATCATTTACAGCGGAGTAGGGAGGGAGTGTCCAGAGGGCCAGGCCGGGTGCGGTGGTCGCTGGACACACACTACACTCGCTAAAATATATTCCAGATTTAGCCGAGTGAGATGAATATCGTCCACTTGTTATAGGAACTTACCTTTTTGTTTGGAGCGCAAAAGTATCAGCATTCCACCAATTTACGCTTCTCGCTGTTATTCCCTTTCCCTCCCTCTTCCCCACCCCCTTCCTCGTGCTTCCATCAGTGCCCCTACACGCTCCCAAAACCTCCTCGCCAGAGCATTTGTTGACTGGCGAGTTTTTTCCCGTCGTCTAGAAACCGTTAAATTTAGTGCCCCTCGAATTTTGGCAACCTTCTGTTTTCAGTTCGATAAATAGGACGGCCCAACTCAAGTCAATGACCGGGGGGGAGGGAGGGAGGGAGGAGAGAGGGAGGAAAGGAAGGAGGACGTGGAGGAGGAGAAGGAGGAAAGGGGGGGAGAGAATTTTGAGGGGGCCGCAAGAGGTGGAGAGAGAGAGAGAGAGAGAGAGAGAGAGAGAGAGAGAGAGAGAGAGAGAGAGACTTGGGAATTTTCTCAGGTATAAACACCCATACGTGGTTATAAGGAATGGAGACCTGGATGGGAGAGGGGGAGAAGGGGGAAGGGAAGGGGAGAGGAGAGGGGGAGAAAAGGAAGGGCGGGGAGGGAGAACTTTTGTGTGCTGTCATGTTTTTCTCTCTCTTTTTTTTTTCTTTTTATGTTCGTCTCTGCGAGCATTTCCTTGATAAACATGGCTTTCCTGTTATTACGGCGTCCATATTTTTCCATTCACGGCATTGTGATGGTGAAAACACACACACACACACACACACACACACACACACACACACACACACACACACACACACACACACACACACACACACACACAGGAATTTTTTTTTTTTTTTACGTCGCAGGAAAATACTTATCTGCTATCTAGTTTCTATTTTTATATCCGCTTCCTTCGTCATCATTACTCTCTCTCTCTCTCTCTCTCTCTCTCTCTCTCTCTCTCTCTCTCCTCTCTCTCTCTCTCTCTCCACTATTATCACCACTCCACAAAAAAACACTGTTGCCAGCTACATCGACAATCAACAACACACCATCGTGCAAGGAAACGAGCGAGAGGAAAAAAGGAGGTGAAATGAGAACACGAAAAACAAATTGCGAGAAAAGGGAGAAAGAAAGAGAGAAGGGGAGGGAGAGAGAGAGAAAGAGAGATCGAGACTAGAGGGAGGGAGCATATAAAAAAAAAAGACGCGGAGAGGGAGGGAGGGAGAGAGGGGAGATGAGGAGAAGAGGGCAGAGTAGGGGAGGAGAAGAGGGCAGGGTAGGGGAGGGAACAGGAGATAGGAAGAATAATTCTGGACTAGCGGCATTTGTGTTGCACGGACGCGTTTGTTATCGAACGTGCATTGTGTTGTTACTGTCGATGGTTCTCGTGCATCAAAGCGAAATTATTATTGTGGGAGTCGTGCTGGTATAGTGGTGGTGGTGGTGGTGGTGGTGGTGGTGGTGGTGGTGATGGTAGTGGTAATAGTAGCAGTAGTAGTAGTGGTGGTAATGGTGTAGTAGTAATGGTGGTAGTGGTATTTGGTGCCCTTTCTTGATAAGTTTTTGTATTACGGTGTGTGTGTGTATGTGTGTGTGTGTGTGCGTGTGTGTGTGTGTGTGACAGTCTTTGGGCAGGAAATGTTAGGTCCCCGGTTCAGTTAACAGAGCGATTATTCAGTACATAGCCATCGTCCATAGAGATAGGGAGGAATATTGCGTGTGTGTGTGCGTGTGTGTGTGTGTGTGTGTGTGTGTGTGTGTGTGTGTGTGTGTGTGTGTGTGGTCCATGCAAGAGGGAAAGAAAGCAGAAAGGGTGCAGTGTAACAAGGACTGAGAGAGAGAGAGAGAGAGAGAGAGAGAGAGAGAGAGAGAGAGAGAGAGAGAGAGAGAGAGAGAAAGTACGCGTAAAGGGAGGGGAATCACAGGCGAGGGAAGGGGGAGTGAAGAAAACCATACAGTGGTGAAGTGGGAGCAGCAGTGGTGTGTAGCGAGACAAATTATGTATAGGCAGCGAGTGTAGGACCGCAAGACACCAGCAAGACAAACCACACTACACCACATTGCCTGCCTGTGAGTGTGAGTGTGTGTGTGTGTGTGTGTGTGTGTGTGTGAAAGAAAATAGAAAAGAACGGTAGAAAGGTGACTTTTCCCTTGAAGTTAAAATGCAGACGGCGAAACGAGTAAATAAACAAACGCGCGCACACACACACACACACACACACACACACACACACCGTGGTGGCGTCACGACTAAACTAATCAAGGAAATGGAAGACGTATCACACACGCAAAGGTAAATAAATGTTACTCGCTGCCCACGGGTGAGACAAAACAAGATCAAACAAAACGAAACTTTGAACACCAGAGAGAGAGAGAGAGAGAGAGAGAGAGAGAGAGAGAGAGAGAGAGGTAATGAGCTACACAGTATCAGTCAGAACGCGGACACATGCCACTGAACACTGTGGCGAGGAAAGGTAAGGTAGAGGGTGAAGCAGCGGTGGCGGCGTGGCAGCGAGTGGGGCGGTGTGTGGCGGTGAGCGTCGAATACACAAAGTGAGCAAAATACAATGACTTGGCGAATAGCAGGAGGAGGAGTGTGCTTGACAGGAGGAGACCAAGCAGACGTAACCATCTTTATTTTCTCTCTCTCTCTCTCTCTCTCTCTCTCTCTCTCTCTCTCTGCTCGTCTTTCTGTTTTCTTGCTTCTTACACTTACTCCATTTTTTTTCTCCTAGTTCCTCCTTTTCATTAATTGTGTTTATTCAGTTTGTTTTTTCTATCCTGGTTCTCTTTCTTTCTCACTTACTTCCTTTTCTTCCTCGGGATTGGTTGTCTGTTTTCTGTTTCCTACTCATCTATTTAACTCAGATTTTTCCTCTTTTTATCCGGTTGAATTTTCCTCCTCTTTTTCTCATCGCTCTTCCGTATTTGCATTTTATCCAGCTCTTCGTTTTCCTACTTCTCGTTCGTCCCTTTTATCTCTATCTTAATCTTGTCCCTTTTTCTCTCTCTCGTTTTCCTCTCCTTTTTGTTGTTTTTTTCTTTTTTTTTTTTTTTAGTTGTTCCCCTTTTATGTTCGTCGGTATTTTATTCTAATTCTTTCTTCTTCCATTTTTCATTTATTTTGTTACATTCTTATTAAATGCACCTCTTTTATAAAAGCTTCTTTCTTTCCTCCTTGTATCAAACAAATTCGCTTCTCCCTCTTTTGAAGTTTCGTGTAACAAGGAAACACACACACACACACACACACACACACACACACACACACAGAAATGACAACCAACACAGCACTTTTTTTTTTCTTTTTTTATGAACAACACCTGAACAAACTATTTGTAATTTCTTTGACAATCTATTATCTGTTGTATCGCATTCGTTTTGTCTCACCTGCTCCTCCACCTTCCCTCTCACACATACACCTACCCCCACCTCACAACCCACACAAGACGGATGGCCAGTTGAATATGGCGTAAGAATGAGGACAGAGTGAAGGGACGAGTGGATCAGCGGGAGGAAGTGTGCTGGCGGCTTTCTTTCTGTGTGCTGAGTAAGGTAAGGCTCCTCGTGGCCAGCCATGCAAAAATCAGGGAAATCCTCGGAAATCATACTCAATTACTGCGGAACTGATGGCAACATTCAAACATAAGGAATGTTCTCGAGATGTCAAAACAGTTAGGGAAGGATGAGTGAATATGAATAGCGATACAAGACTGATGCTCCACTTCCTGCACACTCGTCAGTGAATAAACAAATACAAAGTCATTCAAGCAGCAATTATTCCTCTTATCCTCGCTGAACTTCCACATAAGTGCATACTCCTTCACAGCTTCTCGTTAAGGACTCCAGTATTCCTTCAGTCTTCATCCTCCTCCTTCACAGCCTTTCTGGCCTCTCTGTAAAGTCTCTCCTCGTTCCAATCTTTGCAATCTCTCCTTCAAGACTTCATAATATTTCTCCTTCCTCTGCCTCTCTAGACATCAAAGCCCATCGGAAGAGACTGATATCATTCCAGCGTTTATCTTTCCTCTTTCTCGCTCCAGTTAAAGCATAAAGCACGCATCGCATAAGTAAATATTCCTATTACTTAACAATCTCTCCTTATACACTGTTATTCCTCCAGTCTTTATCCTTACTCTCTCTCTCTCTCTCTCTCTCTCTCTCTCTCTCTCTCTCTCTCTCTCTCTCTCTCTCTCTCTCTCTCTCTCTCTCTCTCTCTCTCTCTCTCTCTCTCTCTCTCTCTCTCTCTCTCTCTCTCTCTCTCTCTCCTCTCTCTCTCTCTCTCTCTCTCTCTCTCATTTCAGTCGACATCCAGCAGACGCATGGGATCCTCACTAGGCCATCCATCACCCGGCACACCTGACCTGGCTGGGGAGGCATAGAAACTAGGTCGTCGCTGGTCGGGATCGAAGAGTCTGGCTGGGAGTGTCCGTCCACCGCGCCAGGCTTTCCAGGATCCTTGCAGCGGATGTTTGTATTCCCGTGCACGACGTTTTCTTTCTCACCTGTTGAGTATGGGGCGTTTGGGCGGCGGCCAACGGAAGTCCCGCGTTGTAGGGCTTCCGGGAGCCTCGGGGAACGCAGAGAGATGGAAAGGGGGAAGAACACTGGCAGGAGTGTAACTGAGTTCGGGGTGAGATTAGATTAGGGTTTTTAGTGTGGAAACTCAGCGATTATGGCGTTAAGAAGGACGCGGTGGTAAAATAAATAGTGCTTAGTGTATAAAGGGTAAAAGTTAACGAAAAATACTGAATCTGAATCTGAATCTGAATCTGACACACATACACACACACACACATACACACACACACACACACACACACACACACACACACACACACACACACACACACACATAGGCAGACAGACAGACACCAAGTATGTAAAACGAGCTCGACGCAATTCTTTGGGAACATGAGTAAATTAACGTTAAAATTCCACGCGTCTTCCAACCATTTTAACTAATATTGCCGTCGTGAACACACACACACACACACACACACACACACACACACACACACACACACACACACGCACGCACACACACACACACACACACACACACACACAAAACAAGTTGGCATAAAGCATCACAACCTCCCTAAAAAAAAAAAAAATAAATAAAATCAACCCACCTCCATTTATTCACTTACAGGAAATGAAAGAAAAGAGAGAGAGAGAGAGAGAGAGAGAGAGAGAGAGAGAGAGAGAGAGAGAGAGAGAGAGAGAGAGAGAGAGAGAGAGAGAGAGAGAGAAGAGGGGGCAGAAGGAGACAGGAGGAAGGGAGTGGAGGAAGAGGGAAACTGAGAGAGAAAGAGGGTAGCGGCTGTGTCTAGGAGGCGGCGGGCGGCGGTGAGGGAGACAGGATGGTGGTTATTACAGCCTTCTTCCAGCTTCCCGTGATTAAACAGATGCCAGCGCTTCATAACTGTCATGGGTGTATTAAGGTCTCCCTCTCTCTCTCTCTCTCTCTCTCTCTCTCTCTCTTATGAATTTTATATTTTTGGTTTCTTTTAGGAATTTTCGAATTTTGGAGAGAGAGAGAGAGAAAGAGAGAGAGAGAGAATTACTTATATACACTAGGATAGCAACAAGTAAATGATAGGGAGTGATGGTGGTGGTGATGGTAATGGTGGTGATAGTGATGCTGTTGCTGGTGGTAATGATACTGCTGCTATTGTACAGTACTAATGAAGATAGCGGTGATGATGGTGATGACAATGATAATAGTAGCAATGATGGTGATGCTGGGAGTTGTAAGGGGGGAATACAAGAGGAAGTGAGAAGGTATTGTAATAATATCGTAAGCTGTGGTGGTGGTGGTGGTGGTGGTGGTGGTGGAGATGGCAAGGCATTCACGAGTCTTGGCAGGTTAGTGCTGCAACATGCTCGTATTTTTTTACGCTCTTGGTAATGTTCCTGCTCCTGATGATGATGATGATGGTGGTGGTGGTGGTGGTGGTGGTGGAGGTGGGGATGGTGGTTGGGGTGAGGATGGGGGTGGTGATAATGATGTTACGACCACGACGACGACGACGATGATGATGGTGATGACAACAACAACAACAACAACAACAACAACAACAACATCAACAACAACAACAACAAACAACTACAGCAACCACAAAACATTACAACCACCATTACTGCCACAAAACACCCCCCCTTGATTACTATTACTGTTATGTTACCTAATTCATCGGTATCATAAAACACACACACACACACACACACACAAACAAGCCATAACATCTGAACAGCATCTTGTTTGACTCATCCGGTAACACAACAGTCAGGAAGGAGAGGACGAGGGGAAGGATGAGGATGAGGAGGTGGAAAAGTGAAGAAGGAGGAGGAGGAGGAGGAGGAGGAGGAGGAGAAGCCAAGTACCCTGCTGGGGCAAGCCGGATGTCGCAGCGAGAGCTCACTTCCGCCTCCCTTGAGTAGGAGGATGAGGATGAGGAGAAAGACGAGGAGGAGGAGAAGGAGAAAGAGGAGGAGGAAGAGGGTTGGGTACAGGTGTACAAGGAATAGGTAAGGCGTTCTGACAAAGGTGTGCTGAGGGCGGGCGCTTTCCTACGCGTCTATATAGGGGAGGAATATACTCGTCCGGCCCCTCCCTATCTCCCCCCCCCGCCGTACTTCAGTGCCTTCCTTCACCACTCGATTTTGTGCTATTTCATCTTCTTTGTGTCTTGGTTACTTAGTACATAAGCTTCCAATTCAAAATCTCTCTCTCTCTCTCTCTCTCTCTCTCTCTCTCTCTCTCTCTCTCTCTCTCTCTCTCTCTCTCTCTCTCTCTCTCTCTCTCTCTCTCTCTCTCTCTCTCTTTATGTGTGTGTGTGTGTGTGTGTGTGTGTGTGTGTGTGTCCCGCCTTTCCTGCAGTCTTGGTATACGTCTGACCTTGGCAAAAACAGGTGGCAGCGAAACACGTGCTAGCTGCCGTGCGTTCATACGTGAGCCGGGGTGAAACAGACACGTGGCGCACCGTCAGAGGGGCGTCGTCGATCATCAGTTCATTCCCACTGTGATCTCTGGTGCTGAGTGTTCCAGAAAAGCCTCCCTGTCTTAGTATCCGGCACAGTCTGAACATCAGCAAGGCGTGAGGCAGCAGAGCCAGGAAAATTTTAGTGGTACTCGAAGTGGTGGATAATAACACAGCCTGCAAACACCTGATGTAAATAATACTTGCGCGTATTTGTTACCACCACTATACTGTGATGCGGTTGCCTTACCCTTCTCCCTCACGACTGATATAAGTTCACTCTGATATACTGTATGCACTGCTGAGTAATGTCGATGAAATATTATGGATGTGTGTCTGTGTATGTGCGTGTGTTTAATGTTAGATAACTTCTTACTTCTAGTCTCCTTCCATTACGATTATCAAGGAGGAAAAGAAGAAAAGGAGGTAATCTTGTGTGATGACGAAGAGCTTGATACGTATAATTCCGAAGCACTTCGAACGTACACGTATAGGAAATGATCACTGATTTTATGAAGCATAAAAATTTCAATGATTACATAAGTGAAATATAATTCCATTAAAACTGAGTTGATGATCATGCCATCTTTTGAGGTAGAATTTCATATCATTTTGTAATACCGTACTATGTGCAAAATTAAACACATTCGTAGAACCGGTATTGTATCCATCTAGAGTGGCAATACAAATGACCTTCCAGAAAGTTTTAATTTGATTTCAACACGAGTAACTGGAAAATTTGAGCTAACGGGTAGAGCAAATGTTTTCCTCTCCTACACTGACAACACAAGGAACCTTTGCGGGGGTGTGTTCGCACAACATTAACATTAGCCTCTGCTGTGACGAACAATGACACGAAAGCTAGAGAGTAACATTTTATGCACTGTACTTTAAGGATAAAATATTAATTACAATTTTTATTTCTTTTTCTCACACGTTGCTAGTATACCTCTTGCTGTCATTTATAGATGCCTCTGCAGATATAAACAATATGAAACATTACATCTTCATACCTTACTTGTAATTCACTGTTTTCACATGTACAGAAGAAAAAAAAACATACCGTACATATTTTTCTTTACTTCAAACAGTTGATAACTTTTAATAACTCTTAATGTCCAAAAAATTGTACTTGAGTTTTTTAAATGGTTTTATTTAACGAGAACAAAACATAGAGAAAGACCTGAACAACACTCGCAACTTTTCATCTTCATATTGAACCTTCCTTCTATTCATATCCCTTTTCTTTTTCACCGACAAGACATCTTTAACTCCCATTCCTTATTTCTCAACTGCCCCAATTAAACCTCGCGTGACCATTCGCTATTGCACAGGAGAGTTAAGGCGGAGGGCGTGCACCCATAGCCGTGTCTGCACAAACGAGGGAAGGGAGGATGGCCTGCTGTCACTGTGCAATTATATCACGCATTTCTGTTTTACTTCGGCAAGACGTGGACTCGAGATTACTGTACATGCAGAGAACTTTCCTGGGAACGAACTGCTGAATTAATCATCTTTTTTTATCGTATAAGTAATAAAGTGTGCATAGTGGTAGTGGTAGTAGTAGTAGTAGTAGTAGTTGTTATTGTTGTTGTTGTTGCTGCTGCTGATATGTTTGTTGTTGTGTTGTTGTTGTGTTGTTGTTGTGTTGTTGTTGCTGTTGTTGTTGTTGTTGTAAGTGCGATCGCCCGAGAGATCAACTACTGTTATAAAAAAAAAACAGGAGTAATGCAACAGCGCAAAAAAATGAATGAATGTGTACATGATTAACGCGATTCAGTGTGTGTGTGTGTGTGTGTGTGTGTGTGTGTGTGCGTATGTAAATTATTACTGTTCTTGTACAAATTTTCCCACAAGTGTTTTCAAGTGTGATTAAACACCCAGACTGCAGGAGAACACGGCGGGAATGAACTGGGCAAGGTGAGAAAGATGCGTCGTGCTAGAGGACATTCATTACACTCAGTGAAGTACTAATCTTACACAGAGGCTACTATTAGAATGCAATATAGTACCATGTTCTGAAACACTTGTGCTCCAGATAAGTTACACGTGTTTTGGTAGGGTTTTTTTTTTTATTTATTTATTTTTTTTTCACAGTTTTCGTGACAGATGAATAAGATTTCCATGCTGTTGACAGGAAAAGCAGTCTTCAGAGCTTAGATAATCATCTCTTAATATAGTCTAAAAATATTCTTTTAAAATAGGGAGAGCAAAGCGTTTCTGAATACTGGCCCTAGTTCATACATATAAATAATAAGACAAGATTCTGTGATGCAGCGGTGTATGGCGCCCCTCCCCCCTCTACGCCAATATTTTCTTGATTCGCCTTTCCTTTAAAACTGGTCTTTCCACGTAGCAAATTCATTCACAGTGAATTTACGTACCTATCTTTTCGAATTATCATGGAAAAGCTCAGAAATTTAAGAAGCGTGATTATAATCAGTATATGTTATTTACAATTATGTCATTATGCTGAAAAAATATTACTAATTTTTCTTATAATTTCTTAGAGGCCTTTCTTTTCTGTTGTCTTTAGGTGTGTACACAAATAACACTTCCTTGCCATCATTTTGAAGTGTCAGGATTACACTTGTCACTTTAATATTTCTGGAGGTTCGCTTTTATTCTGAGGCACGCTGGGTTGGGGTCAGACTGTTGGACGGGTGAGGTTGAAATATACGAGTATGTTCAACAGATGATAACGCACGTGCTGTTACTAATGTGTAGTGTTCATTTTTGCCTCTTAGGATTATCATTATGTTTAGTCACTAACTGCGGAAAGAATTTTCTTATTGCTATTGTTTTCAAAATTACTTATCTATCATGACAATGGAAGACAGACATTACTTTTCTTTATTAGTATATTATTATTTTTTTGCGTAGCAAGAGACTGACCTTGAGCAAAAAAAAAAGTAAATAAACAGATGGAATTAAATAAAATGAATAAATAGCTAAAATAAAGTAAAAAAAAGAAGGCCCACTCCATTTACCGCTTAAAAAAAAAAAATCAAAGAATTAAACAAAATAAGTCGATCAATTTACTTCATGAATTGTCTTGACGTTCCCATCTTGAAACACAAGTAGTTTAAACAGGACGTAGGTGAATTAGGCAGCATGCTCGACGACTAGTCTTCTCATTCAACCACAGATTGATCAGCGGCACCAATTGGCGTAGGTGGTCTTTTAAAATGCGCCGGCCAATGTTAGCTTCTTGCTCATGTTTGCTGTGTCGATTTGCAGACAGAATCGTGGGCGGGTGTCGTGTTTGTTAATTTGGGCGACTTAAAACTTACTGTTGACGCACCAGATTACTATTCCACTTTGTGTGTGTGTGTGTGTGTGTGTGTGTGTGTGTGAGTGTGTGTGTGTGTGTGTGTGTGTGTGTGTGTGTGTGTGTGTGTGTGTGTTTAGGCGATTTTAAGGGGAAAAATAACATAGAATTTGGTTTGTGGGAAAATATAATAGCTGGCACCAGTTTCGTTGATGGCAATTACGTCTAGAAGAGGAGGAGGAGGAAGAAGAAAAGGAGGAAAGGGGGGAAGGATGTATGCTGGAGGGAAGTAAGATTGGAGGGAGAGAAGGAAAGAGGGTAAGACAAATAGGAGGACAGGATGGAAGAGAAATTAAAGGAAGCAATGTTAATGAAGCCTGACCACCTCCATAAGTCTTAGTATGAGCCACAAGCTTACCAGAGTGTATCCTTTCTCTCTCTCTCTCTCTCTCTCTCTCTCTCTCTCTCTCTCTCTCTCTCTCTCTCTCTCTAGTCACTCAGTTAATTATGTCATCTCTGCGTCTGTCTCGTTTTTGTCTGCTTGTTAATATGTCTGTTTGTACGTCTGTTTCTGTGTTTGTTTATCTTTCTGTCTGACTGTTCCTTGTTTTTGTCTGTTTTCATCAGTTTGTCCAACTATCAGTCCATCTGTATGCCTGGCTGTCTCCTTCTGTCAGTTTGTCTGTCTGCCAGTTATTCTGTGTCTTTCTATCTGTCTGTGCGCCTGTCTTCCAGTCTCTCATTCTGCTTTTCTGTCTTTATGTAGTATAGTATGTCTCTTTATTTCATCCTTTCGTTGTGTGTGTGTGTGTGTGTGTGTGTGTGTGTGTGTGTGTATGTGTGTGTGTGTGTGTGTGAAAAAGGATGTGTATGTGGGTGTGTGAATGATGGGAGTGTGAGAGAGGTTTGTGAGTGGGTGAGAGGGGATATGCGGGTGTGTGAATGACGGCCGTATTAGAGATGCAGAGTGATCAGTGAGGGAGTGAGAGGGGATGTGAGGGCGTATGAGTGAAGAATGAATGAACAGGGAGGCATATGTGAGGATGTATGAGTGTTGGGTGGATGAATGGGAGAGGATGTGATGGCGCATAAGTGATGGGTGAGTGAGCGGGAAAGAATATGTGAGGGGGTATGAGTGGAGGTGTGTGAGTGATGAGTGAGTTGTGTGGATGTCCTGCTCAGTGGTGACTCAAAGCAGTGTGACCAAAGGGATTTCGTAAGATCAATCTGACCGGACCACTTTTGGAAGGCTCTTACTGCTTTCTTCTCTTTTTCTCTATTTATTTTTTAGTTGATTTTCAGGCAAAGGTGATAAACAATTTTTTTTTCTATTCTATTTCGTTCGTTTTTTTTTTTTTTTTTTGTTTTTAGTTTAGAGAAATAAAAAAAAAAGAATACGATGGGACATAATATACGTCCGTGTGTCGATAATCATCACACTAGGAATTTATTTTAGATGCAACCACACTCAAATCCTGTGTGCTTTCTCTTTTTCCTACAGATTCAAAGAGGATTCTTTTTCATATAAAGAAGCTTTCGAAATTTAAAGCTAATGTGTGTGACTGACGGTGACATTTGCTTAATTAACCAGTATATTTTTTCCTCCGTACGTGTACAGCCCGGAAAAAAAAAAAAAACGTTATTTTAATGTAATCTGATATAACACACGAGGGAAAAAATCCTGACTAATATTAAAAGTCTTACTATAAGCCAGCAATAGTTTCTGGACTCGGCTAGCGGCACATTCCCTGGAGCATTCCCTGGTCTTTGAGCAATCGCCTCCCAGCATTTGTCACAGTTCTGCGCATTTGTATTTAACAAGCTATACTGTTTGAAGACTTGATACACCCAGTCTGTGGACGAAGCATACCATCTCTATTTTTTCCTGTCATGCTACACGTCTTAGGTTACTAGTAGTAGCACGTAGTTCAGATTTATACAGACCAACGTGTCTCTTATACTTTCCTTCACCACCTCTATCACAGAGTGCCATATGAAGACATGCTAACATGCTAAACTGCCACTGACTAATGCTGTCATTCAGTGGCTGCTCTACGTTTACCAGTCTTGTCATAAAACGTGCGGGAAATATACTTTGTCCTAACCAAAAATCATCAAACTGCAAAATAGCAAATTATTTATATTTTGGATAACCTGGTACTCTTTAACTGAGTAAGGGGTCTGGCAGAAAACAACGTGACTTTGCCGCACTTTTCGAAACAAGACGGGAATGCTTGGACCAATCAGCGAATAAGAGCATTAGCTATTGACAGTATTATCAAGTTCGCGTGTTCTTGGGTGACAAAACTGATGTGGCAGTGGAAAAGAGTATAGTGTTTATTTCTCTCAAGTAATATCATGTAATCCACGGTGACCTGGTGCTTTCACTTAGAATAAAATCATCAAACCTTTTTCGACAGTCGTATATCAATGTAACTTAGCACATTAGTAGTTATGTGCGTTTCCTATGCAGATTTGTGCCTCCATGACGGTGAAGTGCTTGCCGGATGTTCCTTTCCAATGGTTTATTCTTACTTCTTGATAAGTTTGCCACCACGAGTGTCTCAATGCTTCAAAACAGACGTAAATGGAGCAATAAATTTATCGAATTGTTTTTGCGGCGCTGACCGAGTGAGTGCTGTCAGATGGCGGGATCGAAATGTTCCAGACTGAATGAAAACATTATTAGAACTGCGAGAACTATTGTTTGGAACACTACTTGCATGCCGTCCCCCCACCCCCCTTCTTCCCACCACCACCACCACCACTACCACCACCAACAACAACAACAATTCTGGAAAATGCAAATCACTCGAGAAGTTTGCTGATGCTATCAATAATAATTACTTCCAGGAGGGTTTTGCAGAAGAGAGAGAGAGAGAGAGAGAGAGAGAGAGAGAGAGAGAGAGAGAGAGAGAGAGAGAGAGAGAGAGAGAGGGGGGTATCTGGTCTCGTGTAAGGATCAACACAGACAGCTGGGGATGGTGAGACTTGAGAGTTTATGTTCACTCGTGGAAAAGTGAAGAATGTACACAAATAATACTTTCTACCAGTGTACACATCCGAGAGCGCCAGCATGATACCTCGTGGTAGTTGGCGTGGCGTGAATGATAAAGCTCTTCTCCAGCTGCCAGTGCGAAGGATACGTCCATCACACAAGTGAGAGATAACCATCAATTTAAAGCAGAGAGGAGGGAGGAGGAGAAATTCACACAATCTAAAATAAAATGCATGTAAATAACATCTACAAACATTACAATGAAATATAAAATCCTCTAAATATGGAGTTGTGTCACCAATAATTTTTTTCATCAGATGAGAACAGGGTAAGTAAAGAAGGTTGTTATCAGTTTCTGAGCTGTGATTTCTTAAGCCACATATCTATTGCGACAGTGATTATCAGATTTCCCACGTGAACCTCAGCTCACCGTAGCCTTCCTGCCTCTGTGTCACTACCATGTGTTGCCAAAAGAAGCTTATGAGAGACAAAGTATGCACGAGTTAAGAAATCAGCAAACTTAAGATCAATCTAAGCTACTTCCTCTTCTTTTTGCAGTGCATGAAGTGAAGTCAAAGCTAAGTGTTCTCGTTTGTGGAGTGTGTATGAATATATGTATGTATGTATGTCTTGTGTTTATCTACCCTACATACTGGAGAGTTGTGGAGCGAGTTGTATTATGGAAAAAAAAAAAAAAGAAAAAAAAATTGGATCATGCAGGGAAAAGCCTAGAAACTCATCCCACGCGCTGGTGTGTATACTGGTGTGTGTATGTTTGTATGTATTTCTTTTTATTTGCTCGCCACACAGCACCACACATAAACATACACCCACAAAAAAAATATTCACACACACACACACACACACACTCTCTCTCTCTCTCTCTCTCTCTCTCTCTCTCTCTCTCCCCGGCACACAAAAATATCGTAATGGAGAATCGGATGGATTAACTCTTGGTGCAGGACGCGATTCCCTCCATCAGAGAGTCATTAAGAGAACAAGGTATTATCCGGCGGCCTTAATGTTGCGCTGAAATAAGCCCCACTGTCACCACCACCACCACCACCACCACCATCATCCTCCCTCCCTCCCTCCCTCCCCACTATCACCATCGATCCAGCTACCAGCATCATTACTACTAGCACTTTACCACCGCTACCACTCTATAAGCAGGACTGTAAACAAGGTAGTCTTTCGATCATCCGCTGTTTCTTTATCATCTATACTTTTACTACCATTAGTCCTACCGCTGCTAACGTAACCTTTTAGAAACACCACTTAGCTAGTACATGGGCGCAATACACACACACACACACACACACACATTCCCATAATCCACGTGATGAGATCTGTATGCATTTTTCTCTGCTATTATGTGCGTCCTCCGTGGTCTGTAATTCAACTCAAGAATACTCTGCCATTCATCAACCGCCACACCTTAAAAGGAAGGCGGAGGAAGTGGCAGAGTGATAAAGCATAATTTTCCGCGGCGAGAACAGTAATACTTATGTGAATACGTGGCTAAAAATATTTATATCCCCTGAAACTTTTTTTTTTTTTCGCTACTTATAGCCACTTCCAGTTAAAAAAAAAATGGAAAGAAGAAATCATGTGTCTCTATTTCCTTCGCCCTTCTGCTCCTCCTTCAAGACTCAACTCTGTCGGGTTTTGTGTGTTATTTTCTTCAAAACCGCACCTCGTTCTTCACCGCCCAGGCTGTTCTTGTTTGTGGAAGTATAAATTTTTAAGTATGAGTTTTTGAAGAAATTAGTTTTTGTGCAGCTGCATTGTTCTCTTTTTTTTTTTTTGTCTTTCTTTCTTTCTTTTGTCTTTTTATTTCCTTTTATTTATTTATTTTTTGCCTCTGTAACGCTTCGTGACAGTTTGTTGTACTTTACTCAAAATTTTGTGTTTATTTATTTATTTTTTTTTATAAGCATGAACTTGTTATGAATTTTTTTTTTCTGAATGGTACCGACAACGCAAACAGGATGATGATGATAATGATGATGAAGATGAAGAAGAAGAGGAGGAGGAATGGTAACAACAACAATAATAACCACACAAAGGAGCAGAAGCAGCAGCAACACTATTGGCTCTCGCTGGGCTGTGTGTGATGAGCTGCATTATCTAATCTAGAGTGAGAGATATGTACTCGTAATACTGTAGGCGAAGACTCCTTCAAGCCGTGACTAGCAGGAGAGGAAAGGGAAAAATAAACACATACACAACACAGGAGAACTGCAAGCATAGTATCATAAGAACGATATAAATACTACTATTACTACTACATTGCTTCTACTATTACTACTATTACCAGGCCTCAACGAACAGTGACAGACCAGTAAGAACAACCAGAACAAGTATGATAATGATCGGTAATATCACTAACCTGTGCCGTTATCAATGTGGGAGCGTGATGTGGAAGCGAGGAACGAAAACAATTGGCAGCGGTGGGATTCGAACCCACGCCTCCGAAGAGACTGGTGCCTTAAACCAGCGCCTTAGACCGCTCGGCCACGCTACCGTATTTTAACTAGAAACCTGACATTAATGTTTTGATTCCTTAAAAAAGAAAATAAGAAGAAAAGTAAAAACAAGAATAACAAAACGAAGAGAAAGAAGTAAAAGAAGAGAGAAAGAACAAAAATTTAGGCAGACGAAGTGGTGATAGCATCAGTACATTTTGAAGTTAGATATAAAATTGTAGAAGGAAAGAGGTGCGCAAAAAATAAAATAACGTACGAACTCGAGGAAATTTGCAACTCACGCACTCACTGGGAAGAAAATAATCTCGAATTATCACACACACGCAAAAAAAAAAAAAGAAAAGAAAAATTGACGCTAATAAATCTAATTCCTGCTTTAATAAAAAAAAATGAATTAACTTTTACCGCGAATACTAATATCATTACCGCCATTACTACTATCACCACCATTACCACCACCACCACCACTACTACTGCTACTACCGCAAACACCGCAAACACCGACTAAGGCCAAGGTGTCTAAATCAAAACTGCTTCACCAATGCCACAACCACAAGCATTTCGAAACCATCACGTATTTACAGAATACTATCACCACCATCACCACCACAGCAGCTATCACTATCACCACCACCACCGCCATCACCACCGCAACAACTACTAAAAAAAAAAACAAGAAAAGGAAAAAAAAAAGAAAAAAACAAATGCGCCATAACGCCATGAAAGAACTAAAACAACAAAAATATAAAAAAAATTCATTACTATATTTTTTCCCCATGTATTTATTTGTTTATTTTCACGCACATGTTCGCACGCACGCACGTTTTTCACTGTTATGTCCTCTCTGTTTATAAATAGGCGGTGGTGGTGGTGGTGGTGGTGGTGGTGGTGTGTCCAGCGGGAAGTCTGCATGTTGTGGAGGAAGAGGAGTGGATGGAGGGGGCACGGAAGAGTGGGGGAAGGGGAAGTGGAAGGGGGAGAAGGAGGTGTGGGAGTGAAAGGGGGAAGGGTGTTCCTGATATGATGTGTAATTTCAGCGTGGGTAATGGCAAAGTATACTAGGGGAGGAGGAGGAGGAGGAGGAGGAGGAGGTGGAAGAGGAGGAGGGTTACAACATACTATTTCTTTATTGTCTTTTTTTATATATTTAATGGAGGAAATAAATAACTAAGGGGTGGAAAAAAAACAACAAAACACACACACACACACACGATCTCTCTCTCTCTCTCTCTCTCTCTCTCTCTCTCTCTCTCTCTCTCTCTCTCTCTCTCTCTCTCTCTCTCTCTCTCTCTCTCTCTCTTTATGAGCAACGAGCTGGTATTGAATAATCGACATGTTAACTGATCCACGACCAAAACATTCTCTCTCTCTCTCTCTCTCTCTCTCTCTCTCTCTCTCTCTCTCTCTCTCTCTCTCTCTCTCTCTCTCTCTCTCTCTCTCTCTCTCTCTCTCTCTCTCTCTCTCTCTCAGTACACCACCACTAGCACGGGACTCATAACAACACTTCCTAGGGCGAGAGGATGTCCACTGATACAGAGCTCAGATAAGGCCAATCATTACCTGTTCTCTGCCTACCACTTTTTTTTTTTTTCCGACCGCGTCTGACTTTCTACCGTTACGTTGAATTTTTTCCTATTTTTTTTTGTGTGCGTGCATAGAAGGTTGCTTGAGCTAAATAAAAAAGAATTAGAAAAAGATATTCGTTTTTTTTTTTCTTTTTGTGTCTGTGTGTGTGTGTGTGTGCGTGTGTGTGTGTGTGTGTGTGTGTGTGTGTGTGTGTGTGTGTGTGTGTGTGTATGTGTGTGTGTAAAGTAGGTTGCTTGAGCAGAATAGAAAACCTGATTTTTTTATTTTTTTTTTTTAATGCAAGTTTATTTTAGTTTCCTTTTCTTTTCTTTTGTTTTGTACGTCAGTCTCTCCGACGTGTTATTTTTGAATTACCATTATTACTGCTGCTGTATACTTCAAAGTCTGCGGACATACGGTAAGTGTGGACTGCAGGTTTATCAAGAAACCGTCAGCTCTTTCTCTCTCTCTCTCTCTCTCTCTCTCTCTCTCTCTCTCTCTCTCTCTCTCTCTCTCCTCTCTCTCTCTCTCTCTCTCTCTCTCTCTTCACCCAGAATGAATGATAAGTACATGATCCTGTCACTGCACCACTTCAGAATAGCTCTCCACCACCACCACCACCACCACCGCCACCACACCTCAGCCACCCGCCCTCGAGGCCACCAGTGTGTAAACAAGGTGAAGAAGAACCCCAACGTCATGTTCTCCACTCGCCTACCTCTCTCCGTCTGCCACACTCTTCCTCCTCCTTCTCTTCCTCCTCTTCCTCTTTCATCTCCTCCTCGTCTTCATCATTCTCCTTCTCCTTCAGTGCTCTTCAATACTTTTTTTACTTTATTTTCTCCAGAACCGTACGTCTCTGAAGAGGTCAAGCAGAGAAAATTTACACAAGAAAACCGCCTTTTGGATTGATCAAGTAAAGTTTCTTCCCAACATAAGAGAAAAGTAATGGAGAGGAACATTCGTACACGTCAGGAACAAGACATCAATCAAGTGTTGTGTGTATTTTGAGCGGCGTGTGTCTCCAACGCCCAAAGCAGGTCACCGCTTCGACTTCCCTTGTTCGGGGTCACGCGGTCGCCACCTCCGCCCTCACAGAGTCACGCAGGGAGGCGTCTGACCTCCTGCCCTGCTGCTGAGGTCATGAGGTGTGATGACAAGGTGTGTGTGTGTGTGTGTGTGTGTGTGTGTGTGTGTGTGTGTGTGTGTGTGTATGTGTGTGTGTGAGTGTGTGTGTTTGACTTAACACTCATGGTCTATTTTTTAAGATGCTCGAAGGAATGGAATGAACGGAGGGGAAAGGATGAGGAGGTGGAGGCGTGATTGCAATGCGAAAAGAAGAATGAGGAAAGAAGGAGGAATAGTCATTTACTCTTTTTCATAAATGAATAAGAGTAAATAAATGAATATATATATATATATATATATATATATATATATATATATATATATATATATATATATATATATATATATATATATATATATATATATATATATATATATATATATATACATATATATGTATATATATATATATATATATATATATATATATATATATATATATATATATATATATATATATATATATATATATATATATATATATATATATATATATATATATATATATATATATATATATATATAATTTCCGAAAACGAAAACCTTCAGAGTTCTATTAAGAAAGTTTTCAATTTCTTTTCTTTTTTTTTTTTTTCGTTTGACGTTTGGAGCACAGCCACCCTCCTCCTTCGCCTTTGGCCTTCAACAGGCTGAGAGTTAAGAGAGCGGGATTTTCCTGTGATCACATAGCATTTAAGAATTTCCTTTTATGCAGGTCGTGTGTCATTACGAGGCACGAGTGATGGAAGCCAAGGTCACCCTCCCACACTGTGATGGCAGGGGTGCTGGTGCAGGCACAGTGAGGCGCTCTTGGGACGGTTCGAGTCCCACTGCCACAATAACAATCAGCCAAGAGTCAGTGTTACCAGTCCTGCTTGAAGTAATTGTCGCGGGTAAGAAAAGCCTCCTGGGCACCACGGGCCAATGCATGCCAAGGCCACCACTGATAGCAGCAGCCACCCGTGAACCGTCTGTCTGTCTGTCTGCCCCCTCCACGCCACACTCAAGAAAAAGCTGCTGGTGTAAGATGAAGATAACAAAATAGATGTACCTGTCTGTCCGCCTGTCTACTCTCTCTCTCTCTCTCTCTCTCTCTCTCTCTCTCTCTCTCTCTCTCTCTCTCTCAGCAAGGCAGTCTTCATATTTCGCGGTGTAAGTAAGGACGTTGTTTCCACGCCACACACGCCATACACAACAGGTGACAGGGACAAAAAGGGAGGAGGGGGAGGAGGAAGAGGAGGAGGAGGAGGCACCTCGTGCGTACCTCAAGACCTCGAGGTATGACGACAATAGTTTGGCGACCGTCCAGCTCACACACTTCACTCCTCCTTCACGCGGCCACTTCCCAGCACAGACATCGAAGGCCGCTCCTCGAGTCACTACCACCTCTTTCCTCTCAACGACCAAAATATGTAGCAGGGCCGCCACGAAGGGCGCCAGTAACCTTGAACACAGTAAGTATTTCAGTAACTCAGGAGCACATCCCAGACATACTAAGTACACTGCGTCCTTCATCATCAAAGTAACCACATGAAAACACTACCAGGTGGCAGAGTGATAGCACTGAGGCAGCATTCATTCATCAGGCGCGGACGAGATACAGCTACGTAAACTCCCTTCCCTCTTCATTCACTCCCCGCCCTCCTCCCTTTCTTGAGCGCAGGTCGTGGGGATGACAGGCAGGCGGCGTCTTGCTCGTGGCCCACAAACTCAAATTCTAAATCGTCATTACTTCATGCTTTCCTCTTTTCGTAACCCAGGTCATGCCCTTCATACTTTCTTATTAAGTCGTTCCAGCTTGTGTAACCTTGAGGGCGGCGACGGCGAGGCAGGCACAGGCAGGAGAGCAACAGGTGAGGAAACTTTTGGCTTGGGCCAGACTGTGATGAAATGCCAACGCTATTACACGAGCCCGCGAATTCAGCCAGTGTGATGAAGGCAATGTCTTCATCGGGTCAGAGTTCGCCGTCCAATCACATAAGGAATTTGTCGATGCAGGAGACTTAAAATGCAATTACAAAAATGGAGGAAGAGAAGAGAAATGCTGCCTGACAAAAGTGAACACCTTCGTTGCAACATTGGCACAGCAGTAAGGCATAGCAGTAAACGAGTTACGTGGCATATATAACTGATAATGTTTTGTCGCACTGATCAGCAACTCGACACAAAAAGAAAAAGAAAAGAAAAATCCATTAACAGCAGCCAACAATCGACTTTTAGAACACAACAATCTATAACCAAGGTGCGAAAACCAGTTGGATATCTTCATAATGATGAGCTGGATGATACGTATTTTAGCCTCAAAGCGGAACAGCCCCATAATAGCGAGCGATATTACGGATACCTCACTTATTAACGCCTCAGTCTATTGATAGTCTGTTGTGGGGATGGTAAGGCTCGGCACTGTTCAGGAGGCGGGAGGGGAGAGAGCAAGAGAGGAATAGAAGAAGAGAGAGAGGGAGAGATAAGTAAGGGGAAGAGACAGAGGTAAGAAAGATGGAAGGATGAGAGGCAAGAGAGGCACATCTTGTATATGTATACTCGCAGTATACTTGCAGGTCAAAGAACTATTAAAAGATTGTATACGACAACTGCCGTTGCTTTCACCAGAGAGACGCAGGCAACTGAAAATATTTCCATTCTTCTGACGCCAAAAAAAAAAAAGGTAGAAAAAAGAAAAAAAAAACTAAGCTTCTTACTCAACACCTGCTGACAATGCTATCGAGAGAGAGAGAGAGAGAGAGAGAGAGAGAGAGAGAGAGAGAGAGAGAGAGAGAGAGAGAGAGAGAGAGAGAGAGACTCTTCTGGAATCAAAAACACGGCAAGTCATCGTCCGGTGTGACGTCATCCACCTCACCACCACCAAAGGAGCTATTCACAAGGAGGAAAGGAGAGAAGACTGGGAGGGGGAGGAGGAGGAGGAGGAGGAGAAGGAGGAGGAGAAGAAAGGAGAGGAGAAAATATCAGTAAAATTGAAAAAATAAATATATGTACCTAAATGTATACATAAATCTATTTGTAATAATAATAATAATTTTAATAATAATAATAATAATAATAATAATAATAACAATAATAATAATAATAATAATAAATAAAATAATAGTAATAATAATAATAATAACAACAATAATGATAATAATCACATCAAGGAAACGCAAGACCAAGAAAAGGAAGGAAAAGAGAGGATAATAACAATAGCAGGGAAAGAGAGAGAGAGAGAGAGAGAGAGAGAGAGAGAGAGAGAGAGAGAGAGAGAGAGAGAGAGACTTAAGACTAAACGAGAAACGCACCGTCATCATCTCATCAGTACAAGTAATCACGGAAACCTGACAACACAACCACCACACATCACATCACTCGCTCCCACACATCTGAGAAAAAAAGAAAAAATCAATAAACTAAATCGATAACAAGATAAAATAAGGAAATAAAAGAAATGAAGGAAAACGAGGACACTGAGACGCAGGAATAAAACAAACGAGTTAATGCAAGAAGAAGAAAAAAAAGAGGAAAAAAGAGGAGAGTAAAAGGTAACATCACTATAACAACAATCTCGTCTCACCACCACTGCCTCCACCATTACCAACACCTGTTCTTATCTAAACTATATATTATAAAGAGCATTCAAGAACACTCAGGTAAAAGGTGAAGCCGTAGGGGCATAACTGGACTATCTCTCTCTCTCTCTCTCTCTCTCTCTCTCTCTCTCTCTCATGCTGACAAGTGGGCGGTGATGTACACTTTTGTCCCGCGGCCTAAAGGCGATCAGCGATAAGTTTCTGACGAAGGCGGTGAAGGAAGCGAGAATGGAGGTGCTGGCGACGACGGCACGAGTCTATGGCATAAGTGAGTACTCAGGTGCAAGGAGGAGCAGGAGGAAGAGGAGGAGGAGGAATAAGAGGTGCATGTGATAAAAGTTTTCCTTGTTCGGAACGCGGAAACTCTCTCTCTCTCTCTCTCTCTCTCTCTCTCTCTCTCTCTCTCTCTCTCTCTCTCTCTCTACGCCTTCTTGACTTCAACCTTAACACTCATCCTCTCTACTCATGCCCCGTCTGTCCTCCCCCTTACCCTCCCCTTCCTCCTTCCTTCCCTTCGTTCGTCTCTTCTTACCTTACCTCCTCGCCCCTTCTCCTCCTCCTCCTCCTCCTCCTCCTCCTCCTTTTCTTCCTCTTCCTCCTCCTCCTTCACGCTACCTTCACTCTTCCATCCTTCCTCTTTATTACCTTTCCCTGTCCACGCCCTTCATACTCGTTCCTGATACGCTGGTTACTTCCCTTCCTGCAACCCTCTCTCTCTCTCTCTCTCTCTCTCTCTCTCTCTCTCTCTCTCTCTGGTATTTTTGCGCTTGATTTTATATTTTCCTTGTTCGGTTGTCCTCATTATTATCTTCCCCCAGCCAGCACGCTCTCTCTCTCTCTCTCTCTCTCTCTCTCTCTCTCTCTCTCTCTCTCTCTCTCTCTCTCTCTCTCTCTCTCTCTCTCTCTCTTTCTTTCTTTTCCTCTTTGTGCTTCGTTTGTCCACAGTTGCTTATGTCCTCTTCTCTTCTTCTTTCCTCTCGTTCGTTCCCTTCTGCTCATCTCATTATTCATATTGTGTTCAATAAAGCTTTGCAAGTTGGTGGAATCCTTTCATCTCTTTATTATTATTAGCATCATCATTATTATTGTTATTATTATTACGTGCTTGCTTTTAATACCTGTTTCTCCTGAATTATCTCGCACTTTTTTTTTTTTCGTCTTTTTATTTCTTTCCTTCTCTCTCTCTCTCTCTCTCTCTCTCTCTCTCTCTCTCTCTCTCTCTCTCTCTCATTCTCTTTCTCTTTATAATTGCACATTCTCCCTTCCTTCAGTTCTACCTTTTTCCCCTTCGCGTAATTGAGTTTCCTTTTCAGACAATCATTTCGCGTCATTAGTTTCATTATGCTTCGTTCTCCTCCTCCTGCTCCACCTCCTGCTGCTGGTGTTGCTCCTTGTTTTCCTCCCTTTCTCTCCCTGCTACTGTTCCTTCTCTGCTCCTTCCCCCTCTTCTCTTTCTTCTTCCTATACTCCTACTTATGTTCCTTGTTCAGACCGTCTCCCTCCTTCTCATCTTCTTCATCTTCCCACTCACTCACTTCATTTCAGGCCCCGTCCCAACATACCACCTCATTCTGCATTATTATAAAGCTGAGCGTATCCTTCCTTCCTTCCTCGCCTCGCCTTGGTATTGCTACTGCTTGAACCAACGATATGTATGCTTATTTTAGTTAGTTTGTTGATCTTTTTTCCATATCTCATTGTCTTCTGTGCACTTAGGATTTCGTGGGGTTTTGGCAATAATTTTTCGTTTATTTACTTTTTTTTTTGCGGGGGGAGGGGAGTGGGAAAATGTGTGCTAGTTTGTTATGTGCTTCGTAATATTTGAAACACTCGCTGAAAGGCGCTTCACTTTTGACTTTGGGCTACATTCTCGAGCGTCTCAGTGTTTCATGAAGCACTTCCAACAGACTCTAGGCTAAGAGAAGTTACCAGAGGGTTTCTAAAGAGTGTTTGTTTTTTGTGATTATAGTAAGAGTTTGAGAAAGATTCTGTACCTTCTATGTAAAAAATAATTGAAATGCATGGCAGATCTGTCTACGCAAAAAAAAAAATAAATAAATAAATAGATAAATAAATAAATAAGAATAAATAAAAATAAATAAAATAATAAACAAAAAGCATGAGATATCCGTCTAATCACCCATGAGGCGTTTAACAATAGTCCTTTTTAGAGAAGAAAACATTATAATAGAATACCTTTTCTTTTTATATAGGTATACGATTAGTATTTTACATTCCACCCATGGTAAATTTCACTAAGATTTCCTCCAGAACAATACTCCCATCACCCCTCTTACAGTAAATCAGAGTATCTTATGTAAGGTTGAAAAAATCATATCACTTGGGGCATTGATTCTGATGGAAGTGACTTGGGGGGGGGGGAGGGATCTTCGTGCCTGCAGCGTACTTATGTGGAATTGAAACAGAAGTGATCAGTGAACACATCCGACCCCTGGAGCAGATTACATCCTCAGTTAAAGAATGTACACTGACTGGAACAGAATACTCACGGAATCCTGAACTATGCTTTGCTTCACTGACTGACTGATTCCTTCTCTCGCTAAATGATCAATGTATTCCCGTCTTGTTTCATCATTATTTTATTGTAGGCTCGCAAATTGTTTTCCATTGATAAACCTGTACCTTGTAATTCAGTAGCGGCTTTGGTGGAAACACGTTAATTTGCCGTACGCTTCAAAACAAAGTGATAATGCGGACTAAACTTATCATTAAGGGAGGTAATCAGTCAGTGGCAGTGTTTCCTAATTCCTACGTCCTTAGGTGGCAAAAATTACTTTAACATTTAGTGAAACAGAGGATAATATAAACACCTAACCTGATTTGCGTATAGACCCTCACCTCTTTGAACAGCACACATTCATCTTCGTAACAGGGGACAGTATCTACATTCTCACTGTTGAAATATTTTGTCTGCGGGGTGATATTCAAACACACACGGATGAGGTCTGATAAAAAAAAAAAAAAAGAAAGAAAACTGCAACTTCCATGTTGGAGTATTATTGCCCTGAAATGACAAACACACACACACACACACACACACACACACACACACACACACACACACAGATATATAGACGTATAATTTATTAACTACAGGGAAGTATACATTTATTAATAAAATTCAAGTCATTTTTGGTCCAATTTACAATGTCTGATAGAAAAAAAATTTCCCCAAAAATATCCAAACTAGAACTGTCACATAAAAATTCAATAAAATACTCACTATTGAACAGACAAAACAAAATAATAAAATAGGAAACATATGTCAACACACACACACACACACACACACACACACACACACACACACACACACCATGGCGCTAACTTATACATCCCTCCCCACTGCATACTTTCTCTCCTAAACCACTGGAAAAATCGCTACTCCCCATCTGTTGAAGGACACTCACCCTTGGAATGGTGGACACACTTTATCACATCAGTGTGTGCTCTGTACTTGCTAAAATATGTATCCTAACTGGAATAGTGCACACAATCATGAAAGTACTCTCATGTGTCTGGATAACAGTATATACACGAATGCTACTGAGTACTCACCACCCATTCCCTTCGTTGGACTATCTATCCAATGATTTTACATACTAAATTTGGTTAAGCTATATTAATTTTCTCTCGATATTTTTGGGGATCATTATCAAGACTACCATTTTTTTTTTTTTTTTCGTTCACTGTCTCCCTTCTCTTGAACTATTCAGGGAAGTGAAGTACGAAGAGCAATTGTGGGGTAGTTATTTTTTTCCCCTCTCTCTTATTTCTTTTCCTTTCTTTTCTCTCGGAGCTGTCAACTGTTTTCTATGCGCAGGTGAAATTCCTACCTGAGAACGAGGAAGTATGTGTGGGCTGAGGAATGTCTCTTTTTTAGTCTTCAAATTTTGTTTTTCGTGCATCCCTTCAAGGCTCTTTTGTTCATTAATTTTACTGTTCGTTACTTCAGTGATTTTCTCCATCTGTGCCTGTCTCTCTGTCTCTATTCATCTCTGTTTGTCTGCCTCTCTCTCTCTCTCTCTCTCTCTCTCTCTCTCTCTCTCTCTCTCTCTCTCTCTCTCTCTCTCTTCCAAACACCATCCATCCTTCTACTATTTCACCTCGCTTTTCTATGTCATTTCTTTCTTTTACTGTATTTTCTTTTCGTGAATTTCTCCTCCTTTTCCTCCTCCTCTTCTTCATCTTTCTCTTTCTCTACCTCCTCCTCCTCCTCCTCCTCCTCCTCCCTCCTCAGTCTCACATCTCACCAAACACCAGTACGTATATACATTATGCTCATAAAACGTCAATAAGATCATGTTTGTTTCCTCTCCTGCATTAAGGGTCCTTTGTTCACCTGCCCCTGATTTATTTACCTTTATCTCCCAAATGTACAGGATGACAGAAAGAAGAAAACATTTATTCTTTATATGTGTATCAGTATTCTCTTGTCTTAAGGTATTGTCGAATTATTGTCACTTATATTCCTTTCTCAGTGAACAGAGATACAGAAACAACACACACACACACACACACACACACACACACACACACACACACACACACACACACACACAGAAGGGCCGTGAAAGTGTGGGAAAACGGAGCAGCCTCGCTTTCCCCGTCAGCTGGCGGAGACCTCAAAAAAATACCATTGGAGGAGGCTTACCTTCCATTTATGTATGTATGGATGTATGGATGAGTGGTGGGATGGGTGAATGGACAGATGAAAACCTGGATGGATGGATGGTTATGATATGTACTATAATCATGCAGAGAGAGAGAGAGAGAGAGAGACAGAGAGAGAGCTCCACCACCACAACAGCCACTACCACTACCACCACCACCACCACCACCACCACCACCACCACCACCACATCAAAACGCATTATTTCTTCCTCCCTCTATCTCCCCCTCCCCTTATCTCCCTCGCTTCCTTTACCTACAAAACACCTTTCTCATTCCTCCCTCCCTTCCTCCCTCATTTTTCTCCCTCCCTCTTTTCTTTGCCTTCGCTCTGTTCTTCAAGTTGTTTCCTCCCTCCCATCCTCCCCAACCAAACAGATATTTACCTCTTTCCTCCCTCCCTTCCCTCCTTCCCTTCCCTTCTTCCCTCCCTCCCTCCGTCGCACCGTCTCTCCCTCAGGCGATGGCTGGGAACAAAGCGTGAAGAACCTCACCGAAGGAGGGAAAAGTCCGGAGGAGATTCATCATAGAGAGGTTTGCATGATGGTCTCTCTCTCTCTCTCTCTCTCTCTCTCTCTCTCTGATGATGGTGGTAATATGAATCTTAATCTAATAATATCTCTAAGTTTGTTTTTATTAATGATACAACGATACTTTTATTTTGTTTTGCATGCTCGTGTGGTCTCTCTCTCTCTCTCTCTCTCTCTCTCTCTCTCTCTCTCTCTCTCTCTTCTCTCTCTCTCTCTCTCTCTCTCTCTCTCTCTCTCTCTTTCTGCGTAAAATCACCACGGGCTCGTTCCAAGGAGGAAATACCTGGTGACGTAAACAGAAATAAGTTTTCCACGAGGCACGAGGATGAAACGCAAGAAATTTATATAAAATACACTGAGGTGAACATAAGTGTACAGAGCGTCGAGGACCTTGTGTTACAGACGCTGCACACCACGGCCACGCTCTCTCCCTCTCTCTCTCTCTCTCTCTCTCTCTCTCTCTCTGCAGTGGAACAAGGCAGCTTTTGAGCACGGCTAACTTTTATGGTCTTATTTAAGAGAGAAAACTTTCCTTCATAAATTCATCTTTAGCGGTAATTCGTCTGCCTATTATAGTAATCCCGGTTTACAGCAAACTTTGTGAAACGAGGTAAATTTTTTTTTCGCTCTTAGTGTCAACTGGCGAAGGTTGCAGCGAAATCTGAAACCCCTCATTCATTTTTTTCCTATATTGTGCAACATAATTTCTGAGAATTTTCTTTTTGTGGTTTACACACACCACTCTCCTCTCTCCTCTCTCTCTCTCTCTCTCTCTCTCTCTCTCTCTCTCTCTCTCTCTCCTCTCTCTCTCTCTCTCTCGTCGTTGTGCCACATTTCCCTTTGAAAACCTAATCAAGTGTTTTAAGAAACACAGATTTTGAGCCATAAAGTGAGTATGAAAGGCATTTCCATGGAAGTGTTTGCAATTCTGCACACACACACACATTCTCTCTCTCTCTCTCTCTCTCTCTCTCTCTCTCTCTCTCTCTCTCTCTCTCTCTCTCTCTCTCTCTCTCTCTGAAATAAAAGAGCTTAAATAAGGTAATGTGTTTTCTCATAATTTTCCTATTATATGAAAACAAAAAAGAAGAAAGTTTCCTAAAAAAAATGTGAAGGTTAACCTTTCCAACACACACACACACACACACACACACACACACACACACACACACAAACAGGCTGGTCAGAAAAGAGAGGAGAGGAGAGGAGAGAAGAGCTCAGAGCAGCGCACCAGTGTTTTGTTTCTTGGCAGTCGTTCATCAACACCAGCAAACGGCAAAGCCCCGCCCCGCCCCGCCACGAGGAGACGCGGCAGCTGCCAGGTGTTGCCGGCCAGAGAGACACAAGACACTCGTACACCTCGGGCTGACTCTCCTCTCTCTCCTTCCTCACTTCCTCAGCGTTCCTCATCCCTCAGCCCGCAGCAGCAACACGGCAAGAGAGAGAGAGAGAGAGAGAGAGAGAGAGAGAGATCATAACATACTGACATTTTCTAGATACCTATGAATGATTTGATAGCTCCGTTTGTTGTTGCTATCAATGTGAAAATCTTCTTCAGTGTATTCTAACAAAACACTAAAAGCGTTTATACATGTAGCTCTGATGTGTATGGTGAAGATCAGAATAGAAACAGCTAAACGACCCTAGAAGGAGACAGGATGTGAAACGGATAATACTTAAAAAGTCTTGTGAAAGTATACAGGCAGATAAATAGACTGAATGAATGAATGAGAAAGTAGAATTAGGCAGAGTAGATCAAATAACAAAATATAGATACAGGTGGAAAAGAAAATTAATAGCTAAGATAACAGATAAGAGGAAGTCACGGAAGGAAGACAACTGATAAAATTATATGCAATTACACAAGAATAACCTTCTGAGATAATTGTAAGTGCATATGTAATCACAGACACTGACAGAGAATTATATCGAATTGAATAAGAACTGAAATGTAGTGAATTATATGAAATTGCATGGAAAGGCAGATTACAAGAAGAATGTCACAAAATATCCCAAACAAAAGAGAGAGAGAGAGAGAGAGAGAGAGAGAGAGAGAGAGAGAGAGAGAGAGAGAGAGAGAGAGAGAGAGAGAGGTACCATTATTGTCTGCTATTATTATTATTATTATTATTATTATTATTATTATTATTATTATTATTATTATTATTATTATTGTTATTGTTATTAATATTAATAGTATTCTTATTATCATTATGATTATCATCATCATTATTATCATGAAAAGAACAGGCAAGAGAGGGATGATCAAGGAATTAAAACAAACCTCAGCAAATCCCCGCAATGATCAGATATGAAAATATAACAAAAGGAAAGGCAAAAAAAAAAAAAAGAGAAAAAAATCAAATCAAATCAAATAAAACAACAATTAGAATAACACATATCCAGTGGACAGGATGTTAAATCCTATTTGCTTTTACTTTTGGCAATGGTAACCTCAGAAACAGTCTCCCCGCACATCATACAGTCACATCACGGGTAAATGTGCATGAAAAAAACGAGACAAAGGCTGGTTGACTGAGAAAAAAGAATCTGGCTGGAAAAGCGCGCACATTGACACATTGAATTGTAAACTATGATGTCTTTTGCGTGCAGGTTGGAACTGATTCGATAGTGTTGTGGTACGAGGAGGGTGTTCACTGCTGTTGGCAATCTTGAAAAACACAGAGTAACAGCCATTTGATGGTAATGATGATGTTAAATGAATTACATATCTAACATTATAATCATTACGTTTTCTATTGGTTCTTCCTCTTGGTTATATTTTGTGATTGGAAGGAAATTTCTCTCTCTCTCTCTCTCTCTCTCTCTCTCTCTCTCTCTCTCTCTCTCTCTCTCTCTCTCTCTCTCTTTCAAGTACTCAACTACAGTCCTATAAGTACAAAGGATTGAAAGCAACGATACAGGAAACAACTATTTTTAATTCAAACTGATCTTCATTATGTCTTTCTCATTCTCTCTCTCTCTCTCTCTCTCTCTCTCTCTCTCTCTCTCTCTCTCTCTCTCTCTCTCTCTCTCTCTCTTTCATTTATATCTCCCCATATCCACTTTACCGATCGCACAAAGTTCCCTCTTTCATTATTCTCCTTCTCTCGCCCCATCTTTGTTCTGGTTTTCCCCTTGCTTCGCCCTCCCCTTCTCTTTTTATCATATTCCCCTCACCTGTTTTCCCTCTCACCATCACAACTAATTCTTCTTCCTCCCCTCTCCCTCTCCCTGTTCTCAGTGACCACCTTCAATTAATCCACTATTTTTACCCTCCACCCTTCTTCTCCTCCATCTCGTTCTATCCCTTGTTCTCTCTCTCTCTCTCTCTCTCTCTCTCTCTCTCTCTCTCTCTCTCTCTCTCTCTCTCTCTCTCTCTCTCTCTCTTGATGATGAAACTCTATCGCTCGACTCACAATAATTTCACCTTCAGAATAATGATAATGAACACCAAGACAAAGGACAAAGGTGTGGACACTATATAGGAAACTCAGAAGTCTTGTATACGTAATCAGCAATGACGGGGTGGATCAAGGGAGAGGAACAAAGAGCCATCGACGTGGTGGTAGTAGTAGTAGTAGCAGTAGTAGTCTTTGCATCACTCTATAACACTGCAGAGATCTTGTGGTTACAGTGTGTCCCCTTAGTTATGCACATAGAGACCAATGTTATAAGTGTTCCCTGCAGGTATGGCTAAAGAAATCTGTTTTTTTACCAAGCATTCTCACTGATCTGGTGGTGGTGATAGTTGCATCACTCTATCTTGTGGTTACAGTGGTGCCCCCTTTTAGTTATGTACATAGAGACCAGTTATTGATATTATCTATTTTTTTTTTTTTTTGTATATATAAGAAGGGTACTAGACAAGGCCATCAAAACATGTATAAAAAAAAAGGACCCACTGAAGTATGGTTGAAGAGAACGGTGTATATTCAGGTGCATTCTCACGGGTCTGATGATAATCCTGGAGCGAAGACCTTAAAGCAGTCAAGAAGAATGGAGAGGATGATGTTTTGTGTTATAGAGAGATAAGAAGAGAACATCATGCATTTGATAATCAGATAACAAAACGACAATTAGAGTATTCGAATGGCAACACAGGGATCTTAAGGAAGGCAGGCCAGAGAGTGAACTAGATCGAGAGATTAGATAAGAACATGGCTAGGAATGGGCGGGTAGCTGGCAGAGGCGAGTGGAAAAGGTTGGGAGAGGCCTTTAGCTTTCACCCTGTAGTAGATTCATAAAGGCTGATGGTGATAATGATGAATATTGATATAAATGCATGGGAAAGGACTGCTGAAAGTTAAGTCACTACAGAATAATTTAAATCACTCACTGCTCAGGTTTGGTGTCATTAGATTTATTCGTAAAAACTGTGGAAAAAGTTGGTATGAGTAGAGGCAGTCTAGACAATCTTTCTTGCTGTGAATGAGTGGTGCGTGAGCGTTTTAGTTTCTTGTTCATAGGATGATGACCTGTGTGTTCACTGGCTAATGAACAGGTTGCAATGTATTCAGTAAGATGTCCGATACAAAATCTAATGTAAACAGTGGACTTCATTATCGAAATATGTTGAATCCCTTAATGAGTGGGGTGGCGATAACAATTTTGAGCTTGGGGTAGGATAGGAATGGTAGGCGGGCAGTAGAATAGAGGCTGCCACGAATTTACAACACTGAAATACCAGTTTTGCTCAACCACTCAGAAAAAAAAAAGAAGAAAGAGAAAACCTCCAATACCTTTTTCGTTTCCTTCATGATGCTGTGGGACTAGAAACAAGCTAACACGGAGCAATAAAGTAAGATGATTGACTCTTCCCTTGCATAACAAGCCAGGCGAGGAAAGACTGGAAACAGATTACCTTATTGACTGAATCTTCCCAAAGAGAGACCAAGCAATATAAGAGAGCAATATATTCTTCCCTCTTAATAACAAAACCGTGAACATCAACATGAACCTGAACCTTTAGACGTCGAAATGAACCTGATCTTTTAGACATTAACCAATCCAGCCATATTTCAGTAAGTCTTCTGTAACAGTGATCATCAAATCCTTCCCTCAATAATAAAATCATATGAAACCAATAACATGAAACTTTAACCACAATCAGATACGTAGATATTTTATTAACTTGTTGCCTTGGGGCGATAGAAGCTAGCAGGTGTAGTAAAGGCAAGGCAGGTAGTGAGAATATTGAAAAAAAAATATGGAACATTGGCTACTACCTCGAAACCTGTCGAGCTGGTGGAGTGTTTGATTAATGTGCGTCAGAAGTTACAGTCTTGCATGATTACTATCTTTCAAATGAGCTCCGTGAAGTGTGGGTTTGATTTGCGATTCTTTATTAGATTGAATGTGTTTTTTTTTTCTTTTATTTGTATATCTGCTGGTGTAGTACTGTACATGCTAGTGAGAATGTACTTGTGTGTGTGTGTGTGTGCGTGTGTGTGTGTGTGTGTTCTCTCTCTCTCTCTCTCTCTCTCTCTCTCTCTCTCTCTCTCTCTCTCTCTGTGTGTGTGTGTGTGTGTGTGTGTGTGTGTGTGTGTGTGTGTGTAAGTAATTCTGATCCTAAAGTAGCAAGTTAATCATGGAACACACTAAGTCTGCACAAACATGCAGAAAATTATATATTTTCACTTTCAAATGAATTATGAAACTTAAAAAACACATTTTTTCGAATGATATATGATTTTTATATCAATATTCTTTTTCTCCTATTACTTATTTAATTATTTGTAAACTTACAGGAAACTTTTTTTTGCCGCAATTTTTTTTTTTTGTACACGTCCGGAAACTGTGTTCAAGAAAGGAAAAAAAAAATCAGTTAAAAATTTTTATCTGATAATTGGGATATGTGTTTTACTTTAAAAAGAACCATTGTTTATAGTTAAAATATTATTTAGAGTTCTTTGGAATGCATCATAGGTAATAATCATATTTAATTTTCAAATAAAACTATAAAACTTTAGAAAAACACATTTTTCGACTAATATGTAATTTTCATATTAATACTCTTCTTTTTCTATTCCTTATTTAATTGTCTGTAAATAAAGAGGAAATTTTTTCATCACAAAGTCTATTAAATTTTTTTAACAGATTTAAGTAAGCTGAAACACGTGATTGGACAGGAGACGACGAGGCAAAAGTAGATAAAAATTGACAGGTGCTTGTAATCTGAAGCCCTTTGGACCGTCATAAGAACTACTTTCAGTGGCAGCAGAAATGATAAGTCAAGTTTCCATGGATGTTTTTTGTCTCATTGATGACGCAGAATAGCAGTTAAGTTATCATTAGAATCATGGCCTCTGCAAGCCAAAAAACAACTATCACTAGAACTGTTATAAATAATTATGATAAGACACCGACACACTTAAGAACGCAGTCCCTGAACACTAAGAACAAGAACACAAATGGACACGAGTGAGCATCAGACAACAACAGAATTTAGGTCCTAAAAAGATGGTTCGATTTCACTAATTAACTAACACTAACTATCGTACTGAATAAACAAAGTATCCACTACATAAACGAAGAGAAAGATGCGTTATGTAATCATTCGTAGGGGAGATTTATTTATTTCCAGGTAATATAATGCGTTAAGCGTATAGTGTAAATTGAGAAGCTGTGTGAAGGACTGCAGACACACTCACTCTCTGTAGAAGACGTGAAGTGGAAACATAACATAGGCGTGGTGGCTTCTTGCAGCTTCCCTTATTTTCTTATGTTCTTATATTGTTATGACAAAATAGATGGGAGATGAGGAAGGAAAAGGAGAATAAGGACATGAGGAGATGACAAAAATGACGAGTTTCAAGGGAGGAAAGAACAGGTGATATGAAAGGTATAGGATGAGGGAGAGGGAGGTGATGGGAGGAGAGGCGAGAGGGATGTAAGTGGAGGGGACGACAGGTGAGGAGTATAGAGGAGGGGAAAATGGAGGTGAAGAGTAACGAAAGTGGTACCATGTCGTTATTTGTGATGGCAATGGTGATGAAAGTAAAGAAAACTACATGTTGGTTTCAGAGAGAGAGAGAGAGAGAGAGAGAGAGAGAGAGAGAGAGAGAGAGAGAGAGAGAGAGAGAGAGAGAGAGAGAGAGAGAGAGAGAGAGAGAGAGATACAAACACTGGCAGCACATAAAAACAGATTCATCACAATAATAACAGCACATCAAAACAGATATAGTGCACCAAAACATTCACACCTGACTAGAGAGAGAGAGAGAGAGAGAGAGAGAGAGAGAGAGAGAGAGAGAGAGAGAGACACCCTTCCCACATTACAAAAACAAGTGGCGGCAACACAATAGCACTAATACCATTCTATCACCATCACCACCATCACCACCATCAGTACCACCACCAGCACCACCACGATTTCCATCAAGACCAAACACACCCGGAAAAAAAGGAGGAAAAATCGTCCGAATTCATTAAAATGCATCTATTATATAAGTAAGCAGGGTGATCTTGGTGGTGGTGGTGGTGGAGGGAGAGGGAAAGTGAGAGAGAGACTCCTTTGGGATTTACCTACTTACATTTCCGCGCTAATGGATGAAACCACGTCGGTGAAACGTAATGAAAACAAAGCCTGGTCATTATGGTTTCATCTTGTGGCTGCGCGGTAGTGATGGTGAGAGAGAGAGAGAGAGAGAGAGAGAGAGAGAGAGAGAGAGAGAGAGAGAGAGAGAGAGAGAGAGAGAGAGAGAGTTTTTCTCTCTCTTTTTTTCCTTCGCGCTGAATCCCCACGGGAGGTTTCGGGGCTGCGGCGAGGCGGGTGAGCGAGCAGGCGTCTCCGCGATGGGGTCTCCACCGACTCAAATTAAAGGGTTTCGAAGAGGTAAATTACTGCCGAGTGAGAGGAGGTGAGAGGTTTAGGAGACGCGATGGAGCGAGGCGCGGGATGTGAGGTTGGAAAGGAGGCCTCGGGAAGGTTATCACCACCACCACCACCGCCACACTCGTGAGGCATTACTCGAAAGGGAGGAGGAGCTGCGTGGCAGAGGTGGGGCGAGGAGCAAGGGAGGCAAACACGTGAATAAGAAGATAAAGAAGAGAAAAAACATGGGGTAAGTGGAGTGAATGCATCTTTTCTCACAGCGTTCTCGACTTGGTTTCCACGGTACTTCATTAAGGTTCGTTAATTACCGTCTCACTATGTCTGCCTTTGAAGTGAAGTAGTACTATGCAAACCGCACAGATGGGCACTTCACTCCACTCTTCTCCCGGGGATGATCTAAAGCAGACCACAGAACGTCTAAAAATAGAAGAAAAATTATTTGGCTATCACAACTTAGCGACGCTCAACGCCATCTGGTCAGAAACATTGAGAAAAGGTTCTGCAGCCCGAACAAAACGGTCATGGCTTGTGCCTTCAGTAAAGCAGGAGTCTCAAATGACCTGCTTGAGAGAGAGAGAGAGAGAGAGAGAGAGAGAGAGAGAGAGAGAGAGAGAGAGAGAGAGAGAGAGAGAGAGAGAGAGAGAGAGAATTGATATATTTTTGTTTTCTTTGCGGGAAACATTATGTATAAAGCTTTAACTTCGTTTCCTGAATGTTTCCTATCTGTCTTTTGGCGTGGGAAGCAAACAGGTGTTTAGAAAGTTTACCAAGTGTGTTGAGCGACTTTTAAATCTTTCTTTTTCTTTCTTTTCTTTCTTTTGTCTTTTGTCTCTGAAAGAAAGCCAGAAAACATAATGTTACTGGGTCTTATCAATTGCTCTAGGGGATGCTTGTACAACACTAGTACTCATCACCACCATCATCACCACCATCATCATCACCCCCACCACCATTCACGTGCAAATACCACGACCATACTTCCTCCTGAGGGAGCACTTTGCTGATTACAAAGCGTACACACCGCTCGTCACCAACTGAGTGGATCTGTCTGCTGGTCTCCCGCGATGTTCTGATGTCGATTGTTATGCCCTGAGGGAGCCCTGCCGCTCACCTCGCTTACTGCCTCTAGCACACACACACACACACACACACACACACACACACACACAAAGAATATCGTGGTGCAATAACAATACGTATCAATAATGGCAGTAGCAAAAATGTCGACAGAGCAGTTGACAGTATAGCCGTCTATCTATCAACATTTCTACCTGACCATCTGTCTGCCCAGCTGTCTATCTACACTTTGCACATACAAAGCGACCGGAACCGAGGTATAAAAACATTTAGTGGTTTGCCAGCACGAAAACTACTTCCACAATTATTAATAAATCTTCCATTACGCATAGGAAAACAGACATACTGATGTACTTTGTCTTCCACCCTTTCATCCTCTCCTCTCCCAGTTCGTTGCCAGACGTACCTCACTCAGCCCTATTCCTCTATGAAACATCCGCACACGATGAGTCTCAAAGTAAGGGATGCGGTCAGAGGTAAGACCAAACCCTTTCAGTCACACTACCTCATATCATTCCTATCGCTACTTGTACACCAGGCTAACACTTGTAATGCATTTGCTTTCTGTGGCTTCCCGTGACAGAGGCGGTATGGTCAGTAATCAAAGTACAAGAAATGATTGGTTAGAGCTCGATAAAATTAGAAAGACAGGAAGAAACTGGTTATCAAATGAAGTGGTACATAAGTGATCATCTCGAAGGCACTGTGAGATGACTGTGAGGTAAGGATATAAATTGTATCCTACAGACACCCGATACACTGTTCGTCTCCCTCTCTAGCTGTGTGAGGGAGAGACGGGTTGTGCTGTGTACTTTATCCCACGCTGTGATACGATTACTACAGATCTACGAGTTACTACTACTACTACTACTACTACTACTATTACTGGTGTGTGTGTGTGTGTGTGTGTCAATTCGCATTGCCTTTACGTCTGTTCTGCGGCCACGGTCCATCACAACAGTACTGGAAGCTTTTTACACTGGAAATACGTTTTTCTAGCGGTGTTCCATGACCATATCAATAAATCAAATTATACAGGAATTCATGATATTAAAGCGAGTTTAAAGAAAAATAACAGAGAGAGAGAGAGAGAGAGTTACTATATTGGTGAAAGCATTAGTGTACCGCACTCCAAAAATAACAGTTTGCACTAGGATAAAATGAACTATATACAGGTTACGGATCGTGGGGAGAAAGACTGCATACTGAACACACGGGAGAAAAAAAAAATACTGTAGATAAACTTTGAAAAAAAAAAAGAAACTAAAATCAATAATTATTAAACAAACGAAATGAAATCAAATAAATAAACAAACAAATAAATAAAGCAAGATGAAACAGAATAAAAGATAAATAAAATAAGTGAATTCACTACTTTGATTATATTCTACAGTAAATATAAAGAAAGAGCACAAATCTATTCAGTCACATGCTCAAGACCACAGCGACGACAAAGCACGCTAAGATTTCCTCTGGTGAGACTTTTCAGTTTGTTATCAAGACGATGAGGAAGCGTTACATATCATTGTTGGTAGCATATCTGTCTGTCTGTCTGTCTCTCTCTCTCTCTCTCTCTCTCTCTCTCTCTCTCTGAATTATTCTTGCTTACAACTACTAAAACTACTCTCACCTCTCTTTCTACTATTGCTACTCCAACCACTACTATTACTGTCACTAAAAAGCATAATACCGATATAGTCTTGGTTAGCAAAGCCATATGTCCATCCGTAGTAACAACAACAACAACAGCAATAACAACAACAACAAAATGTAGCGCAGTAAGCAGTCCAAGCAGCAGCAGCAGTTGGCTCTCATAACAAGAATGGATTAAAAGATGCTTACAATCTCAGTGTTCTCTGGTGATAACAAATATTTCTTACAAGGCTTATCTGCAAGTCTTGGCTGTTGTCTGGCTGAGTGTGTGTGTGTGTGTGTGTGAGTGTGTGTGTGTGTGTGTGTCTACAGATCCATATGCTCGCAAAACTAAACGGAACACACTACTGTAATACATCATAATCTCAAATTTCCTATGACCATTAATACATTCACCATCCCTATCACTTTCCCACCATCTACATTACATCACCACAGCCCATTTGCCTCCATCATCACTCACCACCACTCACCACATACACGCTCTATAACCAGATAAAGCCATCTATCACTGCATCATTCCCAGTCGCCATTCATCACACCTACGCCATTCCATCACCATCCAGGTACCGCCATCTCCACCCATCACTTTACCATCATTCGCTATCACCAATCACCACACCCACTCCTGTCATTCACTGCTATCCCTGTCACCACTCATCACTTCCATACTCCTGCTGTAGCCGTCTGTAGCCATCTGTTTCCGATTACTTGGCGCAAGGTGAATATACGAATGATTTATGAGAAAAACGGAGAAGCAAGATAAGGTTTTTTTGCTTGCGGAATGCTGTACGGTGAAGGTGGCAGTGGTAGTGGTAGATGCAGTAGAAGTAGTGGCAACAGCATCAGAGTAACAATCTTTTTAATGCTTGTACTGTTTTAAGAGACTAAGTTACGTAGACACTTGAAAAGATAGATTGGCTAAACATTTTGGGAACTGGCAGCTGAGGGGACTTACTTCTTATACATATTAGGTGATATCCGGGATTTTTTATTTATTTATTTATTTTTTTTCACCAAGGACCTTGTGTTGGTGGGTGGGAAAAAACAGTCTGTCTTGACTCCGGGAGCTAACGTACCTTTAATTATTTTTTTTGCACTCATTATTTCATCAATACCATTTCTTAAACAAAAATTCTTCGCTTCTATTGATAAGATAGCTCTTCAAGTTCGCCTCAGTGAGTTGGTATGGTCGTAATCGATACAAATATAAACACGAGCAGAAGCCGCGCACTACGTATACTGCACTCCCTCCCTCCGTGTTTAAAATTTTCCCTTAATTTTCGGTAATCTTATCTGCTAAGAATCTACCAATTACCTGGCTTTGTGAGGAGATCTTCAGCAGATAAGAGGACCCAAGGCTGCGGAAAACACCAAACACAGTAGAAGCGAGTGCGGCAGATTACTAAATTACTAACCACGAGGCCCATATTTAGAAGCGCTTTGCTCTCACCACGATTAGTTTTCAAAAGCGACAGAGATGATTAACCGAATTCTTAAGAGTGTTTCTCGTGTAAATAATATATGAATTTTGTTAATCTGCCAATAGAACAGTGCAAACACTCTTAAAAACCCAAGTAGTGTAGGTGCAGCGCAAAAAATGTTTCAGAATATGGTTCTTATCCAGGTGCAGGACAAATGATTGCCACACAGCCCGGCCACCAGCCATCCCAAACACCTGATGTGCTTTACACCACATTGCATATATAGTATATTTCTTGCAGCGACAGGCTTACGTTAGAGCAGATAAGATGCTGTGGCAGACGGTGTGCATGTCTAGAGAGGCTGTGGACTTCTTATTCTTATTACTATAATGAACATCATCATCATCATCATCATCATCATCATCATCATCATCATCATCATCGCAGTCTTTATTCTTCTAATGTCCGCAGCTCTATGTAATGTATAAAATCAGGTGCGCATTCTATACACCTGACACGGCCCACTCCCATTGCCGTGATCCTTAAAAATAGTTATGGGAAGGCGAGAGTCAAACAGGGAGCGCCAGTCTGTCAGCCAGCCAAGGCATGTTTTCGTCCGTCACTGATTACGAGGCCGAGAGTCTGGCCAAGATAGACCTTATCACTCACCACCTACACTGCAGGGGGTGAAGGGAAACGATGAGACGGGAGGCACAGGTCGAGAGGGGAGGATAACAGAGATTGGAGGAAACGAGGAGAGGGGCTGATAGAAGGAAGTGGTAGAGAGGAAGGTGGTAGGAAAAGGGCTAATGGAAGAGGACGGGGAGTGAGAGGAGGTATGAGATAAAAGGAGGATGAGGAGGAAAAGTTTAAAAATACCGGTAAACCACAAAACAAAATACTCGTCGAAGCTGCGTGCATTGATTCCAGCAGCATTCGGACCCTTCCTTAGCACCGCCCCATGCACTGATGTACTCGTGAGCTTACTGTGTCCTTGAGAAATAAAGCCTCGACTGCACACAGGAAGCAATAAAGGGACGAGCTGCCAGTCCATGCTTATGTGCAATAACCATGTCAGGCAGCTGCAGGCGAGCATCTGTAAACCACTAGTGAAGTGAACACCGGGGCGCCTTGTCATAATAATAATAATAATAATAATAATAATAATAATAATAATAATAATAATAATAATAATAATAATAATAATAATAACAAAAATAATAATAATAATTATAATAATAATGATAATGATAATGATAATAGTAATAATAAAATAATAATAATGATACGGCAACAACAATAACATTATTAATAAAACATGACAATATAGATACTAATCTTTATCATAAAAACAGCCACATTTGTCAATCTGCCAGTCCGTTTTGAGTGTGTGTGTGTGTGTGTGTGTGTGTGTGTGTGTGTGTGTGTGTGTGTGTGTGTTAATACACTATTTCTGGTCATCAGCTACAAAATTACAATATTTTCAGAAAATAGAAAAAAAAGAGAAGTAATCCTCATCACCCTAATACACACTGGAAGAAGCGGAGTGCATGTTGAACATAGCGGTAAAAAAATAGGTAGAGATTATAGGTATTGCAGCGAGCAACATGTAAAAATATCAGGTAATAACACCCAAATTTTATATTTTACACATAGTTATAACAAAGTGCCAGAAATTTTCGTTTTCTGACTTATCAAAAGCAGATCTCTGTATCCTGACCTGCGGTAAGCTGAATTTTGTGCTGAACAGATGTGTTCCTGCACACACACACTCGCTAACACACACTGGCTAACACACACACACACACACACACACACACACACACACACACACACACACACACACACACTTTTGTATGATATCAATGGAACGAAAACAAAAGCGTGACATACACAGAGCTTGCGTGGACTTTTCTCCTATTAATATTCTTGTTGGGGGACAATGCTTCAACATAAAATTCCTAATACTAAAGCAGCAACAACTACACCTAGAACAACAGCTGCTGCTCCTATCATTGCTACAACAGTAAAAGGAACAACAAAAGTTTATACTTCTAATGATAATTACTGTATATATAGTGCCATTGCTACTGCTGCTTAGTGCTGGTGGTTACTCTTTGCATTCACTTGTGTCACTGAAGTGCAATGCTAACGCTAGCCAAGTTACCGGAAACAATGATTTGTTAGCGGTTCTGATATGACTAAACTGTAAAGTGAGACGAATATCGCATGGAGGAAAGAGGAGTTTTCTGGCACAGCAGGTCACCCACACACACACACACACACACACACACACACACACACAGGGCACTTTTGACATTACTGAAGATGTTCGAGACAACATCTACATTGACAAGGAACATTTTCTCATACTAGCACTCACCAGTGTTCCTGGGAATTTCTAGACAACGTCAGCAAATGATAATGAATGAGGAAGTTTGGGCAAAAAGTGGCTAAACAGGTGAGTTGGCTGAATGTCAGGTGTTCTGGCTGGGATTCAACCCTGGCACACACACACACACACACCGCTGCATCAGACGGACATTTAATCACCGTGACAACTGTTATGACAGGCGCTGCTTGTTATATGTCGTTTCGCTTTTGTCCTTCATATTCTGTATCCTCGGGAAAAAATAGTCACTGGCAGGTGCGTTCATGACGTGTGAAAAGCCATGTAGATCGTATTCATTTAATATTCTACTGTATCATTATAGAACATCGGAATAAGTTGAAGTACTGAAGATATTCTCTTTTAGGTGTGCATGTCTCTTTACAGTGCAGTAGTCTTCCTTGTGAGCCTTAAATGGTGAGTTAAGTAAGGAGATGATCCGGTTTTAGTAATGACTGCCGCGAAGCCCCAGCCACGGAAACCATCGCTCGCCCCACATCCCCTTGCAGGCGAGCATTAAGAGGCAGCGCTTAATGAACGGTCAGCCACTTGTTTACCTTTGCTTCCTTCGCTTTTTATCATTTGCAAACTTCCGTGGTGGTGAGAGTACATCTCTGTATCTGGCATGGCATGTTGGAAGGTTATCCTCGTCTTGCTTGAGGCTCTGTGAATATGCATGCATTATGAAGTGTATGTTTAAGCCAGGACGTGTTACCTAGAAGGCACATCCTCATCAAAACATATCCAGCGAACGGAGCGAAAAACTACGTGGAATCTTGTTCTTTCTGACATTTTCATCATCTGCCATTCACAATAGGTAGATCGAAAGCAATTTCTCTATTTTTCGTTGACAAAAACCACGAGTTCTTTGCCAAGACCTGCAGCCTGGCGCCACTGTGAGTTTGTTCGAAGAGAAAGTGAGTGTTCTAATTGTGGATGAGGGTAAATATGTAACTACAACCACACTACTGTTACAATTACTTCTTCGTACCCGATACAATCATCAACATCCTCATCATCATATGCTGTAATAATTATCATCTCATATTTACCCACTACATTGTGTTCCATTAACTGAAATATTGTGAACCATAACTCTATATGATGTATCACTGAATGTTGTAAAGTATTATCAATCATTAAATCTCATTAATTAATACGATGGATGTATTTATAAAAGATACAATTGGAACATTATTACGATTACTTATAATTAGACACAAAGATTTATTGTCACCTTGAAATAATTTCTCTCTCTCTCTCTCTCTCTCTCTCTCTCTCTCTCTCTCTCTCTCTCTCTCTCTCTCTCTCTCTCTCTCTCTCTCTCTCTCTCACCCAATACAGACAAAAAAATGGCTCCTGAAAGTTTCGAATCAGTGGTATATGCAGCGAGGAGAAAAATACAGTTTACTAGCTTCATATTTTTACTTTATTTCTCTTTGCGAAGACTAATAATCTCCGTAAAGATTAACTTGTATTAGAAACTAAGGCACGCGTGCAAACAAGCAACACACACACACACACACACACACACACACACACACACACACACACACACACACACACACACACACACACACACACACAGACACACGCTTTCACTATGCAGAATGAGGTCTCTTAATAAAAAAAAAAAAATTTATGCAATACTGAATTACTGCCACGCAACTCCCTCACACTGCTATTATCACAGCGCATGCACTACTGCATAGATGACAAACTCGTCCGCGATACCTCGAAGTGTAAGCTGCGAACAGAATATATGTAAGGCTCGGGAAAGCTAAGTGAGCCGTGCATGTGTGATGTGAGCAATGCATTAGGGGTGAGACACACGACTAAAATGACTGACTGA
>NC_087171.1:16383266-16388266 GCF_035594125.1 Scylla paramamosain | reverse complement strand
TAGGTAGGTAGGTAGGTAGGTAGGGAGGCAAGCAGACAGGTAGGTGAGTTTTTCATTCTTTTTTTAATGCAGCGCCTCATCTAATCGCTGTATAGCATGAAGGCACACTCGTCATGCTGTCACACTAACCATGCCTCACGCCACGCAGCCTTCGCCTCCCATCACACTAATGGCAATGCAAGTCATTTTCACCGTCAGAGTAATCACACGCATCACACGGGTCGCCTGAAAACAAAGAATGGTGTACCTAACCCAGAAATCGAGTAGTAGTTATCTTCACCCAACAGCCAGCTCCAGTGCGCCCCTAACAAGGCGAACCGGCGAAATGGCGCAGCGCTATGCAGGTAACCGACATTAAAACCGAAGTAACTGCGAGAGAAATAGGATAATAAGCGTTTATAACACAGGCCGTTATCATTCGTCCAGCTCGCATGACGCGTTTTAAATTCCCATAAGAAATCGTCTAAATAATGTGATTGAATGCTATTTACGAGGAAACGACTCAAATTAATGAGCGCAAACAGGGATTTATGTTTCGGGAGGGGGAATTATACACACAAATAAAATAGATTCGCAGTAATGGCACGTCATGGAATTTAATGGCACTAATGGGAGACGGTGATGGCATTTGTTGCAACAATCGAATGGCTGGCCCTGCCGTGTGTGTGTGTGAGAGAGAGAGAGAGAGAGAGAGAGAGAGAGAGAGAGAGAGAGAGAGAGAGAGAGAGAGAGAGAGAGAGAAAGCACTGTAGTTAATAAATCTTGTCCATGGTCTGTCTAAGCTAAAGTACAGTAAGGAGGAAGAAGAGAGGGCCTGACACACTATCCCCTATGCTCTATCACCCTTCTGTGTAACTCTGGGTCAAGACGAGAAAAAAGTTAAGGAAAACTATCATTAACCACATTGCCTCTGATTCTGAACATCTCCTTCCTATGACAAATACCAAAAGGGAGAGAGAAAAAAAAAAAAAAAACGACAGGAGGGAGGAACGACCCGAGCTGCAATGAGGCGCAGTAAGGTTGGTGAGAGGCACGCTGAGGATTCACAGACCGGCCTAGTGACAGTGGCCTCTCGGCTTCATGGCGGAAGAGACCACAAGAAGATCAATTAGTATTAAATATCCTTGACACCAGCGACACTTGTAAGATTATTGACCACTTCCAGCATCTCCAAAGAATTAATAATAGTCATGTGGTTGAGAGTTGCACGCAAGCCACACACACAAATGACCATGTATATTACAAACTTCTCCTTCATACTGGTAACCTAAGGAACCTAACCTAACCTAACGGAAAATCAAATGAAGACATGAAATATGAAGTTTTACTGGAATACCTAAAAACAAAAAGGACAGGAGGAAGATGAATAGAGGTGGATAAGAGGCTGCCTTAGTCCTGCATTGAAATCATAAAAAGAAAGAAAAATTATGAAGAATACGTGATCACAACATTCCGTAACGACCAAACCAAGACGCTTCAGGAGTACCATAGGGCCGCAGCAGGTACAGCCCCGGCGCGATGCATTAAAGGGTGTGATGAACCTGTGGCGCAGCGATGAGCGATGGGATCTAAAAGGGAGGGACGCCATGCTGGGGTTTTGCAGTTTTCCATCGGCGGCGTCCTTTTTTTTCTTTTTTTTTTTGGCGGAAAGAGCTGGTACGAGAGAGAGAGAGAGAGAGAGAGAGAGAGAGAGAGAGAGAGAGAGAGAGAGAGAGAGAGAGAGAGAGAGCCCATGTCTATACGTCGACCAGCAGACAGCATGCACTGCCAAGAATTAGGGAACAGGTCATCTCACACACCGCCAGCAAACCCACCACGCTAATCGCTTTCTCCTGTCTTCAGCATCTTGCATAATACTACAAAACTGTGCATAAAAAAGAAAGAAAACGAGTGAAAGGCAAAACTGGTATGGCTAGCTGACATTTACCACGAGAGTTTTATTTGAGCATCCAAGAGTGGAATACAAATGAATTAGCAAGGTGACTTAAGTGATTTTGTCTTGTAGCACACGCAGGAGTGGCTACAACTAGGAACTACCGTTTTCTTTGGTCTGATTCGACTCATTACCGATGCACTTATGGTGTGTTGATGCTTCTTCTCCAGTGATAACTATATTCTACAGCGATAACTATACATCTCGCGAACCATTACATGCAGCAACTCTGTACTGCTAACCGATAGCCCACCTAAAGCCACGTAAGGGATAAACAAAGTAGAGGATGTCACTACAAAAGTCTTCATTTCAACAGAGACAAACAGATAAGAGGTACGTTATATGAGAAAACATCTACAAGTGTACACACGTAGACTCGAGTTCCCGAAAAACAAGTTTCCCTCCTTCCCTCCCCCCATCCACACACGTAGCATGGGGACGGGCGGCTTACGTGCCCCTGTTCCGGCCCGATGCCAGGCCTGCACCAAACCAGTTCCTGGGGCTGGTGAGCAGGAGGCCTTCTCCACACCCTGCCGTATAGCTGTGACCTGCTAGCCGCCGCCGCCACTGCTACCACGACACACGACACACACAGGCACAACAAAAGGTCCTTGAATCCCTTCCCACGGTGCAGGGCCAGAGCAAGGAAGCGGAGGAGACCCGACGGACGAGATGTTCCCATGCAAGAACAGGACACTGACTTATTACGTCCGCAGGTGGTGGTCCCGTTAGGCAGGTGGAGTGGTGGTGGTGGTGGTGGAGAGGAGTGGAAGAGGCGCAGGGAGGAGGATGGACGTGGTGGTGTGGTGGGGAGGTGCAGAGAGAGAGAGAGAGAGAGAGAGAGAGAGAGAGTATGGGCTCGTTACTAGTCCTCTCTCTCTCTCTCTCTCTCTCTCTCTCTCTCTCTCTCTCCACAACAGCTACTACTACTACTACTACTACTACTACTACTACTACAACTGCTACTTGTACTACTTGCGCCAGTTTACTAGTTCATCCAGCACTGCAGGTGTGGTGATACGAATCTTAGCGGGACTTCGTAATAAAAATGACTAAATAATTTCACCATCCTGGGTCATCACTGCCATTTAAACTTACAATGTCACAGTGATTACTCTTCTTTTTTAGTGAACATCGGTGCCCGTGCCATAAATTACTACTGTTGATGTCCATCCAGCAGTGTGTTTACCTCATTACTCCACTGCTCCTCTATATAATGTAACAGGGAAGAAACAAATCCACTTTGCATATACTATTCACATCTCTATGCATCGGACGAACCAAATGCTAATCCTTCGTGCACCCTTAATAATGATAATAAAAAGACAGAGAGAAAAAAGGAGATGAAGAAAAAAATTGATTGTACTGATAAATACCACGTAAATGTCATCATCAAACTGAACACAATCGCTGCAATCAGACAACGGGGAACATTTTAAGTGCAGTACGGGGACGCGCTGGCAACTCAACCCTTGTTTACATCAGCTCCGCCACGCATGCGCATCGCGATGGCTGGCTGACAGACTCTCTGACTGACTGGCTGTCCGGCTGATGCAAGTGTTATCCTTTAAACAGTCAGCCGCCTCGACGCGTTAGTACTTGGTGGGGGTAGTATAAACCAAGACCAAGAAAATGATAAAGAAAATTATATTCCGCCTGGGCTATGCAAACGGAGGTCAAGAGACACGATTGGAGTGAATCAGTGCGCTATTTCTTCCTCTAAATGACTCTCGCTGGAGGCTGCAATGTATGAACTTTGGGTCAGGAGCCGCAGCCTTTACCCCCGCGTGCCATCCGGTCTTGTTAATAGTGCATGGGAATCGATGCCACCTTGCTGGAAGACTTCCTTGTTGGCTATCGTAACGGCGACGCCAGGAACAGTAGTAATAGCTATGGTGGTGGTGCTGATGTTATTGTTGGTGGTGGTAGTGGTAAAAGTAGTAGTAGTAGTAGTAGTAGTAGTAGTAGTAGTAGTAGTAGTAGTGGTGGTGGTGGAGGTGGCGGTGATAAATCTAATATAATCCATAAGTCAACACGTTATAAGTTAGTTATCCTTGAGTTCCCACACACGCAGAAGTACCGAATGCCCGCCGCGCACACGCCGCTGCTCACCACTTCTCCACGGCAACCATGCATGGCCGAGCACTTACCAGGTGGAGGAACTCTGCTACACACACACACACACACACACACACACACACACATACCACATTCTCCCTTGACCATTGCAGAAAACCTAAAAATAGACACACCTGCAACACCTTTTTCTCACCTGGAGTTCGGAAAATCTGGAATCATGACTGTGGTTACTCGACATGCAGTACCTCTTAGCGAAACACACCTGCTTTAACGATAATAATGGCCTGGGAATACCTGCACTGCAATCAGACGCCCTATTAACAGCAGCTTCGCCCACACCACTCGACACCAACTCCGTTACGGTCAATGGGCGAAGAAAGTATTTTTTGCCCCCAACCGATCCGCACGACCAGGTGTTGCCTTGTCCTTCCCTGCAATTAATGAATGTGCTTAGGTGTCAGCGCCTTGTTGCAACACACCTGAGTCGGCGCGTGTAGTAGTACAGGAATACCATTAAGACTCGTGTGTTTATGGCTTGTACGAGAAAGAACGAGAGAGAGAGAGAGAGAGAGAGAGAGAGAGAGAGAGAGAGAGAGAGAGAGAGAGAGAGAGAGAGAGAGAGAGAGAGAGTATTGCTGTTTCTAGTAAGTTGACTGATTATTTTGTTATTTAATGATTTTACAGCTTGACGGATGACTGGTTGAATGAAGAGAGAGAGAGAGAGAGAGAGAGAGAGAGAGAGAGAGAGAGAGAGAGAGAGAGAGAGAGAGAGAGAGAGAGAATCATGGGAGGAAGTCTGCTGCTTAAACCAAGAGAGGACAACTTCAATCCAGCAATCAGCACCCCCATGCCTGTCAGTCACGCTGGAATAGGGAAGGACTAACCCACCCACCACATCCTGCCATTTCACCACTCACTTAGGAAACCAGAATTTCTGAATCTGAGTGAAAATTTTTAGTTTTCTATGTTTTGGGGGACAGAAAATGTA
>NC_087171.1:16373266-16378266 GCF_035594125.1 Scylla paramamosain | reverse complement strand
TAGAATATGTCTCAAAATCTGTGAGTATATAAAAATCACTTGCATATACCGTTATCTGAAGGTGGAGAGGCGTGCTGGAGGATGTGGACTAGGTGGTGGAGGCAAGAGGGGAGGGAGGAGATAGCGGCATAATGCACCAAGTGGGAAGTGGAGAAGCAGAGATGGTCGTATATATGTGGAAGAGTCAAACGTACCTTTGCCTATAGGTAGAGAAGATGACATAGGGAGTGAAGTGGCTGTGGGGAGGAGTGGAAGGACAGAGGTGGAAGAATATGTATAAAATATTTCGGGCAGTGTGCAAAGCTGTGGAGAACAGTACGGGGATGTGAAGGTGAAAGCGAGACCAGTGCAACCGCCAGGTGAGAGGTGGAAGAGGTGATGTGGAAGTAAGTAGTAATGTCAGCTGGGTTCTGAATGCATACGTAATAATTTACAGGTAACATCAAACCACAAAATCGCACGTACTCATATACCCCTTAAGGCTTCATTTCAGTATCACATGCACAGGGACATGACGCAGCTCCTTACCACACCTGCACTCAGCTACGGCCAGGCACGCACGCATGGACTGGAAGGGCAGCGAGGAGGGATTCACATGCAAAGGAGGAGACTGAAGCATGGACCACCACCACCACCGCCACCGAGGAGAGTGACATGCAGAATCACCCGACCAGCGATGAAAAGTTTGCCGTATATTTAAGCTTTTCTGTGTGACTCGCTAGGATGACATGACGTTCTAGCGTGCAGTCATAAGTCCCTCCTGCGTTATGCTGAAGCTTGGTGGTTAAAAGAGGCAAAAAAAAAGAAAAAAAAAAGAAATACATGTACAGTCCACACCGTAACATCGCGGGTTTCGAGACAATGAAAAGGGGGAAAACATTACTGTCTGTTGAATTAAAATGTTTGAAATCTATGACTTTACTTCTGGGACCTAAATGCATGTCGCAAAGAACGTAATCCGTTTAAACGTACAAAAACGTTACTTATCTGTCGTTCTTTTATTCTGATTCATCTACATACGAGTATATATCAATTTAAAAACATTTACTATACTGTGCAGGACTTTTTAGGTACATATGAGAGACGTTTTATTTGAGACTCGACTGAGGGTACAAGTCGTCAATAGAATCCGACGTCACCACGAAATAATCATTTTGAAGTTTCGAAATGGTTTAAAGTGACGCATAATAGTTGTATTTCTCTCTCTCCTCTCTCTCTCTCTCTCTCTCTCTCTCTCTCTCTCATCAGGTAGGGGTTGAAATTCATAAGACGCCCTCCGGCAGCAAGTCAGTATATAGATTCTCCTTTCCTCTCGCTTTGCTTCCCCTCTCGCTCTGCCCCATACACCGTCCCCTTTCCATTAACTTTCTCCTGCCCTGCACCACCTTTGCAGTTACTAGTGTCCCCTGCTCTGCTCCTTCTCCTCACCTCTCTCTCTCTCTCTCTCTCTCTCTCTTTGCTGCTGCTGCTCCTCCTTCACCTTCCCTTCTTCCAATCTCTTCCCTCTGCGCTCAGTTCTGTTCCTTCAGTTCATTCGTGTTACATCCCTTAGGTGGAAACTGAGAGGGCAAGAGGAGGTACGGAGCCAAGAAGACAAAGGGTGGCTTGCTTCTCTTTATGGCAGCTTATCTCAGGCCACCAAGCGCTCCCTCGAAACTGAGGTCAATTTCCTTGAACAGTTTACGGTCGAAATAAAACAAAAGTACGGAGTTGCCCGAATACCTCGCCTGCTTTTAAAATGACGGAAAGGAATCGAAGAGAGAGAGAGAGAGAGAGAGAGGGAGAGAGAGAGAGAGAGAGAGAGAGAGAGAGAGAGAGAGAGAGAGAGAGAGAGAGAGAGAGGGGGGTGGGGAATGTAATTCGGAGACTGCAGAAGATGATAACCGTGCAAGCTATTATTTGGATAGAAAAAAAAAACATCTTGGAGTTTCCGGGTAGAGAGAGAGAGGAGAGAGAGAGAGAGGAGAGGAGAGAGAGGAGAGAGAGAGGAGAGGAGAGAGAGAGAGGAGAGCTTCGTAAATGATAGATGGCCTGTTTCGAAGCATCAACAAGGTAAAACTTACAACAAAACACGTAAAAAAAAAAAAAAAAAAAAAAAGATATACGTTGAAAAAATATAATTACATAACCTAACCAGCTAACGAAATGGCAAACTGTAGCAAGAGACAGACAGTGGTAGTGGTGGAAAGCAGCCTAATTAAAACGGACAGACACCACAGGCCGGCAGCGTGGTGGAGGGTGAGCCGCGGAAGCTAACTGACACGGCAAGTTTATGCAGTCGTCACAACACTACGAGGCAGGGATAGAATGACATTTTATCATAATAAGGAGCCACAAAACGAACTCAGGAACATGACACAAACCTCTGATGGTAAATGCTTTGCTACATTTGTATACCTTTGCTCTGTTTCCCTGATATTTTGTTTCCTCTTCCTCTGATCTCGTTGTTACAGTCTCAGAATTTTTAGTCACTCAGTCAATCAGTACTGTACACTTCATATCCAGACAGTTAACAGAGTCTTAGGCTACAGGAGTTACTTATTCCACCCTTGTTTATACAGCTAGATATGATTAGTCCAGATGAGACGCTGAAATGTTTGAGAATACGAACCTGAGTTTCATTTTAAACAATTCACTCAGATTACAGTAACGGAATCTGGTATGTTAAGTGCCCACTGTATACATCCTGCTTACCTCCACTTTTTTTTTCTTATTGTACGTCTCTTACTTCAGATTACAGGGCAGCATAGCACAAAAAGCCTCGCAGGGGACCACATACCTAATACACCTTGCTAATTTTTTGTGCTTTGTATCGTATTACAAGCAAGATGCAAGTACGTACAGAAACAAAGCCATCATTCCAATACAAAACATTTTCTTTGTCTCTTCCCTTTATCTTCATTCTTCTTTAAATTTTCTCCTGTTTTTTCTTTAATTTTTCTTTCCTATTATCCTTTTTTCCCTCTTACAACACGTACAGGCAAAACCCAGACGCGGAGCAAAGTTACATCCTTGAGACAATTAGGTGGTTAAATCGAGCGATGTTTCCGTTTAGTTTATGATGCATCGCTAGTCAAGTTCAAATTACACAGTGCTCGTAGCGAAGTGTGCTAGCTGTACACGTGTTCTGCCGTGCTCCACTCAGTCCAGGGAAGGGAAGGAGCGGTAAATGCACGACACGCCTCTGACTGTGGATAATGCAGGCGGGAATTATTACGTACTTTGCTTTATTTATTCACCGAGGAGTATCGTGCGCATCATATAGTGTGTAACGTAACTCTGGGAAACTTAGATTAGATTGCATGATTATACTATTGTGAGTGAGTTACTGGCATGTGTTTTTTTTTTTTTTTTTCTGATTTGTTGGTATTTCATAATGACCTACATAAAATAAAGTCAGTGACGTTTAATTCTTACCATTACTCGAATACAACGATACTACTGATGTTACTCATCTTCTTGTACTACTACTACTACTACTACTACTACTACTACTACTACTGCCTTTATTACTACAGTTAATACTAACAACACCAATTATTACATGAATAACAGTAATACTTATACTAATACTAATCACAATAGAACCTTCCATTAGTCATACCAACATGCTGCATAAAAACTAAAATAATTGCAATTTATCACCAATTTCTCTAATATATTTTTCCTTTCCTCCTCCCCCTCCCGCTCCCTTCTGTATACGAATGTTCAATAACTCACAGCTGTACCACAGGAAAACCTAAATTACTGGTGTTTGCCGTGACGTGTTGCTTTCCTTTCCTTCTGCCTCTCCGAACCTCCGCCACCTTGCTCACGTCAATGTGTAATAGAAAAAGAAGAGAAAAATAGAGAGCTGGAAGAAACAGGAATAGGAAAAGAAGGGGTTGATTTAATCTTTGTAACTTCCTCCTTCCTATGACTTGAGTTCTTTCAAGAGGGAGGTTTCAAAACACTTACTTATCCTTTGATTTTGAGGTGATCTTTTTTTTTTTTTTTACCTCTCTTTAAGGACTAGCGCCTCAGTGGGTCTTTTTCTTTTTCGCTTTATTTTTGTCACCCTCGGCCAGTGACCTTCTTGCAAAAAAAAAAAAAAAAAGGAAAAAAAAATATATATTACGTGAAAATAAATGGGAAGAACTAAAATTAAGTACATAAAAAAAGATACCGCAGATAAAAAAAAATAAAAAAACATAAAAAATAAAATAAAAAGGCTCGTTATTCATATATCTCTGTTTTCTTTGTACACGTAAATCACCACCATTATCACCCCCATTACCATTACCACTTCCACCACCCACCACCACCACCACCACCACCACCACCATCAAGTCCATCATCACGAACCAGAACGGACAAACAATTTCGTCAGTTAGGACCAAAGTACACACACCAGAAAGAACGAAAGGACGAAGAGACAGCTGATCTTGCCCTTCCTTCAGCACTTCGCTATGAAATCTTCAGAACCCTCAATACAGTTCTTGGAAAAGCAAAATATTAATAATAAAAGAGGAAGGTGGTGGGGGGTTAGCTAGGTCGATGTGGTATTTTTCTACTTTTTTTTCTTGTTGTAGTTTTAAGATAAATAAATCATTTTAGAACGTGTGTGTGTGTGTCTGTGTGTGTGTTGCTGCTTCGCTTGTTACTTTTCCATCCAGTGACAAGTTCAGGCATGTTCTTTTTTCACTTCCCTCCGTTTTCTTTCTTTTTTTTTTTTGCTATTTTTTCATATGCACAATATTTCCTCTCTCTCTCTCTCTCTCTCTCTCTCTCTCTCTCTCTCTCTCTCTCTCTCTCTCTCTCTCTCTCTCTCTCTCTCTAAAAAAATAGAATAGAGAGAGAGAGAGAGAGAGAGAGAGAGAGAGAGGAGAGAGAGGAGAGAGAGAGGAGAGAGAGAGGAGAGGAGAGGAGAGAGAAGAAAAAGCCTCCATTCTTCTTAGGGGAGGATGCATTATTAACGAAATCGATAGAGAGGTAGAAGAGCAGGAAGTGTGTGGAGGAGG
>NC_087171.1:16365766-16370766 GCF_035594125.1 Scylla paramamosain | reverse complement strand
GGTGTGGTCTTGTGCGGTTGCTGCAGTTTACATAATCATCCCCCGAGCTTCTTTCTTCCTCCCTCTCTCCCTCTTGTCCCTTCTTCCCTACTCCACAACCCCCCCTTCTCAACTCAAATTCCTTCTTCTCCTTCTCCTCCTTCTCCTCCTCCTCCTCCTCCTCCTCCTCCTCCTCCTCCTCCTCTTCCCTGCAGCTACGTATAGTCTCAGCCATTCCTCCTCTCATATCTTCCAAGTTTCTCTTTGTTCCCCTTATTGCTTATTATTTACTTTTTCTATTTCTTTCGGACAAGTTCTCTCTCTCTCTCTCTCTCTCTCTAATTCCGCTCCCTCCTCACCTTCGTTAAATTCTCTCTCTCTTTCTTCAACTAACTTTTAATCCTTACATTTAATTGAATTTATCTTTTCTTTCCTTTCTCTCTTTCTTTCTCTTTTATCAGTCGCTGTTTTTCATTGATCGTTTAACTAATTTCGAATAGGTGATTGTAAGTAGTTTGCTACCTCCACAAGACTGGGAATGAACTGCGTCGAGTGTTTGTTTCGTTTCGCCACGGTGCGTTCGGAAGTAAGTTGACTACGGAAAATTACACGGCACACACGCACGCCTGCAATATCCTCCTCACTAGTGTTTGCTTTGCTTACTTCTCTACTCGTCAATTAAGGGACCAGTATGAAGAGGAGTTTGAATTACTCAGCTCAGTAGGTTTGGTATCGTCTGCTATGGAAGTCGTCAGAGTGGTTTGTGCGTAGCTGTGGTTATTATAACATTTGGAATTGGGGGGGGAGCATGGTTTGCATCGTTGTTTTTACACACACACGCACACACACACACACGCAATATATGGAGACAACACGAGCCTGACTCAAACCCTGGACTACGTAAACACAGCTAGGTAAATACACACCTCATTTTCACCTCTCTCTCTCTCTCTCTCTCTCTCTCTGCAACAACCTCACATTTCATAAGCCCGTCCCTTTCTCCTTTCGTCCAAACCTCCAAGGGGAAAGTTAGGAAAACAAGAAGGTGCATTACTTATTGCAACACCAGGTATTTGAGATAAACGGAGCATATCAGATGATGCTCCCAACTGAGACATTCCTGGATCTAATGAGGGACACTCCAGGCAGTAATAGAAGTACCTGTGGTGAAAATAACTCAGTACTCACCACTTACGAGGAACTGGAGAAGGTGGTTGTGGTTCTGCTCGATGCGCTGGACTGGATGTTCGTACGCTCTCTAAATCAGATATACACGCACAGCTATGAAGTACCTGAAATTCATGATAGAAAATGTGATAAAGGGTTTTATTTTTATGGTTCGTTTTATTACTTTAGCTCATTATATAACATGTTGATATAGATGGGTTTATGACAGGCAGGTAAGCTTGTGCAGGGAACTTTATATATGTATGTTTTAAAGTAAATTTGTACAGTAAACAAGTACTACTACAACACAGTTTTTATTTGTGAGAGCTGTTTTTGCTCAAAATAATGTTTGTGTTGGTAGGATTACTTTTATGTTGCATGATAGGCTGAAACTGTAACTCTCTCTCTCTCTCTCTCTCTCTCTCTCTCTCTCTCTCTCTCTCTCTCTCTCTCTCTCTCTCTCTCTCTACAAGAAGTAGATCATAAAAGTATTCAGTATAACATGAGAACGCTAACGACATGAATTTCCGGTTTCTGCTCGCACAACACCTATCATTTTATAAAGCACAATCTTTTACTTTTTTCTGTCTGACCTGTACTCGGTCACCGCTGCCTCTGATAAATGCTTACATATTCATGACACGAAATGATACTCGTTTTGTAAGGAATAAATAAATAAATAAATAGGTGAACAAATAAATAGATAGATAATGTGACTAACGCTGTGGGCTACAAGGAATTAAAATTTCTTATTTCTATACATTATGATTTGCTTTTGTACGAAATTGTGTTTTGAGTATCTATAAATTTTGTTCCTGTTTATTTTTGTTCCTCGCTTTCCGCTTTTGTTCTCATTCTATATAAACTACATTTTTTCTTCCTTTTCCTGCTTCCTCCTCTCACTTCCACCAGGCCTCGGTGATGGCACAGCTGACAGGTCACAGTTTATTTTCACGTCATAAGTTTCTGATCTAGAAATGTTACTGCCGCATTCAGTGCTAAAGGTAACTGTCACGCTTTTCTCCCTGTATGGCTTGGAGTCCTTAAACACTGATCACACTTTACGTATCCATCTGACACACGATAAGGAGTTTGGTGATTTGATGTCTGAAGCAGTGCTCAAGATTGCGAGTTATTTTCATTACAACTTTATTTTCTTTGGGGGAGAAGGGGAGAGGGAGTGGGGAGGAGGATCATCTGCTTTATCACGATTTAAGGATGATTATCTACGCCTTATGAATAATTATCTAGAGTCCTTTCCCGGTCTTATTACTGGTCTATTTCTTTCCCATTCTTTCGCATATACCTCTAGGTACACCTAAAACGTAAATATAAAGTGGGGAGAAGTGCCCCCCTTCCCTACAACCCAACAAACTTAGGGGACCTGGGAATGCGTGGTGAGAAAGCAGCAAATAATTCACTGGTTTATTACGGCGACCTTATATTAAATGCACTATATTAAATTAAATGCTTATATTAAATTGCACTGACCGCGCATAGATAAAATAAATCGTCTGTGAGGCATGTTTATAGCAGCAATTTTGTATTTCTTCTCAATAATTCTAAGATGCGCAGGCCTCTGCCAGCTATAACACCCAGCTGATGCCCAATAGACAATTGTATGTTTTACTTTTTTAATGGAAGAATTCACAGGCAGACAGACAGAATGCATGCACCTCCATACTCTAAATAATACCGAATACCAATTTAGCAATGCTCTTTTAATTGGCCGAGAAGTAAATTTCGGATTGCACAGATTGTATCATAACGTCAAACCACGCACGTTGTAATTGCATTGAATACACAGTGAATTTGGGATCCAGTGTATAGATTCGGCATTCAGTATTAAAGAAAAGGAATTCCGGAGTTCAAATAATTGATTGGAGATGGTTTGGTGTCTGTCTTGGAACGAAGCACCACGTGAATCTAAATGTGCACTACGTTATATGATGTATCAACGCCGGTCACTTCGGTTATGGCTGCTACATGTGACGATGGGCGTGCTGTGTCATTAACTGGTTGATCTCGCTATTATTCTTCGAGAGCAAGTTTGTGGAAGTTTCTCAGCAACCATGGATTGGTGAACAAGAATTTTAAGTGCCCGGTAATTGTCATAAATCAGTGAATTAGGTGTGTTTAAAGGTATATGCGAAATAATGGAAGAGAACAGACCAGTAATAAGGCCGGGAAAGGACTCTAGATAATTACCGTAAAAGTGTGTAAATTTCAAAACAGATTTCTATTCGGAAATGTATACGCATGATGAAATACCTGACATACTTCCGCACACACACACACACACACACACACACACACACACACACTCCCTGTCCGTATGAAGGTATAGGACTAATTAGAAATGGTGGTGACAGTATTACAGATAGTGGTAGTGGTGGGAACAAGCAAATCAAGCAGTCATAGTACTATAAGTGGACTGGTGGTGATGGTGGTGGTAACTCTCATTACAGGTAGTGGTAGTGGTGGTAATAAGCATTCTGGTTGGTGGTTGTTATGGTAATATGAACAACTATTCCTGGTAGGTGGTGGTGGGAACAACTATTCCTTGCAAACACACGTGGTAGTGGTGGTGATGGAGGCGAGACACATCACAGGAGCATAAAGCAGCATCTGTGACGATGGTGACGGTGTAAACAACAGCCATTACAAACAGGCAGGCAGGCAGGACAGATATGACGAGGGGGAAGAGGGGGGAGGGGCGGGGGGAGCAGGCCGCGTGTTCCCATGGCGGGTGTTGTTAGCAGGCTGCAGGGAAATGAACCACTTCCGCTCAGCCGAATATCCCGTGACAGGGCCACGAATGTTGCTGTCACTTCCGCACTAATCCTTTCCGACCGGTGCGTTACATAGATCCACAAATCCGCTTTCCGATCAATACACACACACACACACACACACACACACACGCCAGCTATCTTTCATCCTACCAGAACAAAATTTCCACCGCCGCTTGCACACTGCTAATTACAGGGCTGGCTATGACGACCGCTTCACGCCACTCACCCACTGCGTAGCTCAGACTGGCCTGTGTATTTCTTAAGAGTGAACCTCGCCACAGAAGTCTTACAAAGGTGCATTTCTTAGAAATAATCTTCTTCGTTAAGAGCTAAATTATCTTTATTAGTGTGAATGATTAATTGATAATAATTTGCACATATTTTAATAAAGAATCTTAAGTAGGTTTTAGGTATCCTTATATATATATATATATATATATATATATATATATATATATATATATATATATATATATATATATATATATATATATATATATATATATATATATATATACGAGGTGTGTCATTAAAGTTCCAGGACTGGTGTCCTAAAAGATGAATTTCAAACCCAAGCCACAAACCACCATATTTCCCCTTCAAAGTAATCCTTCTGGAGTATACAACTGCGCTCCCAACCCTCTACAGTCACTAATCTTTTTCTTACGTGCTTTTAAAATCATGTCCTCTGTTGCAGGTCGTTTAACAATGAGCGCTGAACAGCGAACAAACTTGAAGTTTTTGGTGCAGTTGGGGAAAACGCCGTCAGAAGCACTGGGTATGCTGCAAAAAGTGTACGGGGATGAGACAATGTCACGCTCACGTGTTTTTGAGTGGTGCAAGAGGTTCAAAGAGGGCCGGGAGGACGTGGAAGATGACCCCAGGAGTGGAAGACCCTCAACGAGCAGGAATGAGGCCAATGTTGAGCGTGTCAAGCAGATGGTGCGTGACGATCGTCGGTTGACTGTTCGAAAGATCGCAGATGAGCTTGGCATGAACCACAACAGCGTGTGGAAGATTATCACTGAAGATCTGGGCATGCGGAAAGTCTGTGCGAAG
>NC_087171.1:16333266-16360766 GCF_035594125.1 Scylla paramamosain | reverse complement strand
GGAAAAACAGAAGAAAATCTCACCATGATTCCAATGGTGACTTAATAATCTGGAGTACGAGGACCCTTCTAAAGATTCTTAATTAGGTATACTATATTATATGAATGAATCTCCCAAGTATGGAAACCATTAACTATCTAATATACTGTCGGTAACTCATAAATTGCTTCAGGATGTCGGGGATGCCTCCTCACATACCTGAAGGTTCTGTGGGGAGCGTCTAACTAACTACCAGTGCCTCTTCCTCACCGCCATCACTTTGCGACCCCAACGTTCACCATGCAAAAACTTTTCTTCTTCCACTCTGTATGTCATTATTTGATTCCATGTATACTATTTATTCCATGTATATTATTTATATTCCTTGTATACCACTATTTAATTTCATACTGGCCAAGGGTAACAAAATATAAACGGGTATAAAACAAAAATGTCCACCAAAAAGTAATTAATGGTGGCACTGGGAATAAGTTTTTGTTCCTGCACATCTAGCAATCATCAGTAGCAATCGCTGAGCCTCGTGCGCTCGTAAATGTATGGAATCTATGAGGGACGCTTGGTGCTTGAGGACTCAGTGGAGCATGTGCCTTATAAGGACAGTGGAATCCATCGTGTTTTGCCGCACATGAAGCTGTGGGGCAAGTTAAACGAGTGACGTTCATAGTTTTTCCATAATCAGTTGTTGATGTGCAAAAAAAAAAAAAATAAAAAAATAAAATAAAATAAATAAATAAATGAAAATAAAAAATGAACTTCCAGTAAGAAAATCCTTAAGCATTTACCTTTGCCTCTTCTCGGTTACCACACCTTTCCCTGTGTCAAGACTGTAACTGTTCATTATACTCGTATTGTGTGCATGTCATTGTCGTAATGGTGATAGTATTAATGTGTGTGTGTGTTTGAGTGTGTTTCCACTGCGGTAATAAACAATGAGAGAGAGAGAGAGAGAGAGAGAGAGAGAGAGAGAGAGAGAGAGAGAGAGAGAGAGAGAGAGAGAGAGAGAGGTCCTGTCTGTCCTGTTTGTCTGTCTTGTCACACGTCATAAGACAGTGGGTGTTCCTCGTGCCGCCTCTGTGATGAAGAACTGTACTCTAACTCATGCATACGTGACGCAGGTTAATGAACACTTCCTCTGCTCGTGGGGCGATTGATAGGCACCCTGTGTTTGTTTCATTAGCAAGGAAAGAAACGAGAGAGACCATTTACTCTTGTCTGTAAACCTCTTGATATGAGACCCTGTTCCTACCTAAGTGTTTTGATCTAATCGTGCGCTAATAGGATCGAGGCAACGTTGTGATTTACCCTCTTCTAATATTACATTATCATACACTCCTTTAAATCTAGGCAATTTTCAGCACACGCACTTGCCTTTATTACCTGGTTTCAAGAGTTTGTAGCTCATGCAGGAAAGCTATATTTTTTATTTTTTTTTTTTTTTGTACAACTCTACTCTTATCTATAACAATTTCCCGCTTTGGCCAATTTATCTGCCGTTTTCAAGTGTTACACGGTCGTTTCGGACAATGTATCTAATTTATGTTACACATATTTATGTCATTATCGTGTCTCTACTTTTATTTCTTCATGTCTGGCAATGTTTTTCTTACCTCGCAGCTGAAGTTCTTCATACACTGCTGACTTTCCATAGCTACTCTGCTTATATTCTGTCCTGGTTTATTCATGTGATTTTACTCCTCAAGTTAGGACTCTGAATGATAGCGACATATTCAACACCTGACCTATTGAAAATGAGGTTTCATAGGGTAAGGTGAGAAAGGTGAGAATCATATTCTAAATATCTTTACCTTGAAATTTTTCCTTCATTCATATTGGTCAGCTGTCCATGCATAACTTATTTTTTGTTTGGGAAAGATGAGTAAGCGGAATCTAATGGTGCAAAAAACAGGGGAAGAAAAACCAGTATTTTTTTTTTTTCGTAACTTGGGAATGAGGTAGTTGAAACGCTAGAAAAAAAAAATGCTTTTCCTTTATCTCGTGTTTACTCACCACAATGCTGCGGTATTTTTATTCATATTTAATCCTGAGATGATAATATGTAAGAAGTGGTGACTCAAAGACATTGAGGCACAAAACTAGTTTGTTGTTACGCTCTGCTACCGAGGACATACGCTTTAATTCCGCCGGTCTTGAAGAACACTTGGTTTGTGGCACCTTGCATGGGGAATGAAGCACAAGAGCCGCTTCTGTGACAATTGTGTATGAGTAGGACAGGACTGTGTTTACCACATTACTTCTTGTGTTGGGATGTGGCTGTATATAAACTGACCAACAGCAGCTTCCACACACACACACACACACACACACACACACACACACACACACACACACACTAAATGTATACGTAAAAATCACGTGCCAAATCAATGCAGCGTGTAAAATTTATTGTTTCAGTTGTTGGTGTTAAAATATTAGGTAGCGTGACAACGTGCTTCAAACTATATCATAAAAAAATATATGAATACAGTTGTACAAAAAAAAAAAATATATATATCAGGACAAAACTCGCAGCTCCGGCATGACACAGTGTCGCTTCCTCGACCACAAAGTTCCCATTATTTATGATTATCCAATAACAATTTCCGGACGTAATGGGTACAATTTTGCGCAAGTACACTGGCAAAATTACTTTTCTGATCTATGAAGCACACAGGCGGCCGACGAACTGCTGGCGTTCACGATACACATACACACACACACACACATACACACACACACACACACACACACGTGACGGTGGTACTTGAGGGAATAGCCTGCACTGCATTATCATATTCATATAGAGGTGATGCCATTAACCTGCTTACCTGCCATCCACTTCACTCATCCCCCTCCCTGCATGTCTATACCCACCTGCCAGACCATCCAGCCATCCACATATCCATTCATTCACTTGTATTTAGTGGAAAGAGATTATAGTGTTTTATCCTTATGCTTTTCCAGTTTCGCCCCCCCTTCCTTTCTTTCCTGGGAGGTGGTTTTCCTGCTGGTATGAAAAAGGAAAGGACAGAAAAAGGGGATTGTTATGAGTTCGTGAAAAGTGAGATGAGGCCTTTCATTTGTATAAAGTGTAAAAGGTGTTTGTGCTTAAGGTAAGATTAAGGTGTTGTTAATCTATATACATGAGGTGTATGTGCGTGATGCCATAAGCGTATGTAAGTGTAGGACGTGTGAATATGTTATAAGTTTGGAAATTCCTATATCATGTGCTTGGTATAGAAATTCCTCTCTCTCTCTCTCTCTCTCTCTCTCTCTCTCTCTCTCTCTCTCTCTCTCTCTCTCTCTCTCTCTCTCTCTCTCTGGACATTTTTTGCACTCACTTTGCGCTTTTTCCCCCTCACACATTTCTAACCTAATATTAACCTCTCAATCACAGGGAGAAATATCTTTTATTTTGTTTGTGTTTTCCCCTCTTCTAAACTAACCTGGAACATCTGGCTAGCGACACACACACACACACACACACACACACACACACACACGTACACTTGTCTTTTATCTATCTAGTGCAATAAATCCCTCGTTTCTGTAATAATGTCTCATGGAGGAGATATATATTTATCGTGTATATTAATGCATATTTTTATGTATAATGTTAATTCAAATTGCGATGATTCACTGAGAGAGAGAGAGAGAGAGAGAGAGAGAGAGAGAGAGAGAGAGAGAGAGAGAGAGAGAGAGAGAGAGAGAGAGAGAGAGAGAGAGATATGCCCTTTGATAGTTTGGTGTGTGGTTAGCTGATACTTTAATGGCTGGGTTAGTAAGTGAAGCAGTTGAGTAAGTAAGGCTGGCGTGTCTATTGTCACTAGTAAAGACGGGGACTGGACGTGGATGAGTAAGTAGGTATTGGGTAAGGTTAGGTGAATGAGTGACTAAGTGGGTGTTTAAAGTGGTTGAGTTGCTGCATAGGGACTGTGAGTAGGTGGGTGTGGTGTGGCGTGATGGGGGGTGGTGAAGGTAAAGTGGGTGAGGTAGGAGTGATAAAACGATCTTCTTCTCGAGTTGAAACACTTCTGTCAAGGAGAGCGTAACTAGGTTGATTTGTGTCTTCTTTTGCATGTGTGTGTGTGTGTGTGTGTGTGTGTGTGTGTGTGTGTGTGTGTGTGTGTGTGTGCGCGCATGGTGAGTAATGTTGTAATGATGAGGTGTGGCCTGGACTGTGTTGCTCACATGTGCTATCAGAATAAGACCTTGAGAAGCCAGGTGAGGAGAGAGAGAGAGAGAGAGAGAGAGAGAGAGAGAGAGAGAGAGAGAGAGAGAGAGAGAGAGAGAGAGAGAGAGAGAGAAGCAATGTACACTAAACAGTCGAGATGACAATGCCTGTTTTTCATCATCCGGTTCGTTTATTCTTCACGCAGCATGCCCGTCATTCAGCGCATTACATCGTACTGTCTAACCTCGCCGTCGCATATGTTAAGAACTCACTACATTTGTTACGTGTCATTTGCCTCACGTTGCTTGTCATTCTTGCCTTCGCTTTGATAAACAACGCCGTAGTGCTCCTGATTCTTAGCGTCAGTGTTACGATATTTTTTTTTTCCCCATGATAACCACGTGATTCTTTACACTGATACTCTTGCATTGTCTCTTATTTCTACCATTCAAGGTGGCCTGTCACTCCTCTCCTTTTCATGTCTTTACATCTTACCGGAATAAATGTTTTAATATCTTATCTCTGCTGCAAAACACACGCCTGTTCTGACTAATGTTGGCAGCATACAGCGTGGGAGGAAACTCTGGGTTCTGATAATTATTGAGTGTGCTGCCCTAATAGCACGAATTCTGATAATATTCGTGTTCGTCTTGTCACGATGATTGTGGCTTTGTGTGTGTGTGTGTGTGTGTGTGTGTGTGTGTGTTCTTTGGATCTTTACGGTTACAGTTCATCCTTTTTCTCAGTGTTTATAAATACTCGCCTTCTCTCCCGACCTCGTCACTGTTTGTCGGCAACGTCGTGTAACCCGTGTTTGTTTTGTTGAATGGGGCATGTTGAGCAGGCAAAGAGGGAAGGAAGGGGAGGAGCAGAGTCTATTCAGTAATGTGTTCCCAGTGCCTCCTCGCTTTATTATTTGCTGGGTGGGGGAGTTGCGGGAGGGAGGGGTGAGGAGGCACTCTGGTTAACTCGCGTGGGTGTGGGAACTCGGGATGAGGGTTGGGTGATGCAGCGCTACGTGAAGGCCTCGCTGAATGTGTACTGATAACTAGAGACACCGCTGTATTATTCACGATTCCTATTTGGTTGTCGCGTGGAAATTGTTGTGGCAGTGTGGTGGCGGTGGTGGTGGTGGCGGCGGCAGCGGTGGCGGCTCACGGCTTCGCGGTTGTGGCGTGGCTCGACGCAGTTGCCATATGTTACTTTCTATTTCCCTTATTCTTCGTCTACTCGAAAAAAAAAAAAAAAAAGGAAGGGAAGCCGGCCTCGGTGTTCAGTCTTCCCGGCGACAGAGGGAGTGTTTCAAAGGGAGGGAGAGAGGGGGGACAACTGGCGGCATTGCTACTGAGGATCGTCATGCTGAGATGAATGTTGTAACTTGAAATTCAGGGAAGGAATGATTATCATTTACTCTTCGCCGTCTATGAGGCACGGTTCCTATGTCCATGGGTAGGCTGGGAGAGTGATGGCGAGGAGTCACGCAGGGGGAGGGAGCTATGGGAGGCGCCGGCCGTGGTGAGCAGTGGCGCGGCTCGGTTTGGCCTGCGAGAGCGTATCGCAGACATTAATATGTTATTTCAAGGTTACATCTGAGCCTCGCCATCCTGCGGTTGTCGTGGCGGCGACTACGTGGCTCATCCCCGCAGCGTCCAGACCCTCCCTGTCACTGAGAGTGACGACGCCGGTGCCGTACAAGGCGGTAGGGTGGTTTAGTTAGCAAGCGTTGGGAGGGAAACAAAACCTTACATGCATACAGACTAGAATCGACAGAGTGGCAACCCTTCGCCCGGAGACAAGCAGACGCCCCAACCCTTTTAAAAATTCAGTTGCCACTAAATTTATTTCTGTAATTTATATGCAGTTTTAGAGGCTCATCCTTTAGCTATGGTGATGCGGAGTTTTATGTAGAGAATTATGCACGTAACGAATTCTCATGTTTTAACGAAAAATAATACACTGTAATTTATTAGGAGATAGAGGAATAATAGCTGGGAATTGGGGTCGTATCTGTTGGCATTTCCCGCTAAAACGCTGAAGGGAAAGTTTAATTGGTGGGGCAGCATTGTGTAACGGATTTAGGAGGAATTCTCCAAATAAAACAGGCTGATCAAATCCAGACAGCAGTGTATGAGGCCACGAGGGACACCCGCCCCGCCCCGCCGCCCCTGGGAGTGGTGGGGGCGGCGGGGCTAAATAAGGCCTTCTCACGTGTTTCCGGCGTCGCGGCCCACACAGGGAGGGTGCTGGGTGCTCACATGACGCACGGCAGGCACCGGCTCGGCTTTGTTGGGATGTTGTAATTATCATCATTTTCACCATTAGTATTGTTATTAGAAGCAGTACGAGTAGTAGTAGTAGTAGTAGTAATAGTAGTAGTAGTAGTAATAGTAGTAGTAGTAGTAGTAACAGTGGTAGTAGTAGCAATGGTAGTAGTGGAAGTAATAATAGTAGGAGGAGGAGGAAGAGGAGGAGCAGGAGTAGGAGCAGTAGTAGTAGTGCATAAGAAAATACGGCAAGCTGCAAACCAGTAGGCCTACACGTGGCACTCCCAGTATTTCTGTCCACTTATCACCCCCCATCATAAATGTATCTAATCATTCACGCCTCTTTAACGAATAATATTAAATGTAAAAACTTTAATCTCCTTTCGTAAGGGATATTACGCATCCCTTCTCCCTCTTTAGTCATTCTCCTGTCTACTGACACTCGCAAATCTATCTCCTTCCCGTAACATGGAGACCAGAACTCCGGAAGTTTAAGATTAAGTTTAAGTCTTTTCTTCGTACGTACCCATTGACTTTCCCACAGTGTCAGAGCTCCAGCAGGCAATGAAAAATATTGGTTATGTATAGAACTGCGTCAGACAGATAAGACACCACAAGGTTATGAAATGTACTTGTGTAATTTACTAATACACATCAATACATATAAAAAAACACCTCATTTCTCTGATATACCATAAACCTTAGTGATAAGAGCGCTATCTTATCAGACTTACGGAGAAAGTAAGGAACAATAGGTACGTAGCTCTTCAGTAATATGCATTGTGACGCGAGTACACGCCATTGCCTTGCCCTCAAACAGCTTGATGCATTGCTTCATGCGTCTCTGTGATGATGTTTGCTTGCGGCTAAGCCTGTTTATGGATGTAAGACCGTCATGGCTGTGATCCCTCGAGGTAGCAGGATTTTTTTGTATTCATCTATCTATCCGGCAATCTCACACGGGTTGGCCCAGACAAAGCATCACACACTCGTACATACATTCTTCACACTCTTAGCCCCCTCAGTCCCTGGTGGACAAGGGATAGTCTCGTGAACCAAACTACTTCATCCAAGAAGCTTAGGCATAGCACAGCTGGCCACATACTTCTGATTTAGCTCAAAAGTTTTAGGAATTTATTCTACGCAACCCAGTGTTTAGATCAGGAATCCTTGACTAGCACTGGATGAAGTATTAGACGCTGTCACGTGTGTCCATTGCGGGTTGGCCTGCTCTAGAGTTTGCATATAGCGTGTGTGTGTCATGGCTGAGTTGCGGGAAGTGTTCTCTCTTCTGGATAGATGGGGCAACAAGAGATATGGGAGTTTTCGTTCAAGACATATAGGTCGGAGGAAGACTGGTGCCTCCAGGAAGTGTGGTTTTGTTAACAGTGTTTCGTGGTTCTCTTCGGCCTGGTGACGAGCTGTGTCTACTCTACCTTGTGTTGGTAAAAAGTTTAGCATTAGGTGACTGGTTTTATTCTGTTTATTTTCTCATCACCATCTGTGAGGGATGCGTTGACAGGCATCAGGTTAAGGAGCCACGCTCGTAAACACAGGACTGTGTCCGTAATAATGAATTCGATTTGAAGTATATAATTATGATGGCTGCATCACTTCTGGAACCTTCTGTCTGTTGTCTACTTCAGTGTTAGTTGCTCATGAATATTTGCTATCGGAAAAAAAAAAATTGTAAATATCACTGTTTGCTGATGTTAAACGTACTGAAGTCTTATCAATGTATCAACAAGATACTACTGATAGTAGTTTTTGTATTGCACATGAAATGCGCATAACAACTGCTATTATGCACTTTTTTCAAAGGTACAATATCGTGTTTAATTTTACGTATCTATTTTACTTATTTTTTATACGCAAATTTATGTAAGTGACAGATTTACAGACTGTACAGTAAAAAAAAAAAAAAAATAATCATAGGTACTTGGGTTTGGAGACTAGAAACGTATATGTGTAACATCCTACCATACTGTGTTGTAGGGAGCTGTGGCATGGGTTGTGTGTGTCCTGTGTGATGTATCTACGTAGGTGTGTGTTGACAGTGCTGCTATCGTATGTGTGTGTGTGTGTGTGTGTGTGTGTGTGTGTAATAATAATAATAATAATAATGATAACTGGTTTAATCGGTTTAATGAGTAAAATACAGTCAAGCATCTGAAAACACACACGGTTGCATTGGTTTGTTGACATCTTGGTAGTCTTTCCTAAAAGTGTGGAAAGACGTGGGCGGTTCACTTCGGTACACTCACATACTAGCAATCTAACATACATTACAAGACGAGTGAGTGACGAAATGGAGGAGTCAGCAGAGGAAGTGCGTGAGTGACAGATGATAATTTTAAGGCAGCGAAAGATATACTTGGGTTTATATTCAGGGAGGATTGTTATTGATGTATGCTGTGAACGGAACCCGACTGCATTTGTATCTGTATGTCCTGGCTCTGAGTGCGACGAGGAGGCTCACAACTAAAGAAGGGATGGGGGGGGAAGGTGGGGCGGGGGAAGGAAAGAGGTCCGTGTGATTTAGGTGATTTAAAAAACAGACCATGTTTTTGAAAGGCCTTGTGATAGACGTCCCTGAAGGAGTAGAGCCAGGGTCGGGAAGGCCTGCTCTTATGTTGTGTAGTTTGACCCTAGAAATTTTTTTGACCGCCCCCTTTGTTTGAGTCTTCCAAGGCAGTCTTTTTGTGTGTTGGTTAATGATGACTAATAGATTGGGGAAGCACAGGTTAGTTGCTGAAGATTGTTTATAAGTACGTACGCTCGGCTGCAGTAAAACCAGTGCCAGTCCTGCTCTATATAGGTATTCAGTAGCGACGTGTGTCACCTCCAACATGACGAAGGCTGCTCTCTTCCAGTGATTGGTTTAACCCCGTAAAGAATTAACCTTGAGCCCCACCCACTTGACCTGTCCCACCTGGAGCCGTATTCAAGGAGTGGTCCTAAGGAGTCTTAGGTATGAAACGTGTCATAACTAGGGCAAAATGGCACATTGTTGTCATAAACTGCTCATCTGTCATAAATCCGCTCGGGATGCTAAGACTGGCAGACGTTCCCACTGCCAATATGACCACCCCGCAACATCTCCAGCTCAGGAATTATTTACCTAGATAGGACGTACTAAATCAACTTAGTGACACGGAATTCATCATAAGATATTGTTTAGACGGTGCAGGTATTCTCTTTGTCACCTGTCTAGTGAAGGAAGCCTTAAAGAGTGACACAGAAAGGGGAAATCCACTTACCCCCGAAATTAAGGTGATCATAACACTTAAATATCTTGCTGCTGGGGAAAGCTACTAGGAAAATCCAGTTATACACTAGTGATAGCCTTGGGAATCGTTGAAAGAGCCATCCTTGCCACCAAACGACTTGAAAACTATGTTAGTTTAAACTAAGGCGTTCCTACGGGATCTCATTTTAGAGATTGAATTACTATCTTGCCTACTGTGTCTCTTCTCCCGATACATAAAAACGAAAGAAATACCTATAGAAACTATAAATTAGTAGTAAACAGCAGCTTTTCCTTCGTCTTTTAGTATTTGAAATCAACTAGACTGGAGGAGGCAGTAGACATCTGCCGAAACGATAATTACTCCCAGTGAGGTCTAAAACACTGTTCAGGGGGTGCTGTGAACTTTTAATTAAACCCAGCTATGACCTCACTGAACGTTTCCTTTTGTGTCTCACAACACAAGAGGGCCGTCACAGCCTGCCCTCTAAAGACAACTCTCTTCCTCCACACAAAACTACAAGCACCTAATAACACACACACACCCTTCACTCAAAAATTAATTTCCTGCCTATCTAAAGTTTTTTAATCTATCCTCAACAGGAAGATTCTTAAACATCTATCACTTCACAACCTTCTATTTGATCGCCAGTATGGGTTCCGTCAAGGCCGCTCTACTGGTGATCTTCTGGCTTTCCTTACTGAGTCTTGGTCATCCTCTTTTAGAGATTTTGGTGAAACTTTTGCTGTTGCCTTGGACATATCAAAAGCTTTTGATAGAGTCTGGCACAAAGCTTTGATTTCCAAACTACCCTCCTACGGTTTCTATCCTTCTCTCTGTAACTTTATCTCAAGTTTCCTTTGTGACCGTTCTATTGCTGCTGTGGTAGACGGTCACTGTTCTTCTCCTAAATCTATTAACAGTGGTGTTCCTCAGGGTTCTGTCCTGTTACCCACTCTCTTCTTATTATTCATTAATGATCTTCTAAACCAAACTTCTTGTCCTATCCACTCCTACGCTGATGATACCACCCTGCACTTTTCCACGTCTTTTCATAGACGTCCAACCCTTCAGGAGGTAAACATATCACGCAGGGAAGCCACAGAACGCTTGACTTCTGATCTTTCAAAAATTTCTGATTGGGGCAGAGCAAACTTGGTATTGTTCAATGCCTCAAAATCTCAATTCCTCCATCTATCAACTCGACACAACCTTCTAGACAACTATCCCCTCTTCTTCAATGACACTCATCTGTCCCCCTCTTCTACACTGAACATCCTCGGTCTGTCCTTTACTTATAATCTGAACTGGAAACTTCACATCTCATCTCTAGCTAAAACAGCTTCTATGAAGTTAGGTGTTCTGAGACGTCTCCGCCAGTTTTTCTCACCCCCCCAGCTGCTAACTCTGTACAAGGGTCTTATCCGTCCATGTATGGAGTATGCTTCACATGTCTTGGGGGGTTCCACTCATACTGCTCTTCTAGACAGGGTGGAATCAAAAGCTTTTCGTCTCATCAACTCCTCTCCTCTAACTGACTGTCTTCAGCCTCTCTCTCACCGCCGCAATGTTGCATCTCTAGCTGTCTTCTACCGCTATTTTCATGCTAACTGCTCTTCTGATCTTACCAACTGCATGCCTCCCCTCCTTCCGCGGCCTCGCTGCACAAGACTTTCTTCTTTCTCTCACCCCTGTTCTGTCCACCTCTCTAACGCAAGAGTTAACCAGTATTCTCAGTCATTCATCCCTTTCTCTGGTAAACTCTGGAACTCCCTGCCTGCTTCTGTATTTCCACCTTCCTATGACTTGAATTCCTTCAAGAGGGAGGTTTCAAGACACTTATTCATCAATTTTTGACCACTGCTTTGACCCTTTTGTGGGACTGGCATTTCAGTGGGCATTTTCTTTTTATTGGATTTTTGTTGCCCTTGGCAAGTGTCCTTCCTACATAAAAAAAAAAAAAAGTAAGTCCACCCGTTAATTTCTATGACCGGTGCGTCCCCGTCCATCTCCCTCACCCCCACCATCACCAGTCCCTCTGTTTATCTTCCCTTGCTTTTGATACCTCGTCCTCCTCCACCTCCTTTATCCCTTCCATTCTCCCTACCAGTGCCACTATCACCTCCCCCCTCTCCTCCTCCACCCTCAGTTACTTTTTAATTAGTATTTCTGCTGTTACTCCGATCCTCTTCTCCCCTTCCCTTCAGCACTCCCTAGTAATATCTTCTACTTATTTTTTATGTCGGTAAGTACATATGTATGTATGCGTAAGCTTGCATCAGACATTTTATCAAGCTTGAAGTGTTGTCATTCTACAACATGTCAACATGTTAAGTCCCTATGGGGAAAAAAAACAAAGAATAATGCCAATTATATTAGTTATCCATGAAACTGACTCTCTGGCAGATAGAAAATATAGGTAAAAGAGAGAATGGCAGTGAGCAGCCAGAAAAATTCTGCACAGACTCAACTATTTCCATGCCCGTCACTGCCTGGCCACTGCTATCTATTCAGTGCCCCTTGATTAAATTTGATGAGTACAGGAACGATACTAGTCTATTAGGAAAATTTGTAGTTTTATAACGATACTCGATTGCCTCAAGATTCTCTCCCAACCTTATTTATATCTCTAATTTAATTTTCCTTTATCTTACTCATCATAAACTTACTGCTGTCCTTAACCTTTTGTGTACCTTTGTAGAGACCTTTGTGTTACCTATACCATAACGTATTTTGTGTTATGCCAGGGAGAGAAAAGCTGTCACTGTGCTTACACTCAGAGATGTAAAAACCATCTCATTCATAAAGTTTTACGGATAATATGCTGTTATATAGTGAATCGTGAAAGAATCTGACTACAAGATAGCGAGGAAGGAATACAGAGGGGGGGAGGATTGTAGTTGTGAAGAAAGATGCAGGAAACAGAGACAGGAATTCACGAGAAACATCAATAAGCCTTGTGACAGGAGTTCTCTTACGCCGTCCATTCCAAAGCCGTTTAAATCAAAAGGGTTCCCTGAATCCTCATCAACCATTCATGTTTTGTGCTTGGTTATTGTTTTCTCAGCTCATATTAACTCCCCTAGTTCTCTTTCCTTCACATTAACCTCCCAAGTCTTGTTATAACTCACATTACCCTTCATAATCCTGTTTTCCTAGCTTATACAAGGCTCCGTGTTCCCATTTCTCGTAAGTCTCTGATGACAAATAATGATTTTTTTTTTTTTTACTCAAGTCGCAACCACGCAAAATCGAATAGTGGTGAGTGTCTAGCAGAAGGAGTAACACTCATTCATCCCTCCACTATGTCGGATTTTTTTTTTTTTTTTTTTTTAAGGGGGTGAAGAGAGGAAGATAGCTAAGAGAAAATGGGTGGGAAGAGAAGAGGTGAAAGAAAGTTGGAGAAAGATAGGATGTGGAATTAACCACGTTACTGTTTTTATTTATAGATTCTATGTCGGAATTCATGATGAAGTGGTAAATATTGGTTTTCTAGCTTGTGTAAATATCAGTTTTCTTTTTGCTAGTTGGTGTTCCATAAAGAAAACGAAAGTAATGGAAGGATAACTCATATATCTATTTTATTTATTTAGCAATTATCCATGAGGTGGATTGAAATATCTACCTCCTTAATCGAGGACATTGTTTATATCTTTCATTTATAGTTAACATTAATTTATTGTTGTAGTTAATGTGAATATGTTTTGAGTTTTCTTTAGGTAAGCTTTCTTCACAGAAAATGGAATGAAAGGGAGACCTGTATATTCTTCCTTTAGCGCCGTGATGTGATATTGAATTCTTCACTCAAAAGAAGTGTAAATATTCTTTACAAAAGTGCTTTGTGGATGAAGTAAAAATGTTACTCTTACTCCACAATGATTCATGGAAATTATGCCTGTCATAATGTCGTATAAGAAACAAGTTTTATTTTACTTTCCTATATTTTTTTAAAATTAATTAATTTATTTTTTGTATCCTTTCTTTTTAAAAGCCATGACATCAGAACACTATCATAAAAAAAAAAAATGGAGGCAAAGCATGATGAAGGTTAAAAGTTATTTTAGTCCGTTCCGTCTTCTTCCTATTTTATTATTATCACTTATTATACTTAAATATCTTTTTTATTAGAATAGTTAAAATATTTTCTTTATTTATTCATTTTTTTTTAATGTCCATTAGTGAGGTCTTACAAAACAAACTTGCATTCACACACACACACACACACACACACACACACACACACGTTTACCTCTCCATTCACCAGCTCATACACCGCCGTCCTCCATCTGCTCCCGGAATATCTCGTGCCCTCGTGCCATTTTCCACTAGAACTTGTAACACCTTATCCCGCGGGGCCTGACGACAGGAGTTGGAATGCACCTCTGACATTATCCTGCAAAAGTTCATGCTGCTTTATTGAACATTTCCTGGCAGAGATGAGACACCTTTTCACCTTTTTTTTTTTTTTTTTTTTTTTTAGTTACAACTGGTGTGTGTGTGTGTGTGTGTGTGTGTTGTGCCGGTGACTCTTACGTACAGGTTCTAAATGCCACCGTGTTTCTATTATAAGAACTGCCATCAATATTAATCAGATGCTTTATACGTATAACCGGAAGAGGGCTTACCTGATTCTCTCCTTGCCCTTTGCTGGGATACACACCGCACAAATAAATTAGATAGATAAGTCAATAGATTCGAATACATACAAATTAACAGATGAATAGATGAGTTAACAGACTTATTGGTGAGTCATGTGTTTTAAGAATCGCCATGTTAGGATTGTTATACTTTAATTTCTTCTTATTGACTTTGCATGAATATTAGTTTGACACATACACGCACACACACACGCACACACACATATTGTAAGACTGGATTACTCGTACGTAGTAACTTTACATGTTTGCATTAAAAAAATAAATAAATAAAAAAAAAAGACTCTTAGGTCCCTTTGCGAAATATAGATAAAAAGTTGAACGAATATGCGCAGAAGATATTCTGTAGCAAAGAGTGATATACAACAACCAGTAGCATTAAAATCGTCCTACTGACGGACAGATTTGAATTTATGTCACGAATTATTAGGAAAAAATGTTTAACTGAACGAAATGGCTGACAGCTGTTGGTAAGGCTTCGATGGCCGATGTTCGTTGCGTCGTTGCATGATTGATATAAAACCTGCTTCAATTACTCGAACTAAACTTTGTTGTAGTAATTCATTTCAGAGTGATCCAGACCTCCAATCACAGTCTGTTCATCGTGAAGTAGAGTAACACTTTATCAAATACAATCATTTTAGATCGTCTGTTGCTTCACGTAATTTTCCAATGATTGCCGTGTTCGTCTGTATGTCATGAAGAGGCTGCTGTCACCGAGTAAAGGTCAATCAACAGATTTTGAGAAAAGTATATTTGTGATAAGCCAACATAACTCGCCAGTAAAAGTTACGTTCCTCTGAGAATTGCCCCATGCACCATCCCAGTACATTAAAATGAGTAAAAGATTTATTTATTTATTTATTTATTTATTTATTTATTTATTTTTTTTTTTTTGATAACATCCAGTGTTTGGCTGTAGTGACCTTGATTTGTGTCTTCCAAACTAAATATGATTATATGCCTAATAAGTGAAACCTGTGAAATAATTGGCTTACTACCTTAAAAGTTATCAACATTAAGGCAGTAAGTAATTCAGTAACTTGATAGTAAATTCCATAAAACTCATCGACGGATCGTAAAGCAAGAGAAAATTCGTTGCCTTCATTTCAAGCAGTAAAAGAAATTAATAAATGCACAACAAAATATTAAAAGATGTCGTTATTTTCGTTTGGTGATCAGCTCGTGCCCAACTCAATTATGTACACTTGATAATCATACAAATAGAGGAGGACTAAACGTTAATTCCCTCCTCCTGCAGCTTTTGCAACAGACGGAAGTGGACGCTGATTCCTGGGGACACTTAGGGACAGTCAGCCACACCGCCAGGCATTTACAGCACGGCACGATGAGCTGAACGTGCAGTAAGCCCTTAATGTGACCCTGCAGCCAGCGCCTCCACGACACCACAGGCATGGCTACTGCTGCTTCCACCACCATCACCATCACCACCACCACTGCCAGCAAAACCAGCACGACCTCATCTGCCTCGACCACCGCTGAGGGAAGTAAGGTAAATGGCGTTAAGCTTTGTAGTCATTTGGATACTTGTATGTTGATTTGGTGACAGTGTGTAGTCTCAGTACGTGACGCGGCTCATGTGACTCGTGTTTATTTTTACGTTGTCGACGAGTGTCCAAAACGTGTTCCAACTCCATACGTGACACCTGATGGTCTTGTTGTTAGATTTGAAACGTTCGAAACATTTTATTATCCCTTAACCAAATGAGATATAAACACAGGTGATTTCAGAAGTGCAGGGAACCCACCTGAAGCTAAATAATCCTAGAAGAGTCCCGCTTACTAGTCCTGTTGTTGAATCCTCTGTGCGTTCCTAAAGGTTCCACTACTACTTCAAATTACTCTTAATTATCGACCAGTTATGAGAAACAGTTCTACAGGACTTTTGTTCTTGCTTTATCCAAAATGCACCCAAATGATGGGTACCACTCCACAGATTTACTAATGTTTGTCGCCAAAATGATATGATAAACAGACGCCCAACAGATTAGCAAATGAAATATACTGCCCAAATGAAATGCGTCCATGGAAAGATTCTTCGTCATCACAACACTAACACACCGGAAAGCTCTCCCATTTACAGGATATTCTCAGAACCCTTATACAAAAAAAAAAAAAAAAAAAAAATCGTTGATCCAGCAAACAGTAGTTTAGGGAGGCTAAGCCCTAACATTCTCCTGTTAATAGCTAAAAGTGATTGCTCAAAACTTGTTAGGGCCTTAAAAGTATTGTTGAGCTAAGAGTCTTTGGGAGGATTTCTATCTCTTAACAAACAGCTTTTAGGTGTGAATATGACTGACCAGGGACACCAACATCCAAGGAGAAGGCGCACATTTCGTCCAAGAAGAGATGTCTTTGAAGAATGCAGCGATGCGGAACTAATCAAAGAGATTCTGCTCGACCGTGCTGGAAGAGTAGCAGTGGTAGACTTGGTGAGAGACCGGCCTTAGAGCAGGACAGAAAGAAACCAATCAGTGAGTCCTGAGACGAAAGTAGCTATTACTTTAAGATATTTAGCCACTGTAAAACGCAACAGTGCAGCTGTGACGACTTTAGGGCAACACAGCCTACAATCAGCCGAGTGATTACCCAGGTGGTAGATGCATTGTCTCACCCATACATTGTTCGCCAGTATGAGAAGTTCCCACGCACGCAGCAAGAAGTACAACGAAAACAGGAGGATTCCATGGAAATCAGTGGCTTTCCGGGTGTTGTGACAGCTATAGACGGCACACACATAAGAAATGTGGCTCTCACCGTTAATGAACACTTGTACATCAACATAAAACGCTACCACAGCATAAATGTTCAAGTGGTGTGTGATGTCAGGTATATATTACTTGACATTTTGACAAGGTGGCCTGAGTCACTACACAAAGCCAGGATTTTGGATGAGTCAACCCTCTTCTTTAGGCTTGAAGCGGTCATTGACAATCAAACGCTGTTCTTGGATAGCGTTGACAAGGAGGAGACTCCTCCTGGCACCACTTGGCCTTCCTCTGCTATATTCTCAACTCCCGCCATGTTTTGTTTTGTTTATATGTACAGTCGGCTCCCTACTTGATGAAGCAGTTTTTTTTATCTATATTTCCAACGAAAGCGACACCTGTCATCTTTTTTTCTTCTTTCATGGCAGCGGTGATTGGCTAGAGCTACCTGTGACGTAAGAATTTTAAGCCTGACATCTTTCTCTCCCCTCCACACCCCTCTTTCACATACACCTCCTCTTCCCCCCATATTTACCATTCCCTCCTCCCCTATAGTTACTTCACCTCTCTCTCTTTTCTTCCGTCTCTTCTCCTTCCAGTCCTCCTCCTTTCTCTCTCTCTCTCTCTCTCTCTCTCTCTCTCTCTCTCTCTCTCTCTCTCTCTCTCTCTCTCTCTCTCTCTCCCCTTCTTCTACGACTACTACTAGTACTACCCTTGCCGCCGTGCCGCCGTACCGCCGCCCGTGCCGCCGCCCGTGCCACCACCCGTACCGCCGTGCCGCCGTCCCGCCCCCCGCGCCGCCATGCTGCCGCTGTGCCGCTGTACTGCCACCGTTCCGTAGTGCCGCCGCCCGTGCCGTCGTGCTGCCTTGCCGCCACGGGTTCCGCCGTGCCGCCGTGCGGCCGTGCCACCACTGCCGCCGTGCCGCGTGCCGCCGTGCAGCCTTACTTCCGCCCGTGCCGCCATGCCGCCGTACCGCTGTGGCGATGTGCCACAGTGCCGCTGTGCCGCCGTGCCGCCCTGCCGCTATGCCCCCGTGCCGCCCTGCCGTCCTGCAGCCTTGCCACCGTGCCACCGTGTCGTCATATCACAATGCCGTCCGTGCCGACGTGCCGCCGTACAGCCGTGCCGCCGTGCTGCCGTGACGCTCTGCAACCGTGCCACCATGCCGTCGATCCGCAGTGCCGCTGTGCCGCCGTGCGCCATGCCGTCATGCCGCCGTGCCTCTGTGCCGCCGTGCCCCCGTCTGTGCCGCCGTGCCACCGTGCCGCCGTGCCGACGTGAACATCCTCGGTCTGTCTTTTGTTTATAACCTAAACTGGAAAATTCACATCTCATCTTTAGCTAAAACAGCTTCTATGACGTTAAACGCTCTGAGTCGTCTCCGCTCCGCCTGGTTTTCTCACTCCCTCCACACTGCGATCTACCTATCTATCTATCAATCTATCTGTGTATCTATCTATCTATCTATCTATATATCTATATATTTATCTAACTGTCTATCTACCTATCTACATATCTATCTATCTATCTATGTATATATATATATATATATATATATATATATATATATATATATATATATATATATATATATATATATATATATATATATATATATATATATATATATATATATAGATAGATAGATAGATAGATAGATAGATAGATAGATAGATAGATAGATAGATAGATAGACAGAGAGAAGAGAGGAGAGAGGGATGGGGGTATGATAAATGTAAAAACAAGGATGGAGTGGGGACGGGGAGGCGGACATGGAGTGGGGTTGAGAAAGGAGATTTGGCTTAATTTATGCATCACGACCTCTGGCTGATGATATTTACCTACTAAAATCCCTCGAGTTGACATGTCGCTTTAGCTAAAAAAAAAATAACGATAGAAGGATGCTTCATCAAGTATGGAGCCGACTGTACCTCGTGTGACCAGTGAACAGTGACCGCCAAGGAATGGCCAATTAGTAAATCCTCTTTAACTTCATAGATTCATCATTTTATGCATTTTATTTATCACTAATTATTCAAAAAGTAGTGAACAAATAAAATTAGTCGTTTTCATGCTCCAGTTTTCTTATTATGCCAATTTCTATGTAGGTAAGCTGCTACCCTTAAGGCTGATTAGCAGCAACAAACAAACAGCTATTTGTTAATTAATATTTGCTAGTTAAGCTTTGGCGCATAACTTTTAATCTTCTCCTGCTAGCTAACATACATTGTTAAGGCTAACAGAAATTTTTTATTTTTTTTTGTATACGGCAGGTTGTTAGCTCGAATAATATTTCGGTTTGGTGATCAACACAAGCATGTAGGGAAGCTTTTTGAAATGGAATGAATGCCCTTGCCTCTCTTGTCACGCAGTCATTCTCACCGTCACCTGGAATAGTTACGCGCTCAGTGTTTTATTTTTATTTTAGTTTTCATCTTTTTAATCAGTTGTACCTTTGTCCCCCCTCAGTTCACTTTGCTGATTGAGGTCTTATCGTCCCTTCATCACTGTGATTACGGACTCGACACGTTTTATTCTGCGGTTTTCTTTCAATTTGAAACACTCACACACACACACACACACACACACACACATAGTATAGGGAGACCATTTACTACTTTCTGAAATTAAGAACTAGAGATTAACTCATATGGTGGAAATATTTTGACCGTTATTTTTTTTATTTTCTATTTTTTTTATAAGACGCGAATCTTGCATTGATCTGTGTGTGTGTGTGTGTGTGTGTGTGTGTGTGTGTGTATGTATGTGACTTTGTCATATTTCATCAATGCGAAACCCTAGATTTGTCTTTTTTTCCTTGTACATGTCGTTTCCGTATTGTAATCCATTCCGTATTAGTGACTTTCTATATTTTCATTTCAGAGTCACATTATGAGATGCAAAACATTAATCGTGGTTAGTTGATGCCTCGCTGGCTTAACCGCTTCTGAGTCACCAGTTTGCTAGTAGTTCCGGTTTGTGATTTATGATATTTTCACAGTGACGTATGATTTACTTTTTGCATCTGTAGTGCATCTTCGGTTAGCTTTATATGACAACTTAAACGTTATCTTATTATTTATTGTATGTTTTCTTATTTAGTATACCATCAAGTCTTCCGTAGTAGTTATGTGTTTGCGGTGTTTATACGGATGCATTCAGTTAAGAGGAAAATATAGCAACACACACACACACACACACACACACACACACACACACACACACACACACACACACACACACACACACACACACACAGAGAGAGAGAGAGAGAGAGAGAGAGAGAGAGAGAGAGAGAGAGAGAGAGAGAGAGAGAGAGAGAGAGAGAGAGAGAGAGAGAGAGAGAGAGAGAGAGAGAGAGAGAGAGAGAGAGAGAGACAGGCAGGCAGGCACATTCTTCTGGGTAAGTGCCTGTTCTGTGTCTTGGCGAAGAAGGAGGAGGAGGAGGAGGAGGAAGAGGAGGAGGAGGAGGAGGAGGAGGAAGAAGAAGAAGAAGAAGAAGAAGAAGAAGAAGAAGAAGAGAAGGAGGAGGAGGAGGAGGAGGAGGTCGACGACGACGACGGCGACGACGACGACGAGGACGATGACGACGAAGACGATGACAAAGACGACAATGTTGCCGCCTTAGTCTTGACAAGCTCTCTTCCTTCTCATCCACCACCACCACCACCACCACCACTACCCTTCCCTTCTCGTCGCGGGGCTAAACGACCCCGCCAAGCAACATACCAGGCAGTTTACATTGCTGGCGGCAGTCACTAGTGAAATTACATGCTCGTCAGTTAGTGGGCACAGAAGGAGAGGTCGTTTTCTTAACACAAGACCCTCGTTAGCGTTCTTTCACGAGCCAACCAGGCGATCAGGGAGGCCGTGGTGGTAAGGTGGTGGTGGTGGTGGTGGAGGAGGTGCGGGGTGACATTTTGGAGGGGCGGGGCTGACAAGAGGGAAGAAATGGTAGAGCACTTGACATTATACTGTAGTATTATAGCTATGTATGGATGGATATATGTATTTCCATCCATACATATATATATGTATGTATTTATATGCATATATGTGTGTATTTATAAACTAGTTAAAAAAAAATCCTTAAAATACATAACATGGATGAAAGAACAATGGAAAGATGACATTTTTTTATATAAATTATAGAAAAAAAAGTGTGCATGGACAGAACAAGACAAATGTCGTGTGTATGACAGATGAAGTAGAGTGACAGAAGGGCAGACTGAAGAGGAGTGACAGACGGTAAACTAAATGGAGACATGAGTACATACAGTTTTGCTGGTATGGCATGATAAGAATAAAAAAACATCCGTTGATATGCAGTGGAGTCAGAGATGCTTCCTTTCTTTCTTTTCACACACACACACACACACACACACAGTTAAAAGACAAAGTATTACCTCGTGTCCTTCCCTCGTCGCCCATTTCCGGAAGCTGGGCGGTCAGACCAAGCTTAGGGAATGTAGAGGAGCTGTTTGTCCGAAGATACAAGACGTCAGAGAGAGAGAGAGAGAGAGAGAGAGAGAGAGAGAGAGAGAGAGAGAGAGAGAGAGAGAGAGGATAAACGAGTCCCAGGAAGCCTTTTGCTCTACCCTGGCCGCGCCTTCGTCAGGATTAGGGGGACGCTCGCCTCAAGTCAACCCTTGGGACACACAATTTGTTTGCGTAAAGCTGAGAGAAAGAGCGAGAAAAGAAGAAATACCTACGAAAAATAAGAAAAAAAAAAAAGAAAGTGGGATAGATGGGAAATGGAAAACCTGGAATTTGTTTCCGAAAGATATTTACACAGGTGCGTCAGGGAGTCGTTGCAATGTTTGATGGTGATTGTTGTTGTTGTTGTTGTTGTTGTTGTTGTTGTTGTTGTTGCTGATCTTGTTGTTTTCCGGTTGATGCTGCTGCTTTTGTGCTTTTTTCTTTTATTGGTGTTTAATTTTTTTTCCTTCATGTGTGTGTGTATGTGTGTGTGTGTGTGTGTGTGCAACATATAACAGTGTCCGCACATTGTTTAATACTCTGCAGTTTGGCTTTTGTTTTGGAATATGTATGTGTCAGCTTATTAAGGGAGAGATGAAAATTTTGCAAGTATATGACATGATAGTATACCAAGCCATTTTTCTTAAGGCGTGCTGGCAGTAGGAGGAAGAAGAGGAAGAGGAAGAGGAGAACATGGAGAAAGATGAAGGAGGAGGAGGAGGAGAAGGTGATGACGTTAGTGGTGTCAGTTTCAGCAGTAACACCAACCCAGTCTTTACTTTCTGCTTTCCTTTGGTAAAAAAGAAAAAATAAATAATAATAGTAATAATAATAAAAATAATTATATGTATTTTCAGTTAAATATTTTGGAATGGAAAAATGTTCACCTTTTTTCAAGGAATGAATCAAGAATAGTAAAGAAATAGAAAGTTCATTACTGTTACTAGAAACCATCTGTAATCCTTTTCGTAATTACGTTTCCCTTCACGAACAAGAAAAGATTGCCAATACAAAATCACTGAATGAATCGAATTACATATCCGAAATCAACCGAACCTATTATTATGAGTGACAGTTCCTCGTATGCACGTAACTTCCATTCTCCTACTCTTACGTATACTCGTAAAGCAATGTTAATGACAAACCATATAAAATTTATGCAAATTAACTTAGCAGGATCTCATTTCGCTGCAGACGGGAGAGAACAAAAGACGCAGTTTTCTCTTTCATATAATCAGAAAAATATTAAGAGCAGCACCCTGCACTGCTACCTCTTTGCAAGATGAAGGTTACACTACACATCGTGACAGTGCGTCAGTAGTTTCTTAATCTGGTGTCAATCAAATACAATATACATTATTCATGGAGCTACTAAAAAACGACTGCAACTTTTCATTATATTTAGGCAAACTTATTATTAGTAAGACACCTGTTATCATGAATTTAACCACTAGTTGTTACTGACACATGAACTTCATTACCATGAGGAGTGCTCGGTTGGATCATGTCCTTCAATCAAAGAATGTTATTTATGCATTTCCAAACTACAAATTTTGCGTGGTGACATTTCCATGTTCCACTTTCTATACCTGACATGTAAGACAGCTGTAAAGGAGTGACTGCAGGCCATCAGCTGCACTGCGGTTTCTCAAACTTGGAAAGACAGGCGATTTAAGCAATCTTGAATATGAATGAGATGATCTGGCGTTAACCGTGACTGTGCGCAGCGCTGCAGAGATGATGATCACGTATACGATATGGCCATGGAATATATGTGGGTGCTGATGATTTAGGAGTATTGCTATCACGCCGCTTCAACACAATCATATGTGGACTACTAACTTGATTATAAAAGCTGCTACGTGAAGCACTGGAGTAGCACAGAGGGCAGCCTGGCGGGTTCGCGGCGACCACTGGTGCGCGACACACCTGAACTATCATTAGACAAACTCAAGTCATCTTCGATCAGCGCGTAATGGTTGGACGCGCTGTAAACAAGCTTACTAGGTGAAGGACGTGCGATTGAAGCCGATTAATCAATAGTTACTGAATCGTGCGTGACATGGAAAGATAATAAATTAACTACTCCCATCAAAAATGTGATTAATTTCGCATCGATTTTTGTTGACATCATCGCGCAGCATACATCAGGTTAACAGCGAGACTCATTATTCTGAAGTACTAATTTGTGTTTAATCATCCTGGTATTAGAGACACAAGCAGTGTGGTAAGTCATTCCGGTCCCGCACTGCCACCACTGTGCATTATTACCACCAGTGATGGACTACGCCCTCCTGCATCCTGACAGCGGGAATGAGACCATCAGTAGACTTAACCCCGCTGACGAGATAATGGTGTGTGTGTGTGTGTGTGTGTGTGTGTGTGTGTGTGTGTGTGTGTGTGTGTGTGTGTGTGTGTGTAATATTGGAACACATTACAAGTCTCATAGCCGTGCACAACAGCGTTCAATAAACTCATGGATTGTTCCCTTATTTTCACCCTTTCCTGGATATTTGGACGTGTGAATGAAGGTGGCAATAATGGGGTGCCGCTTTACAGAGCGAGAGTAGTAATGAAATACACCGCAATTCAAGTAACGGACTGTAACTGCTTGTCTTTCATGACTTGTATATTAATTTACTTTGCAATCACAGAGGAAAGAGCTAACAAAACTGAGTCAGATGGCGTTCAAGAGTCTTCTTTTAACACATACACACACACACACACACACACACACACACACACACACACACACACAAACACATACAAATATTTATACTTACATTTTTTACGTACTTTGAAGATGCGTCCTTCTCATTACTGTCTTGTGTTTCCATAATATGTCATTCACGTTAGTGTTTCATAAGCCTTTGATTCAGTTTCTAGGTCTTTGTTCACTTCATACCTCAATCGTCATTTTCCTTTTAGTTTTTTATAAATGACATTTCGCATTATTTTTTCTTTACTTCAACGGTGTTTTCTGCGGAAAGACTCCAAATCACAGTAAATAGTTTTATTGGTGAGCTCGCCGATTTTTAAATGAAGGAGAAACTGTGTAAGCTTTTTATGAAACCAACGTTGAACTGCACAGAAGTCACGTAACAGGTGGACGCTTCCGACTCGAGGTAAATGCATTGGTTATGAGAAAAGAAATTATAATGTATCAGTCTGTGTAGCCACCGTGGTGATACAAGTGATGATGATTTTAAATTTCTGCTTTACATTTCCTTGTGTGTTTGTGTATGTGTGTGTGTGTGTGTGTGTGTGTGTGTGTGTGTGTGTGTGTGTGTGTGAGTAGGTGGGTGGTTGGATGCGTGAGAATGTGCATGTATGTTTGGTGAGTGTTCAAGGTTTTCTTTCGCCTCCTCCAAATTTGAAGTAAAACCTCATCGCTGAATAAAAGAAAAGAGAGAGACAGAGAGAGAGAGAGACAGAGAGAGAGAGAGAGAGAGAGAGAGAGAGAGAGAGAGAGAGAGAGAGAGAGAGAGAGAGAGAGAAAGAAAGAAAAAAAAAAGAAACCTACGAATACTTTGTCACTTTTCTTTTTCGCGTCCTTTACCAATCCCGCTTTTTGCAATGGTCCGGAAAAAGCTCTCCTTATTTTTTCCCTCCGTTGCCCCGCGCCGGTAATGGCACTCGGACACGGGATGTTTTTTTCACTAATGTCTAGCGATAGGGATTTGATTTTTCTTTCCTTTTCTCGGTTCGGAGGTTTCATACAAGGGATGATGTATATATGGCGTCTTTTTCATCTCTTTTTTTTTATTCAGATATTCGTAAGAGTGTGACATGAACAGCAGCAGAAGCAAAGGGATCTACAACAACAACCAGTACAGTAATAGGAGCAACCACAACAACAACAACAACAATAACAGCAGTACTTAAAAAAATACCTATGTTTCTGCTTTTGTAGATTAAAAAAGTAAAGTTGTGCTTGCTAGATGCGACTGTTGCAGGATAATATTTACTTTTGTTCTTGTGGCAGAATATAATTGGTATTGCTTCCTTGTTGGAGTGCTTTGAAAAAAACAAAAAAAAAACATATACTCTTTTTTTTCCAAGATGTTTAAGAATAATAGGTATATATTTTCTCACTGCGCTGCATATTCCGTTTCCAAACTTGATCTGTAAGCTAGTCTGTATGTAAACTTTCCAGTGGTTTTGTGTGATGCTATGGGGAAGGAAAAGTAAAGTTTATAAGATGGTGTGGAGGTTTTTTGCAAGGAGTTGGCAATTGGACACCTACTGCTACGACTGCAAAGCGCTCTTGGTAAGGCATTAACGGGGAGCGAAGGGAAGTTGCTGGCTTGCCTGTGTTCTTCCTGTGCACTCTGACCACTTTTCTTTCTGTTTTGTATCCAAGAAATACAAAGACAACGTTTCTTTCTGTTCATACTAATTCACAAAAATAAATGGGCAGATGAATAAATAAGTTTCTAATGAGTGTGGTAAAGAAAGGAATAGTCTGGAGCAGTCTCCTGTTAAAGAAGTTTGTTATAGGCAGGTTGTTACAAATATATAAATTTAAGGATGACAGACACGACTTTATTGAAACCCAAAGAATTTTCTGCGTGAGGACGCTCGTGACTCTCTTCCTGGTACGAGTATACTGCTGGTGTCAATACTGCTACTACCACGGCTCTTCAAGCACGTGCTGCCACTGTAGGTTGGATTAGTCTTTCTATTCTATTGTCGGTGTAATTACAATTATTGCTTCCAATACTAACACTGATGTTGGAAATACTGCCACTATTACTTCCACCACTACAAATGTCATTGTTACTGCCACCACTCCACTGGTGTTCCCATTACTGCTGCATTACCTGCCACTAATGCTCAGCTGTTTTCACTGCCAATACGACACCGACACCACCATCACCACCACCACCACCACCACCACCACCACCACCACCACCACTACTACTACTACTACTACTACTACTACTACTATGAGTATTTCTATTGCTACAACTTTTTCACCACCATCCTCATGTCCATTTCTTTTTACAAGTACAGTTACACCACTTCCCTCCAGCCTCTACTAATGTTCCCTCTTTCCCTTTCCCTGACACAATGAAGACCCCTACATCTGCCTCCTCTCCCTTCTTCCCTTTTCATCTCCCTCCATATCTCCCTCTCCCCCTATAGCTCCATCCCTTCCCCTTTTCTCACAATATCTTTTTTATTCCACATTTTCAGCACGCTTCTTGGCAGCAAAATATCGGACTCCAGGCTTCATTAGATAATCGAGTGATTGATGAAAATATCAGTCTGTGGTAATTAGATAGGAATGATATATGAAGATGGAAATTGGAATGTCCCAGAGTAAAAAGACAGCTATGTTGGTGATTACGGTGAGGAGAATGTTAGATAATTAAATGCTGTCACTGATGACTGAGATCTCTGTGTTTCTTTTTGACAATCACGAAGGAGGAGGAGGAGGAGGAGGAGGCGGCAAATTTCTCTCTCTCTCTCTCTCTCTCTCTCTCTCTCTCTCTCTCTCTCTCTCTCTTTCTCATCCCCCATTTCCTCCTCCATCACCGTGACTGACGACCCATCATAGATACCCTTCGTCCCTTCTCGCTGACAAATTGTTTCTTCCTCGCACGACGCTGACCCCTCACTGCCGCCTGTCTCTCCTCCTCCTCCTCCTCCTCCTCCTCCTCCTTTTCCTCCTCTTCCTCCTCCTCCTCTTCTTCTCCTCCCCCTCCTCTGCACTTTCCGCACCGTCTCTCTGCCATTCCTTTCTGTGATCTTATCGTCTACGTTTTGCGCATTAGAGATGGTTGCTCGCCTCCTACTGCTCGATTGTGTGTGTGTGTGTGTGTGTGTGTGTGTGTGTGTGTGTGAAATGTATTGGCATTGTTTTCACATCAATCCTTCATTTCATATATTTTATGAATGTAAAAGTGTATTGCAGTGGTAAAGCATCGATATGCACCCAGACTCTC
>NC_087171.1:16295766-16323266 GCF_035594125.1 Scylla paramamosain | reverse complement strand
GAAAGGAAGGGAAAGTAGGGGAAGGTTTTGATTTCGGAAAGGGACCAGGAAGAGGGAGATGAAAAGGCAAAAAAATTGAGAAGAAGAATTTAAAGGGCCAGTAGGTGAAAGGATAGAGGAGGAGGAGGAGGAGGTGGAGGAGGAAAAGCAGGAGAAGGAGGGGGAACATAAGGGAAGAGGCAGTATTGGGAGAGGGAGGTCTTTGAGGCGTCAGAGATTGTTGATGCAAATTCAAACTCTTGGCATTTGATATTTACATTTTTATGAGTTTTCTCTTCACTCGGCCAGACTTAAAACACTCTGGCATCAAACGCTGAAAGACTGAACGAGGCAGTGTCTTACAAAGTCTCTAAAGAAAATCTCCTCAATCACCAGGGGAAAAATCACAGTGTAATATTCATGTATGAAAGAGCTGTCTTTCCTCTCCATTAAGGATACGTTGAAATTGCTCTCGCGTTGAAAAATATTACAGCGTCCCTTCCTGTTTCACTTTGGAATGGTGTGTTTATGCGCTTGTGTTTACGATTTATACCTACATATTATTCTATTTTTTTGTCTTTATATATTTTTTTCTATCCATCTATTTTCTGCGCAACTCAGTCTGTTTTTGTGAATACTTATATATGATTGTATTCTATGGTGATACTAGTCAGTCTCTCTCTCTCTCTCTCTCTCTCTCTCTCTCTCTCTCTCTCTCTCTCTCTCTCTCTCTCTCTCTCTCTCTCTCTCTCTCTCTCTCTTTGTGTGTGAGTGTGTGAGTGTGTGTTTGGGCATGATTGCGGTCAGCGTTTAAGTGTTGTTTTTGAGTCTGCGCACCTGTGTGTGTATGTGTGTGTGTGTGTGTGTGTGTGTGTGTGTGTGTGTGTGTGTGTGTGTGTGTGTGTGTGTGTGTGTGCGTGTGTGCGTGTGCGTGTACTGTTGCGGATGTAGGTATGTGTGTGTGTGTGTGTGTGTGTATATGTGTGTGTGTGTGTGTGTGTGTGTGTGTGTGTGTGTACTGTTGCGGATGTAGATAATATGCAGGGCAGGTTCTCCTTTGCTTCAGGAACTCCGGGAATGTGTTCTGTGTGTATGTGTGTGTGTGTGTGTGTGTGTGTGTGTGTGTGTGGAGAGGATGTCCGCAGTGTTCCTCTCCCTGCCTGCTGTCTCTCTAGTCCTCCAATTAAGCTTGGTCCTGGTGCTCCTCCTTCGTACAGCGCATTAATTGAACTATATAGCTCGAGTTATTCTAATATATGTATACTATATAGGAATGTGTGTGTGGCTGGCCCCTCTCTCCCTCCCATTCTCTCTCTCTCTCTCTCTCTCTCTCCTCTCTCTCTCTCTCTCTCTCTCTTGATGGTAAAAATTTTGGAGCTGCCTGATGGTTTTCACTGGCGGTGATTTCTTGACCTCGACCTTGTTTTCTTGTTGTCTCGTTTGAAAGCTGTCGTAGGTTTGCATCGAGAGAGAGAGAGAGAGAGAGAGAGAGAGAGAGAGAGAGAGAGAGAGAGAGAGAGAGAGAGAGAGAGAGAGAGAGAGAGAGAATATATCCATTACACTACACTACACCAAACTGGTGAAGAAATAGAGCGTTTTAATGTCTTTGCTTCGTGAAATACTTGGCTGAACTGCTCTTACATTTTCTGTTGCGTCTTGTGTTTTTGAAAGTATGACTGGATTATTTTTATTATTTTTTTTTTTTTTGCCCTCCTTTCTATTGTCATTGAACGGAGAGAAATGTTTGTTTTAAAGTGTTCTCTCACCACGCGGAAGTCCACCGACAAAAAAAATAAAATAAAATAAAAATAATAAAAATAAAAAAGAATGGTAAAATTACAGGTATTCGTGATTTATTTCGTAAAGGTTTAATTAAGGAACTGGATTTCAAAGTTTATTCATATCCCGTGGTAACGTAAGGGTCAGATCGGGATGTGTAATTGATGTAATGTATGTAATGTATGTAACTGATGTGTAGTGATGTGATTTATAGTGTAGTGATATGAAAATGATTTATAGTGTAGTGATATCAAAATGGAGAGTGGAAGAGCGTATTGATTGAAGTAGTGGGTTATGCAAATAAAGATACTGATGAAATGCTTCGTGGTGTGTACCAGGCAACCAAGAGTGAGGGAAAGTTCGGTGCATCAGAGGGAAGAGAGTGAGAGAGTGTACCAGGCAACCAAGAGTGAGGGAAAGTTCGGTGCATCAGAGGGAAGAGAGTGAGAGAGAGAGAGAGAGAGAGAGAGAGAGAGGAGAGAGAGAGAGAGAGAGAGAGAGAGAGAGAGAGAGAGAGAGAGAGAGAGATTGAAGATAACAAGAGACCTGATACAAGTATTGCGGCAAAGTTTGCGAAACTTAACACAGTTCGTTAATGGAAAGGAGTTGTTTGAGTGAACTCTGTTTTACTCAGTTTAACATACTCTTTTTCGTTGAAGCGCATGCTGGTATTAGAGGAGCACTTCCCCTTCATACAGTGGTAAGCAAAGTACGCTAAGAGATAAAAATAAAAAAAAGAAAAAAAAATGTTGGAAATGAATGGCTACACTTGTATGTGTTTCTCTTTTCATGAGGATTTTCTGGCGATATTTTTAGCGAGGGCGAGGACAAGGATGACCAGTTTGAAGGATCGGGTCAGTCGTTTGCCATAAAAGGAACAGGACACCATCATAACGACCAACAGGAATGATCTTAAGAGTCTTTTTTTTTTTTTTTTTTTTTTTACATACGGTATAGTTCTTGTAATCCTCCGCCAGTTTCCTTTCTCCATTAAAAAAAACAATAATAATAAAATATCAGAATTTGAAAGCGTATAAATCATCCCAATCACATAAATGTCAAAATTAATAAGGGAGACTTAACTAAACATTTATCTATTACGAAAAGAGCGCACGTCATTTTATTATCAGAGTTATATTGCAGGAAAAAAAAAAATCACGATGCATATAGACATAAAACCTCTTCTATATCAACTCTTTCATGGCCAGCGTGTTCATATGGTCAGGATGAGAGGATGTGATGGACACGAATGGACGGTACTGTAGACAAGGAAAACCGTTTGGTATTGCTCTTATTTCTTGTGCGAGGGTCATTAAATACTCGGTTTATATGTGTAATGTTTATCTTTTTATTCTCTCTCTCTCTCTCTCTCTCTCTCTCTCTCTCTCTCTCTCTCTCTCTCTCTCTCTCTCTCTCTCTCTCTCTCTCTCTCTCTCTCACGACAAGCTGGCTCGGTCATTAACTAAACTATTCTAATTACTTTTCACGCGATTACTATCCACAGGTGACTGCTGTGCTGGTCGCTAACGACTGGAGCGCTAATATTTTAGTAATTGAGAATATATTGCAGTTGTTGTATAATTAATTGTCCACATAAAGCTGCACGTGTTACAATCTCCACGTTTTATTGGTTGTATATTCAATAGAAAGGGAATATACCGCTAGACGGAAGTATGTGTGTGTGTTTAGTGAGGGAGAGGGAGAGAGAGGGAGGGAGAGAGGGAGAGAATGAAGGGAGCGTGGTGACAGCTTGCTCACATCCATCAGAGTCAATGTCAAGGGCAAGGTCGACTCTATATAAACCTTTCCCTCTGACGGAGACCAAACGCACCTACGGGTTACAGGGGGCGCGATTCTTCTCACTGGGTCGTCAACAAAGACTGGGAGGGTTAAGACATTGGCTGCACCATCTCTCATGACAATTTATGTTCCTTTCTTTGTTGTTTGAAATGGTGAGTGTTTTTTGTGGGGAGTGATTTTTTGTTTGTTACGTTGTTGATGTGTTTTTATTTACGTATGCCTGTTACGTACACTTTTTTGGGTCGATAATAGTGATTAATAATGTATTGACGTAATTTGTGAGTTTTTTTTTTTTTTTTATCGTCCTAGTTGTTGTTCTTACCGTTGTTGTTATCACCATACTCCTTAGCATCCTCCTTCCTCCTCCTCCTCCTCCTCCTCCTTCTCACTCCACTTCCTGTCTCATCACTCCTCTAAAAGTGTAACCTCCCCATCTTCACATCACTCCCCCAGATCGCCTCTTACCACTGTTTCCGTGCTCACTCACCTCACCCGCAGCTCGTCTTACTTTTCTCCTTCCCAGCACACTTTATACTTCCTCTGTCTTCACTAACTTGTCACGCTCCCTCGCTTGCTTTCTTCTTGGCTCCCTCTTCTTTTATTTCCTTTCCTTATACTTTCCTTTATTTTTTCATCTCTTCGTCTCTGTCTCTCAAACTATGCATGAGAGAGAGAGAGAGAGAGAGAGAGAGAGAGAGAGAGAGAGAGAGAGAGAGAGAGAGAGAGAGAGAGAGGTGTCACGGCAGGACAGGATAGCGAGTCTTCATGGTCCGGGATAGTCCAGCTTCCACGTGTCTTATGCGACCTACCTCCGCCCTGACACACTTGAGCCTCGCCTAATGGAATTTCCTTATGAATTATACGGCCTGCGTCCTCGAACCCCACCACCACCACCACCACCACCACCACCACCACCACCGTCGCCGTCGCTACAGCCGCCGCCGCTGCCACCTCCTCTGCCGCATCCGCCTCTGCTGCTCCTGCCGTCCTGCTGTCTCCTTGCCGGGTGTTCTTGATGGTTGCTGGACCCTCCTCCTCCTCCTTCTCCTTCTCCTCCTCCTCCTCCTTCCTCTCCTTCTCCTTCTCTTCTTTCTCGTCCTCCTCACTCCCTCGTCCTTTCCCTTCTCCGTCTCCTTTCTTCCTTCCTCCCTATTGTAACTGGACCATTCTCCTCCTCCTCCTCCTCCTCCTCCTCCTCCTCCTCCTCCTCCTCCTCCTCCTCCGCCTCTTCCTCCGCCTTTTCCCTCCCTCCTCTCTTCTCTGCCTCCTTATTCCCATTTCCTCTTCGCGTCTCCCTCACCTTCTCTCCTCACTTTCTTCCTCTTAGTCTCGTCTTCCCTCTCACGTCCTTTGTCTCCGCTCACCATCCCGTGTTTTATTCAATTTATGCCCACTTTTATGTACACTTAGCTTCGCCGTACCTTTCCTTCTTTTAATATCTGCTTTCTGTTTATTTCCTCAAAGTCTTTCATACGTTGCCTTTATTGTCTTCGTCTTGAGTTTACTACAGTTCTGTGCGCATTCTCTCTCTCTCTCTCTCTCTCTCTCTCTCTCTCTCTCTCTCTCTCTCTCTCTCTCTCTCTCTCTCTCTCTCTCTCTCTCTCTCTCTCTCTTGTTCCTGACCTCTTTCTTTGTTTTCTTTTCACTCGGATTCTTTCTTTTAATTTCTTTTGCTTTCTCTTTTTTTCTTTTTCTTTCCTCCCTTCTTCTTTTTTCTTTTCTGGTTTTCTTTCTTTCTGTCATTCGCTTATTATTTCCTTTCCGTGTTTTCATCTATGTTTTCTCTTTTTACGTCTTTACGTTCGATTACTTCAGCTCTTCTTTTTCTTTATCTTCATCTTCATCTTTTTCTTCATCATCATCATCACCACTACCACCACCTTCTTCCTCTTCTTCTTCTTCTTCTTCTTCTTCTTCTTCCTCTTCTTCTTCTTCTTCCTTCTTCTCCTCCTCTTTCCTCTTGTTCCTGCTCGTCTTTAAAGAAAAACGAAAACAATGCCACCTCAAGGGCTTAACTTTCTTTTCACCTGCATTTTCTGTCCCCGCACAAGGCCACACGTTGGGCGCACATTTTTCGTTTATCCTGAGTCCCGCCCTCCTTCCTCCCCCTAAGGCACCAGATCCCATGTAAATTAGAATAAATCATATTTCTCAACCCCGAAAAGGACAAATGTAAACAACACGATTTTAATACGTAGTGCTAGGAAAGTAAAGTATTGTTCCCCCCACACACACATTTCGGCCTTTAATGAAAAATGTAAATTCTGGTTATCTTTTCTCTTATCACGCTTATGTGACATCATTTTTTTTTTTTTTGGAAGGTCGCTAATGTGAGAGGGGAAAAGCATTGCTGTTATTATTATTTATTGTCCATTTTACGAGGTACATGGCACTTAATTTTTCTTTTTTTTTGGGGGGGGGGAGGAGAGGGGACTGTACGGTATAGGGTGTACGAACGTGAGGGAAACAATGGCTTTTAGTTAACTTTACACATTACGGAGAGTGTCTCTTTAACGGCATCACTCGGTCACTTTCCCCTCAGAGGCATCAAGAGGCAGGGAAGTATAGATGATGTGATCTCACCTTCATTTTACATAACACTTGCCAGGGTGATTTAACTCCATCTGGGTATTGTCGTCTATTTTGGTCTGATTTTCATTGTTTTTACACTCTTTTTGAGAGCATAAAATGTCAGTCAGCGTTACTTGTCTGAAAAAAAAATTGTTGCATCTTTCTTTTCTGAGTGATCTGCCCTCTCCTGCACCTTGCGGCTCACTTTAGTTTGTTTTTCATTGCTTTTACATTCCCTGTTCTTGAAGACGTCGAGCGTGCTGCCTTAAGGACGTGGCAGGAGCATTTGCTGGTCAAGGTTTGTTCTATTTCTGAGTTCCGAGGATTGTTGCTCTGCCTTATTCACACCTGTCATTCATTCACCAGTCCAGGCTGAGCTTCTCACAATTCAGGTTCTCTGCCTCGCTGCGTCTTTCTTCCCATCAGTGTTTATTCACAGGGAACGTTTTCTATTAACTATAATAACGATACGTATCTTGTGTAACTTGTGCTTATATTGGTATTGCTTTATAGAGGAAATCAATTTTTTTTTTATTACGTTCTTCCACTAGATTGTTACTCATGATAATTATAAACGTGTGTGTGTGTGTGTGTGTGTGTGTGTGTGTGTGTGTGTGTGTGTGTGTGTGTGTGTGTGTGTGTGTGTTTGGGTGTGTAGAATCGTTTCGCACATGGGAGTAGTGCTGTACACGTTTGAAAAAAGAGAGAGAAAGAAAAAAAGAGATCCTATACTGCATACGAACAGAATCTCGAGAGGGAGAAGAAAAATCTTACAGAGTTTAGGACGCCTAACTTCATCAAGCTGACTAAGGGGGAGGGGAGATATTGAGTTTTGCGCTGGAATTTTTAGTGAGGGATGTGCCTTGAATACTTTATGTGCGGTCTAGACAGTAGTGCCGACTGAAGAAAAGAGAATACTGGCCTGGAATGTCGTTGTTCAATTTACCGATAGACATGTAACTGAAGGCGTGCATGTCCACGTTCGGAGGTGAGATAGATTAATATTTGGAGGCTTTCAGCAACACTTACAAGGACAGGTTGTTTCCTATTTCATGTTCAGCTTGTACGAACAAGGTAACACACTCATGCGCTGTAATGGGCATCACTTATTGAGTAGATGTAACGAGTGTTGGGGATAAGACATAACCCAGTCCTTGATTTCGGTAAACACAAGAGCAGTAAAACATCAAATAAGAAAATATAAACTGATATGACTTTAATGGAGAGAACAACATTGCAGTTTAACGCAATGAGTTATTAAAGTGCATCATCTACAGAGCTATATATCAGTTTTAATGGCAGCCTCGAGAATTTTAAAAAAGGATGGCCATTCCTCAGTAAGCAAGGCCCAGGAGTCGATAGAAGGATGTCCTCTAATGAACTTGTACGAGGAGAGAAAACAATACGTATTAAAGAACAAAACTCCTCTGAATACCTAAGAATATGTTTTCCTTGGAGACAAATATACTCGTAACTAAGAGATTCGGGGAGGATATCAATTTCCTGCACTGCATACGAATGTGTAGCCGACATCGCGGAAAGGCGGATGATAGACAAGATTGAAATGGTTTGGACAGAGGGGAACGGAGGCAAACAATATGAAACGATGCTAGTGTTGTTATTATAAGAAAAGTGTGATTTCCGAAGATTTCATTTTCAGTGCAGACAAATTAACCATAAAGGAAGATATGATGGTAATCTTGGAGGTGGAAGGAAAAGAATAAAGAAAAACCAGGAACCGTTTACAATTTTCACTCGTTTTAGGCAAAGTGTGAACGGAGGATCCACTTTAGGAGAAGGGGAGACAACCATATACTAACGCTTGAATTAAAAATGAGGAGAGGGCGAGGGGAAAATGTCGGATATCTTTGTCAAAATACTAAATGGATAAGACTATTATTATTGAATGGCTTTAGCTGCACTCTTATGAACCTACCTTCAGAAGCCACGAATATAAAGGAATTCCAGGCAGAGTGAAAATAAGTATGCTAGAAACATGAGATTATAACACTTTTTCACCTTTCACTTCTGGGGTCAAACAAGGTATAGATAAAAGAAAGTAAACATTTAACAAAGATAGATATATTTGCAATCTCTGATAAACAACATAGAAAGTTTAAGATTGCGTACGATTAGTGTGATAAGCGGAAAACAGAGGCACAATAGTTTTAAGCTCGAGACCACAAGAAGGAAAAATGCAACGGCCTCATGATCAGCCACTTTGCAGAGAGACAAACTCGCTCAGGGATGAAGAAGGCCGAGCGCAACACAGGAGCAAAGAGGAAAGGCGTAAATAAATTATGAAAGGAAAATCTCCCTAGAGACAACATTAAGCCTGATGAGAAGTATTTGACAACACAGAAACATGAACATAGTCGCGAAATCTTTTAGCAATAGTGAGAAAAGAGTACGAATATTATAGGTGACTGAAGAGGCGGGAAAATGAAGGTCCATTAAGTAAGAGGATAAACACAGCTCATGATGAACACTGAACCCAGACTGCTAAAATAGAACCCTTGACAAATGGGAAAAGACTCGCGTTGGGGGCTCTCTCTCTCTCCTCCTCTCTCTCTCCTCTCTCTCTCTCTCTCTCCTCTCTCTCTCTCTCTCTCTCTCTCTCTCCTCTCTCTCTCTTTCTCTCTCTCTCTCTCTCTCTCTCTCTCTCTCTCCTCTCTCTCTCTCTCTCTCTTTGTGATATCAAGATCGGGAACAAAATATTGCTTTGTTGAGGGAGAGCAAGAACTGTAGGTGTAGATTCAGTGAACCTGTGAAGGCTCTTTAAAAGGAAAAACCATGAAATTATGCCCATAACAAATGAGGTATATAAATAGACATAAGATTATAGAGGAACATTACATCGAATCAGTTTGTTGTTGATGTAGACAAAACAACCAGGTTTAGAGTGAAATTGACGGCATTCTGAAAAATACGCTGAGTAAAACCTGATTTCAATTTCGTCAGCTGATAAAGGGACAACATTTTTTGAACCAAGAAGGAAAAAGTTGTTTCTTTCACGAAGATTTATTGAAATCAAGTAGTACAATGATACAAAATCCATTCTTAAGTATGATCAAAGCAGGCATATAGATTTGTTATTAATAAATTTCCTTTCTTTCCTTCTTTCTTCCATAAAGGTGAGGTTTTTCTTTTTTTCTTTTCTTTTCTTTTCTTTCTTTCTTTCTTTCTTTCTTTCTTTCTTTTCTTCTTAGAGGTTAGGTAGATTGTACGACTAGATGCTCACGTTCCTCCATGCTCCTTAGTAAGTTGGCATGTTAATGTATAAAGTTATATATTCTTACACTAAGCGATCAGATTCATTGGTGGGGAGCGTTGGAGCCTTTACTCCACTCACTTCAGACGAGTTAATAGAAGAGATGATAAGCTGCATCGTGTCCACGCCGCGCTGCACGAACTTTGTTATTTATTCACCCACTTTATGTCCATTGATTGATTGATTCCTTGCTTCATTCATACGTTTCCTATGTTGCTGTGTCTGTGTGTATGTGTGTGTGTGTGTGGGTGTGTGTGTTTTTAATTTATTTTCCTGTCTCTCCGTCTGTCTGTCAGCGCTTTTTCTTTCTCTCTTGTGCGTATGTGTGTTAGATTACTTTCCCCAGGTTTCTTTCCGGTAGTCTGTCTGTGTGTGTCGAGTTTCTCCCTCAAATTTCATGTCCCTTTTGAAAACTTTTACAGGGTTCCATTTTTCTCCTTTCTCCTGCATGTTTTAAAAGTGCAAGAACAACTGTTTTTTCTTTTCCTCACACTCACACAAGACTCTCTTCGCTTTATATTATATATATATATATATTATATATATATATATATATATATATATATATATATATATATATATATATATATATATATATATATATATATATATATATACATATATATATATATATATATATATATATATATATATATATATATATATATATATATATATATATATATATATATATATATATATATATATATATATATATATATATATATATATATATATATATATATATATATATATATATATATATATATATATATATATATATATATATATATATAAGACAGTATAAAATTCGCAGTTAGTAAATGAACTTGATTTTTATAATGAATATTCAGCAGAGAGAGAGAGAGATAGATAGATAGATAGATAGATAGATAGATAGAGAGAGAGAGAGAGAGAGAGAGAGAGAGAGAGAGAGAGAGAGAGAGAGAGAGAGAGAGAGAGAGAGAGAGAGAGAGAAATTTGAGGAATGGCTATAGTCAATGGGCACATCTTTTATGTCACCGAGGCTCGTGACACACCCTTGCATGGTTCCATGCTTGTTAGGTCGCAGCCTCCGGGCACTGAGAGAACTTCCAGGTCTACTGGTGAATTACATTAGCGACACAACCCTCCGCGTCGTCCTGTCGGGAGAGGAGTCATCAAGCCATCCCACAGCATCTGGGATTCTTTGAGGAAGCCTTTTAGGCACTCTACTGTGGAATATCTTTGATGAAATTCTCCAGCTGCCTCCCTCCATAGCGGACCATGTTGATGACAAGTCTCGGCAAGACGTACTTGAGAGAAGGACGTAGAGATGCTACTGAATAGATAGAAAGCATTGTCATGACATTCAGTATTAGAGATAGCTAGTGAAGTTTGCAGCGGACAAGAGCCAAGACCTCACCATTTCAGGAACATTTCACCCAGATTTACACTTGGCACTTAACTTGCATAATAAAATTAATGAACATCAAGAACAACTTTACCTCCTCGACGTGACTGATGACAACAGGTCACGCTTCATTAACACACACGCCACCCAGCACGTGCAGCGGCATTGAATTTGTGTTACTTCCGAAGAACTGCAGATCTCCTTTCTAAGGGTATACACACCTTTCAAATCACAAACGAGATCCAGTACAGAGTCAGTCAAGTTAGTAGGTTCGGGAGCAGCTCCGATACATGTAGCAGTCTTGGGTAATTGAAGAGAAAGCTGAAAGGCTGGCAAGGACCTGGGGGCATGAACACAACGGTACCATCTGTGGCCACGCTGCAGCATATGCGGGGTGTAGCAAGACTGACCCGCTTATTCAAACCCTGTGTCAGGCGAGCGTAACACCCTAGCTCACTAAGTTACCAATCCTCCGTAAACGCGTAATTACCAAACACAATCTGGCGCGCCTAATAAGCGACCAACAGTAGGAGTTTCAGTAAAAAATGGATTTATATTTGCATTTCGATTTCCTTTGAATTATGAGGTAAATCCAAAACACACTTTCGTTCCCCACAAGGAGGAAGTCAAGACCACTCATTATGTCACCCTTTGGACAGAGAGAGAGAGAGAGAGAGAGAGAGAGAGAGAGAGAGAGAGAGAGAGAGAGAGAGAGAGAAGCTGAGCGACTGGGAGGGAGTTTTGTCACAGGAAATTTGTACGGAGATGATTTTCCGATGTCAACTTTTATACGTCGCGTGCGAGGACGTCAGGAGGGAGAGGGAGAGGTATTGATTAGAAAGAGAGAGAGAGAGAGAGAGAGAGAGAGAGAGAGAGAGAGAGAGAGAGAGAGAGAGAGAGAGAGAGAGAGAGAGAGAGAGGGAATGGAGAAAAGGCAGGGGAGGAACAAATGGCTGCAGTGGAAGTTAAGAATACATTTTCGAAGTAATGAAGAAAAGTGGAGCGTTAGAATGGAAGTTGAATGGAAGGAAGATCGTGAAAGGAGAAATTAATCCGGAAATAAAAGGGGAAAAATAGCCCTGAAAAAAAAATGAGCGGAACAATTCAGACAATTACATTTTTTTTCTTTCTTTCCTTCCTGTGAATCACGTTTTTGGACATGAAAAGATGTTCACAATCATCTTGCAGTCCTGTCATTCCCCGTCACTTTACTTTCACAGGATTGTTTTCTTTTCATATCGCGTCTCTCGTGTTAAGTATTTACCTATTTCCTCTGTGCCAAGGGCTTCACTGCGCCTCAGGAGTCTTTAACCAATAGCATCTTTACATGTTCATATTCCTGGCTGCAAGACAAGACCAGTGCTCACTGTGTTTTGTTTTGTTTTTCTTTCTCATTCTAGGCTGACGTGTGTCCTGTTGTTAGTGGGAAAACACGAATGAAAAAAAAAATCTATAGCTGGCCTGACACGAACAGTCATATACACAGAAACAAGGACGCGTCATTACCACTTGCAAACAAAGGGAAGAAAAAAATGGTGGCCACTTATGACCAGCGTCGTCACAGCCCACCAGGCCAAGGGTGGAGGAAGCAGGGGTGTGGGGCTCTAGAGGTGGTGAAGCAGGGGTGAGAGGCAGGAAGTCGGCGGAGAGGAATGAAGTGGACGTAAGTGGGATAATGTGGGAACAAGGCATTAAAAGGGGAGAAGTGCTGTGGTGTAAGTGTTGCTCAGTGACTGGAGGGCAGGTGTGGCTGGGCAGTGGTCATGTGGATGCCGGGGTGAGGAGGAGGAGGAGGAGGAGGAGGGGAGAAATATTACTGTATGTGTAGCGGTAAGCAGGGTGGCGGGGCGGGCTGGCGGTGGCGGAGGCGGGAGGCAGGTGGCGGTGGACACATTCGCAGTGCTTCCAATCTGGACAGCATTGTGCTCGCGTCGAGGAGCTCCCTTTGTCCGCCAGGTCGAGTGGGTTGTCCTATACCGAGTGGAATTTTGATTCACCGTAATAATGTAATATGGTGTTATATGTTATACTATATCACACAGAAGGAGAGAGACAGAGAGAGAGAGAGAGAGAGAGAGAGAGAGAGAGAGAGAGAGAGAGAGAGAGAGAGAGAGAGAGAGAGACGTGCAGAGTAGTTCAAAGGGTAATGGAGGTAATGAAGACAGGTCGCGTCCAGACAGCGGCGATCCTCCCACACCAGCACCAGTAGTTTACACGCCTCTTCCTAAATCAAGCTCGCTTCCATCCGAGTCCTTCATTTGTTGGGGTACAAAGCAGTCTCTTCCAAAGACAACCTCACACTGCAGCATAGTGTGGGAATCATCTGATCCGTGTAGTATAAAAAGATCATAGATTAAACGTGGCATTAGTGTGACACAGAATGGTTTCATGGGATATACTAATCTGGCAAGCCTGTCCACCATGCCTGGGTTCACCTGACGTGCCAGGAACGATGTCAATGGTTGGATGAAGGTAGTCTGCATCCGCTTAGGTCTCTCCACTCAATAAGTTTTGCTTTTACTCCTTGTATCTAATTATATATATATATATATATATATATATATATATATATATATATATATATATATATATATATATATATATATATATATATATATATATATATATATATATATATATATAAGAGGGCACTAACCTATGTCAGCAAAAAAAAAAAAAAAAAAAAAAATTCCCAATGAGGTGCCAGTCTCTAAAGAAAGTTCAAAAGGATTACCCAGAACTGGAGATAAGTGTCTTGAAATCTCCCTCTTGGAAAAATACAAGTCATAGGAAGGAGGAAATACAGAAACAGACTGGGAGTTCCAAAGCTTATCAGATAACTGTGACGAGTGACTGAGAATACAGTATAGTAAGTAAGTACACTGCCATCACCGGGTACAAGAATGGCGATGACGTACCGATGCAACGTCAACGAGACTAAAAATAAACAAGATGATGTGAGGCAGAGTACTACTCCATCAAACGCCAAACAAGGAATAACTGGTGGCGGCGTCAGGTGGTGTTTTTTTTTTTTTTTTTTTTTTTGCTGCTTTGACTTCTTTCATTTCCGAGCGAGAATTGATCAAGGCATGCGTCATTGTCCGACACACCTGCGTTCCCCTCGCCAATACTCCAGGAAATGAATAATTCGCGAAGTGTTTGGGAGGCGGTAATGAATGTGTGTGTGTGTGTGTGTGTGTGTGTGTGTGTGTGTGTGCTTTGACTGTACACCAGGCCGCACATAATAGGTGTCACTCTCCGCCTCTCCTCTCTCTCTCTCTCTCTCTCTCTCTCTCTCTCTCTCTCTCTCTCTCTCTCTCTCTCTCTCTCTCTCTCTCTCTCTCTCTGTCTCTCTCTCTCTGCAGTTCTTATTTTCAAGTGTATACATTCCTACAACTTATTTCCTCTACCTCTCTCTCGACATCTCAAAACTTTTCTTTTTCTTCGATAATATTCCCTACACCTTGGCATCATCAGCATCATCGTTCCTGTCGAGTTTGCTCATCATTCCGTCCCCAAGAGGCTCCCTGAAGCATGCCGTCCCCTCTGCCCTCAGGTCTTGATTACGTTTCATACCATTACCACCTCCGCAACCCTCACCGTCCCCTCACCAAACCCTTCTGAGAGGCCATTGCTTCTTCCATTCTCACCGCGTCGTGTTTGTTATTATTAATATTATTGTTATTATTATCATCGTCTTGAGCAGGGGAATGTCCAGATGCCACACGAAAAGGAAAGAAACAATTATGAGATGCACATACGGTTGTTTTATTGAGCATGGAGAGAAAAATAAATGAATAACCGTGAAATAAAATTAAGATCACGAAGGAGAGAGAGAGAGAGAGAGAGAGAGAGAGAGAGAGAGAGAGAGAGAGAGAGAGAGAGAGAGAGAGAGAGAGAGAGAGAGAGATTGCATAGGGGTGAATTTGAAGGCATTATTATCGCCTGCAGGTCCCACCCTCCCGGTAACACGGCGAGTGATCGGAATGTGAAGGCGGTGTGGTCTCGGTGAGTGAATGACTTCATTATCCCTGGCGTGTGAGGGACGAGGGCCTGTGGCGTGAGGTGGCGTGCGGCATGAATGACGCGGCGCTGTCGGAGGTGTTATGAGAGTCTGGGTGGCGTGAAATTGATCTGCACTACAGCATTTTTACTTTTGTCAGTGTGTTACACGGATCTATGATATTCTGGACCATATTCTGAAACACTTCTGCTCCACATCTGCATTACTTTCAAAAGGCTCTAGTTGAAGGGACACGGGGTTTTTATCTATTTATTTATTTTTTTTTTTTTTTTTGTGGTTCTAGTGACAGATTGACAACATTTCTACAGTAACAACAGAAGAAACACTCTTGAGGACCTGGCTGATCATCTCTGCGGCCTTCGAATACAGTCGTGGTGAGAGAGCAAAGCACTTCTAAACACTGACCTATTTGTGATACTTTATTCCTCCGCTCTGAGTTGCATTTCTTGATAGCGCTGCACTGTGTGATGCTACGAGGCGTGATATTGTACTGTGTTTTAACTACCATTGCATTATTATGGCGCACAGTTCTCTGGAATTTTGTATATTGAATGCGGGTATCAGTTATCAGTATGGAAATGGCGGAGGGCGGTAATATAATAGCGTCACCCGCCTGACACCCGCATATCGATTAGCGTGATGTGTGCTCGTGCGGGGGGAGGGGGGAGGTGCGTCCGCTGAATTATTGCTCGGGCGTGAATGAGACCGTGGAGGACAGGCTGTAGTAGTGGTGAGGGCGCCTTGCCTCGCCTGCCCCGCCTCCCCTTCCGTGGCATCTGTGGCAATATTGTTTTGTGTGTGTGTGTGTGTGTGTGTGTGTGTGTGTGTGTTTAGAAAGTGAGGTAGTTACTTTTATGTCTGCACGCAAAACAGTTTTATTTATCTATTCTGTTTATCTATTTTGTGTTTATGTCAGTGTTTAGTGTAGAAAAATAAGTGGCTTCTCTTCTGAGCCGCGCCGCCCTGACAGTGGCGGCAGAGAAAGTGTCCGTCTGAAATGTGACACTGAACCTATCTTTTTTCTTAATTTTTTTTCCCCCATTACTGCATTTGTAAGGCAAACACTCATCTGCTGTACTGACGCTGCGGGGAAGATGTCGACGAGCGAATCTTTACCTCTTGTTGAAAGTTCATAGTGCTTCATAATTTTCATGGGAGTCATGTGCGTATAAAAAACTTTCCTCACCAAACTTTTTACAGCTACATTTATCCATCGGAATCTCTTTTTTTTTTTTTAATTATGTAAAACACGCTTAACTGCAACTTCACGGATGCTGAGATGGATAAGTACGAGAGGCACTGAGTAAGGGTAACAAAATGAAAAACAAAGAAGAAATTGGGTTGGTTAGGTAAGGTTATGTTGTCTTAAACAGTACAGACGAGTGACAGGAAAATATATCCAACAAGTAGCTGATAAAAGCGGAAATTACTGTGGCAAAAAAAAAAGAAAATACATCCAATATCAAGGAATTACGGCAGTACTAGCAAGCAAATGATGCTTATTGGCCGGCCAGACAGCTGTAAGTGAAAGCCCATCAGTTCAGCACCAACCTTCGTTACACAAGCCATTACTTCGCATCAGGGCGCCCTCATCCAGGCCTGCCATAGCCCGCTTGTCCTCTTAAAATGGGAGCACCAATGGGATACAGAACATTCCCACACTCGACGTACACAACTGCTGCATTATCACACCAGCTCCTAGAGGGTCCTCGCCTGGCCGTGTTTTACAATGATAGTTTTGTTTGCTTAAGTGTCGGTTCTGTGTTTACGAAGATGTGCTTGCTTATTTCGATGGTAACTTTAATGATCAACACTGAACATTGCATAGTCGAAGAGAAGAGGAGAAGGATGAAAGGAAAGAGGAACGGAATGTGGAAGATGTAAAGGAAATGGAAAAGAAGACGGGGATGCTGGAATGAATGAGATGAGAGAGGCTGTGGAGGGAAGAGGAGAAAGACTGTGAGGAGGCGCGCACACACACATCCATTCCATCATGAGCATTAGTACGCATGGCAACATTTTTGGTGGGATAGGTGGTGACACTCGTGGTCGACAGCGAATCCCAACGTTTTACTTCAGCCTGAGTGACGCTCCTGTTGTTCTTTCCTGGGAAAATGGATGGTAGCGGCCCTTAAAAAACCTATTTGTATACAGTCTCTTGTGGGTGGCAGGCGTGACGGAACAGTACGAGGGAGGGGACGAGGTAAGGAAGGTAAGAGGGACCGAGGGGAAGGGAAGACGCTTTTAAGGCCTGGCAGGGAAGAGGAGGAGGAGGGCGAGGGAAATAAAAGGGAGTAGAGTAGGAGGCAGGAAGGAGGAGAAAGATAGATTTAATAGGGTGTGCCGTTAGATGGGAGAGAATAAGAGAGGAGGAGGATGTAGGTGAGAAAGATTGGAAGAGAAGATTGAAGAGGTAAGGGATGTTAGGAGCGAGTTGATGGAGGGAGGGGAGAGGGAGAGGGAGGGAGTTGATGGAATGGAATGCAAAGAGAGAGGCAAAGGGAGAGTGAGAGAGGAAGATGAATGAGAGCGAGGGATACTTGGAGGGCAAAAGGTTGGGGAAATGGGAGTCGATGAGGGAATGTGAGGAGGAGTACATGAGAGGAGGATATGGAGATAGATGGTCCAGAGAGAGAGAGAGAGAGAGAGAGAGAGAGAGAGAGAGAGAGAGAGAGAGAGAGAGAGAGAGAGAGAGAGAGAGAGAGAGAGAGAGAAAAAAAAATCACAAGTAATATAATTTGTTCTTAGTGCTTTAGAAATAGAACGACTAACAGACAACTACAGTTTTTGATCAGTTCGGTAGCAAATCAGAAAGGTGCGGGTTTGCCTTGTTGTTGAGTGGGGTGCGGCTTTCATTTCCCCACCAGTGGTTGTGACAGGTATCTGTAAATTCTTCAGGTATTTTAAAAGCTTTAGATTAGTTTTCCACGAAGACGGTTTCTCTCGAGGGAGGAAGACTGGCCTGGCTACATTTCCTGGCCGGATTTCATGCTCAGGGAAGGGATTTGCTTCGTAACTCGACGCTGAACGGTTTCACATTTTGCTCCGTCGTATTCCTTTTCCGATGAAGAGACCACAGTTGCATTCTGAGTGAAATGTGAACAGCCTGATGGATATAATACAGATATACGCTGTATTTTAGATATAGGAATATAAGAAAGGTTATTGCAGTGTTGCTATAGTAGTAGCAATAATTGTTTTCTCACAAAAGTAACACTGACCACATACCTGATCAGTCAGTTACAGATGATATGGATAAACCTTATTCTTAAACGAAAACGGTTTCATTCTGGTAAGTCAGTCACTTTACTTGTAGCGTCACTTCTGTGTTAGAAACTGTTGTGCTTCGATTTAGTTGTAACACAGACACTTTTCACACATTGGATGGTATTTATGTAACTTCTTTACACATATTGCATGTAAATCGCGTAACCATGCTGAATCCTTTCAAGCTTTATCTCAACTCAACTGGCACACTGAATTACTTTTAAAATGATACCAGTCCTCGAGGAAGCAATGGTGAGTGAATTCTTAAGCAATTAAAACCTGGCTATTCAGTCTACCATGACGTAATATTACAGAATTTCCGGTAGATATATCATTGGCAAGTGTGGCATTAAATGATCATGACTCGCACTAATACACAAGTAATTGACATGATGAGTGAAGGTTGGCTGGCCTTGAACTGAACCCTGGCATTAGAAAGGGCTGCCATTAATAATCTTTTGTTTTCCGTTGCTGAACCTGTTGAGAAAACATTGGTGTGCATTACCTGCTGTGAGATATATATATATATATATATATATATATATATATATATATATATATATATATATATATATATATATATATATATATATATATATATATATATATATATATATATATATATATATATATATATATATATATATATATATATATATATATATATATATATATATATATATATATATATATATATATATATATAGAGAGAGAGAGAGAGAGAGAGAGAGAGAGAGAGAGAGAGAGAGAGAGAGAGAGAGAGAGAGAGAGAGAGAGTGGAAGGAATTGAGAGATGGAGGCAGTGTCCCCGGAGGCCGTGCGGAGCCTCACACAGCCCGCCACCAGCCACAGGAACGTTACTACGAGAAGGAAGCGAACGAATCAGGAAAAGAAAGACAAAACAAAATATGTAAATGCATCGACATCGCTGTATTAATCGAGCCTTGAGGGGAATACTGTATGCGTGTGTTTTTATATCTATTGGTTTGAAATGTTAAGCAAGAGAAAATATCACGAAATTTTACGTAAAAGAGTTCAAGAAAAAAAAATTCGAAGGAAATAAAAAAAAGACATATCAGTAAGAGAAACAAATGAACAGGGAAAAAAAAAATACATATATATATATATATATATATATATATATATATATATATATGCGCCATCTACAACCCTCCTTTTTTACCTCTCCCCAAGAAAAGGTCGATTTGCATAAACTTACATATCGTGAGGGATGATTCTACCGCCGCGACGAGGGTTGGGGGAATACTAAAGTGTGTGTGTGTGTGTGTGTGTGTGTGTGTGTGTGTGTGTGTGTGTGTGTGTGTGTGTGCGTGTGCGTGCACGTGAGTGATTTGCTGTTGAATTTGTCTCGGCATCCCATCAACACCACAAGCTTGCGTCATTTGGGGGGCTTTTTCATGCGTTATGGAAGTGAAGAGAAGGGACAGCACGGATGGGGGAAAGCGGGAGAGGGGGACGGTACAGTATTCGTGGGGGGGAGGGATGGGGGAGAGGAGAGGAAGGAAGCAGGCGCGAGGCTCACATAGAGGGGCCCAGATGAGGGGATGCTGGTGGGGAGGTGTTGACAGATTTCAGCCAACCATTTGTGAAAAAAAAAAAAAGAAGAAGAGGCAAGAGGGTTCGGAGCTGCGATGGGAAAATGTAGTTGATTTTTGTTTTTCATGTAAGAGTTTCTGGCCAAGGGCAATAAAAAGACGGGGGATAAAAGGTACCTAGAAGATGCCACCTCCCCCAAAAAAAGAGAATTGCCAAGAAGAATATGCAAAATTACAAGAAATACCTCAAATGAAGTGATAGTCTGGAAATGATGTTGCATTTATATTTTCACTGCCAGGTTTACTTTCACTTTTCGTGTGTTTGTTTACCTTTGGCAGTCTCGCGACACAGTAATGGAGCTTTTGTAGTACACTTCTGATAGATAGTATGAGTTAATTTTCTTTTCTTATTGTTACGATTTGTTCTATTATCATTTATCATTTGTTTATTGATTTAAGTTCGCTTCTTCCCTCTGTTTGTGTTTCCCGCTCACCTTCTCACGGAGTCCCAGCTTGCCTTTGGGCCCAGCCAGAGGTAGCTGCGCGCTCTGTCTTTGAACAGAACAGTTATCATTTAATATAAACTAGCTTTCTACGAACGTGTTTCTTCTACTCTTGGAACACTTGGACAAATGTTGCATAGATCCCAGTACACACTTTTGCCAATCACTATCAAAACTTCAGACAGACTTGGCAGGTATAGGATCAAACTTGTCTTTTATTATCATGCATTCATTCGGTAGGCAGATTTTCTCTCTCTCTCTCTCTCTCTCTCTCTCTCTCTCTCTCTCTCTCTCTCTCTCTCTCTCTCTCTCTCTCTCTGAGAAACGTTCCCCGCTCGTAGTGTGGATGGATGTTCACTTCTCCTTTATTTGTAAGAGTATTATCATTATTTTTTTTTCTTTTTGGTGTTGGTGGTGATGGTGTTGGCGTTATTGTTGTTGTTGTTGTTGCTGTTGTTGTTGTTGTTGTTGTTGTTGTTGTTGTTACTACTACTACTACTACTACTACTACTACTACTACTACTACTACTACTACTACTATTACCATTACTACTACTACTACTACTATTATTATTGTCATTATTATTATCATTATTATTATTATTATTATTATTATTACTATTTTTGTCATTGTTGTTGTTATTTTCTCAATATTATTACTACTTATTGTTATCGTTATGATTAATATAATTTCGTTGAATTATTTTATGTGAATCAGTATAAAATTGAGAGTTATTATTCATGTTTTGAAGAGGAACAAAACATTGCCTCTCATCACACTATTTCGGTAAAGAGAAAAATTTGCCGCTGCTTGACGAGCGACACGTGAGGTCACTGAGGGCACGGGGCGGCGGCGGCGGTGGCGGTGGAGGCTGCGGTGGTTTAAGGGGAAACTGTTGCTCAGCGGGCCTTGAGCAAGAGCAGGTAATTCATCGAGAGGTGAATGGAGATTATTCACTGCTGGCTGAGCTGATGGTGTGGTGGTAGTGGTGGTGGTGAGGGTGAGGGTGATGATGGTGGTGGTAGTGGTGAGGTTAGTGGTGGTGGTGGTGGTGGTGTTGGCGGCAGTGGTGTTCGTGCTTGGATTTCCTTGGAGACAAGAAATGTTATTACGATGCTGCTGGTACTACTGCTATTGCTGTGGTGGTGGTGATGGTGGTGGTGGTGCTGCTGTTACTATTGCTGGTGCTACCATTATTACTACTACTACTACTACTACTACTACTATTACTACTACTACTACTACTGCTACTATTACCACTACTACTACTACTTCAACAAGAACTGTACCAGCAACAACAGACTACAACAGCAGCAGCATCGCACAAGTATAATTGACTAGCACAAAGGTGACAGACGTGCAGGTGGAGTCCTATAATACAAAACGAAATGAAGAAAGCTTACAACGATTCTATTCTTCATCTCAGCTGCACCAAGTTTTCAGTTTAATATTCTCCTCTCCTAGCCGAGCGAAATATAGTGAAGGGGAACATCTGTCGTCCTCACGCCCTCCCACCCCGCATTCTGCTACCTAACCCTCCTACACATCACCCACACATGCCTCCTGCGCTTCCAACACTACTCAGCTTTCCTCCCTTTCCCTTCCACACTCTCCCTGCCTTTCCTTCCCGGCAGAGTATTTGTAAAGTTTGTGATATTACCTTAGACTAGAAATAATACAACTAAGAAATAATGCATATCTCAGTGTTATTTGTCTGTCGCCTCATTTTTGCTACGTCCTTGAGTTGTTCGTAAGAAATGTTATCAGTTAGTTCCGTCAGCAGATCTGGATGTGTGTTGCTCTCAGTCATTCAGCTGCCGTGAATGATGAGAGTATTCGTGATTATACCTTTCATGATCCTTAGCTGAATAGTACATTAAAGAATAAATGGTGCAGATTCCTCAACGTTGCATATACACATTCATACATACATAAATGAATACTTACATATATACATACTACAGTCATTCAGTGGTATGCGTATCTCTCCTTCATACGCTACACTTGTTGTGGATGATTTTGAGCACAAGAGAATTGAAAACATATACATGGATAGTGTGTACTGTGTAGGTTCCATTACTCATACCTGTGGGAGATACTGTAAGCTTCTCTCATGTCGGCTTTAGAGTGACGGAGAAAGCAGCGTAAGTTACCTACAAAAGTATGCCACTAAGCCTACCTCCCGGCTCCATTCACGAGCGTCTGCCGGTGTCCTCCGTGGGTTAGGGGGGAGAGGAGCCTTTCAACGGCGGGTAAGTTTTGACATTATATCAGTCAGGTTGCTTGAATCACGAGGTCTAGTAGGGTACCTTGTGGCTGGTGCCCTTATAGTTATAATGAAGCAACCACATGTGCTGGGTTGTACTCTTGGAAGCGGTGTTCATAAGCGCCGATGATTTATACAAGTAATAGGTGTAGAGTTCTCGTGATACACTAATTACTGATTTAAGATATACTAGAGTAGGTGCTCAAGTGATAAGGACTATTGTTGAAAAGACAGATTTCCGGAAAGCCTATTTAGAACAACCTGACACAGTTCCTTGTCTTTTTGTCATAACTTGCATCGAAGCAGAAACACCAGGATTCTGAAGATGCAAAGTAAGTTCCTTCACACACACACACACACACACACACATATGGTTCAACATAAGACGCTAGTGTTGAAGTCCATAACACCTACAGCCAACCTCGTCTGTCAGGTGGCTTAAAGTTGCTGTGGACAACGACACTCAGACTACAGGTACATATCAGTATTGTCGTCACCCCTGCACAGGTCACAGTGCTTCAGGCAGAGAGCATCGAACCAATGAGACTTTAGAGTAAGCGGTTTTAGCTTTTTGAGAGCCAGAAAATGAGATTGTAATGATCCAGAAATATTTGTTTGTGGTTGTAATGATTCACACACACACACACACACACACACACACACACACACACACACACACACACACACACACACACACACACACACACACACACACACACACACACACACACACACACATACATAAGTCAGTAAATTAATAGTAACTGGGCCCCGGAAAGTCTCGGATCATTATGGAATCAATATATAAGTATTCCTATGTCGCATCTTACAGTCGCGTATCAAAATGCATCAAGTGATAAAATGTGTTCATTTGTTTGGATACACCCTGACGACTGTGCCTCCGTGACTCCTCAGACTGCAGACACTAATGACAAACAGATGAAAGGAACTATTTTAAAATGAGTTTGTTCTGAAATGAAATACCTGGATATTTATTGCTGTGAGTCCTTTTCTCCGTCCCTGTTCTTGCTGCTTGTGTTTTTTATTTTTTATTTTTTTTTTGCTTCTTTTTAGTTGGTTTTTGTTGATGTTTATTATTCTTATCATCATCACCATCATCATCATCATTTCTTCTTGATCTACTTTTTTTTACGCCTTCCTCCTCCTCCTCCTCTTCATTTTCATTTCTTATATTTCTCTTATTATTGCAATCGTTACTACTACAGCTGGCGGTGCTGCTGTCGTTGCTGATGCTGCTGGCCGCGCTACGTTACAGTGGCTGAGACTGTGTGGTGTGCTGTGGTTCTTTTGTTTCTGTGCCTTGCCTCACTTCCCACCTTGCTGGTTGTCTTGTCCTGCCTTGCCGATCTGAGTCTGGCAATGTCGCTATTCCCAGGAGACGAAGGGAGTCAAGATGAGAGAGAGAGAGAGAGAGAGAGAGAGAGAGAGAGAGAGAGAGAGAGAGAGAGAGAGAGAGAGAGAGAGAGAAGAGAGAGAGAGAGAGAGAGAGAGAGAGACTGTGGAAACTAATTTGGGTTTATGAACTTCTGTAAAAAAGAGAAGAGAAACGAGGAATTTAGACAACATTTAAAGTGTAACACTGTCATGCCTCAAGCTGAGTTAAATTAGTCTCCATGAAGTTGGAAATTCTGTGTTGTCTTCCCCTGTTTTCCAGTCCCGGTTGCTGACAGGGCGACGATTACCTAAATAATCCCTAATGCTACATCTAATTGCATCATCCAATCAGCTTAGCATTGAAGTCAGGCTGGCTAGATGATGGCTTGACTTGTGGCTTCCCTCCTCGCTTCTCCCTTCCTATCATTCCTGTCAGTGGTTCATAAGGAGAGAGAGAGAGAGAGAGAGAGAGAGAGAGAGAGAGAGAGAGAGAGAGAGAGAGAGAGAGAGAGAGAGAGAGAGAGAGAGAGAGAGAGAGAGAGAGAGAGAGAGAGAGAAAGGCTATCTCCCTTACAGGCTTGGCAATTTTCAACTCATAAGAAACATTTGGTTCGGCAATTGAGGGGTAAGGAGTAGGAAGGCCGCCTGGCATTCCAAAAAAGGCTCCCCAGACCTTCCTTCTTTTGTCTTGGAAATAGGTGATCAGATGAGGGGGCGTGGAATGGCGCAGTCTTATCCTCCATGATTGCGAAAAATATAAAGACGATGATATTTCTCTCTGTGTGTGGACCGCTGCAGGGTATCGTCTTCCTTCGTTTTAATGCAAAGTTTTCGCTAAGAAGAATCCATGTTTTCCATACGGGGCACAAACTTGTTGGGAATTGAAACAGCTGACGATGCCAACTTGTCAATAATCCTTCTCTCAAAGGTGCGTGTGTGCGTGTGTGTGTGTGCGTGCGTGGGTGCGTGTATAAGATGTAGGAGGTGAGGACGCCATCTGCTACAAAATGGAAGGTCGGCATTTAGCGTGGGAGCAATGGAGGTTAAATCGTGGCAATCATTTTGTCGATACTTAGTTGATGGCTGTTTTATGAAATCCATCTCAGACTGCGGCGTGAAAAGTTTTTGTTTGGCCTTCGGGTGCGAAAAGTGACGGAGGGGAGGCGGATGTGCTGGGCAGGTGGGTGGGGTATTGGAGCAGTGAATCATGTGTGGTAGTGCTGTTGTTGTTACTACTGTTCTCACCAAATTCAGCACAGACGTACCGAATCAGTAATTTAATTCAAAACGTAGATTGACAGAGAACTTAACGTACGCTACCGCATCATTCATAGTAATACTGTGCCAATATTTACACCACAAGACCAGCCTTCCACCATACGCCTCGTGCTATTAGAAGCGTCCCAAATTTAATACCAGAGTTTTGTGTTGACACCAAGCTAGACCTGCCACACAACTCTCCTTCGTTAAATATGAAAAAGTTGAACGATCCTATTCTGACCAGAAAAGTCCCTGTGCCCGCCGCTTTCCATATTGGTTTTCAAGAGACACCCCTTCCCCCTCAGCCCGTCACGACGCAGTTACCAGGGCGCCCTTCACCTGAAGCATCACTTAGAGAACACCGCCTTGCCCTGTATAGTGTCCTAATGAGTCACACTTCGATCCTTCATTAAACCTTCATACTCGCAAGGCGCATTTAGTTCAGCCGTGACTTCCTGGTTCCTTCCACCCGCTTTCCGTCTTCACACTAGCCCGAAGCCTTTGCAAGTTTCCCCTTTAATGTATTTTGAAATAGGAAATAGAATGTATAGAAGGGAAAAAAAAGAAACAGTAGGAGTTTATACACACAACGTACACACATACGAAAAAAAAATTGAGGAAGAAAGAAGAAGCAATAGTGGTATATATAAACGTACAGAAAAAGGGAAAAATAAAAAAAAAGGGGGGAAGCGTGAGAGTGGAATTATTGAAGTGGCAAACGGGGATTCACCTCCACGCACTCGTATCCCTCTCACCAACACAGCCGTGGCTTTTTCCTTTATTGCCAGCCGGGAGTGTGTTGCACCCGCTCTCGCTGGGAGCTCACGGGCCTATACGTGGCTTTTTATTAAATTTGTACCTTAATTACCGTGTCGAGTGGTCTGTGTTTATATGACAGTGTTAAAAGTCAATAAGACCTTTTTTTATTATGTTTTATTGTAAGTACTTGTGTTGTATAATTACTTCTTGTATTTATGCGGCTTCTCCCGCTGCTCCCTCTCTCCTTGAATGAGAATCGGAAGTAATGAAGATGATGAGTGGTGTACACAAATGGTTCCTTAGCACAAAACTTATTCTACATTTTTAAATGTGAGGATAAGTGCCTGACAGGAGTACGTTTTCAAGAGTGTACATTTTACTTATTTATTTATTTATTTATTTGTTTATTTATTTATTTATTTATTTAGGTTTATATTTATCCATCAAATAGCTGAGTATCGTGTGAATAATCTCCATAAAATAAGCTGTTTCAGAAGTTTCCTGATGATGGACTGTCCGCAATATTGCAGCAACAGCAGAGGCGGCAACAGCAGCCACGTTAGGATCCATAGATAAGTCATAAGAATGTGACTGACTGACTGATTGACCGCTAGACTGACAGATTGACTGACGAGGAATATAGGAAGTGTTATCTCGCTTTTATTTTATTTTTTTCTGTTCTACTCTTTCATACAAAATAGAATAAGCTGCAAGAATCCATCAGACCTACTCGTGGCAGTCCGTGCAGCACGAGATTGGATTCTACATATATTTGTGTGTTTGGTGTGTGGTAACCTAAGCGTTCGTGACAGCAAATGACATGTTATTAGACTCTTAGGGACCTCTTTATCTGGCGCTGAGAGAGGCACGATCTATTTATCTGTCTATCTATCTATCTATCTATCTATACATCTATCTATCTATACATCTATACATCTATCCATTTATCCACTAAAAAATAAATTATGTTTGCCAAATAATGTTCAGCGGGAAAAATTATAAAGGGAAAGTATTCCTTCTCTGAGAGACCGTTCACATTTTTCTCTCTTTTCGCTGAACTCAGGGTTGATGAAGCGCCATTACGCATACTCTCACTTATGGTTCTCGTAAAGAACTCGACACCGATAGATTCCCTCCTTTCTTCCTCATTTTCTTCTTTCTCCTCCTCCACGCCCATTTTTTTTTTCTCTCTCTCTTTTTACGTTACAAATATATTTTCGTCTTTCTTTCCTTAGTGGCATTTATTCCTAAAGTAGCCTCAGTTTTTTTTATTTTTTATTAGACAATTTTACCCATTTATTGTCTTCCTCGTCATTTTTCTTTATCCTCGTTATTTTCTTGTCATCGTCGTCACCGTTCTCCTCCTCTTTTTCCTCTTCCTCCTCCTCTTCCTCCTTTTCTTCCTCCTCCTTGCAGATAATCCCGGATCGATTCGCCTTTCTCCCTGTGATTGGTGGAGGAATTTAACTGAAGTGGTTTTCATAATGGTCCACTTTATTTTATTCCTTTTCATATTTCTTTCCTGCAGAATGTATAATTTTCCGTTGAATATTTTTACCCATCTCATCGCTCACCGCCTTTGGAGCTTATGCACACTATTACACTTATTAGGATCAGAAAGGTCAGTCTATTCAAACACTTAACCTTTTTTGCATATGCGTTCAGTTGAGTCATTT
>NC_087171.1:16265766-16290766 GCF_035594125.1 Scylla paramamosain | reverse complement strand
AGTCCCTTAACTCACAAAAACACAGTCCCACAGCCCCGGCCTCTAGGCGTCGTCATCTTGTCCATTATTCATAGGGCGGAGCGGGGCCACAAGATCTGTCCTATCGAGACTCTCCCACGAGGCACCTGTCTCCGCTGGACTTTGTGTTTTCTTTATTATTTCACTTTCGTGTTTTCTCCACCTAAGCAGGGAACTGTGAGAAGATAACACGAAAGGAGACTAGCGGATCATATATTTATACGTGTTACATCACACACACACACACACACACACACACACACACACACACACAGAGAGAGAGAGAGAGAGAGAGAGAGAGAGAGAGAGAGAGAGAGAGAGAGAGAGAGAGAGAGAGAGAGAGAGAGAGGGAGCGAGAGTTTTTTGTGGGGACAGCTTTTCACCCCAATAACTTAGGCACACCTGCTCTCTGCCATTATCTCTACAGGGAAAAATGGCCTACTCTTAAATAAATATAATCACAGACAAAAAAAAAGGGGGGGGAGAAAAATTCTTTAAACTTATTTTAGCTATATGATTCCAGAGACACCGGCAGTTAAGTGTATCTCATGCGAGTTTCTGTTGGTTTATTTATGCTAACACTCCATTATCTCCGTGGCAGCCAGAAATTGTCCCTTGGAGCGGGAGTTTTCGCGCTTTTATCACATAAAAATTGCCCCAATACGTTAAGCTCTTGGCGAGAACCCCATGCCGTTGTAGAATATATATGCGTATAGGAGAAGAAAAACTGCCCATTTGCCTCTTACATGTTACATCACTAAGCTCTTGATGTGCGCACTGGCCTCTCATAAATTGTGTAGGCCTCTGTGTAAGGAAAATATAGTTGGTGTGCGTGACTTTCCTTGTTTTCCTTCATTCTTCCTTCGATTTGTTTTCAGATCCTCGCGTGGGAATCCTAGTGACTGAGAATCCTCTTTTGAAAGCTGACCTGCTGTGTAAATACTTGCTGCTTTAAGACTCTCCCGTGGGAATGTATGTACTTGTATGTGTTTTTCGTACCCACTTATTGTTTTATCTTCCTTTCCCTTTTTCTTTTCTTATATAAGCCTAATTTCTATATTTGTTTATTTCTTGTTCCTGTCGTCGTCCTCCTCCTCATCTCCCTCCTCCGTTTTCTCCTGGTTTTCTTTGGTTCCCGAGAGACAAGAATCGAAAATCACGAGTACATGTCTCAATGTTTTCTCCGTATTGAATAGTGCGAACAAGACAGACTCCTCAGGGACTCCACGAAACAAGATGAACCTACTTTGTGGAATATGAAGGGTATTTATTTATTTGTCCTTTCTATATAATTCAGGTTTACTTGCTTTTGTGGCTTTGTTTTGTTTTTATTGTTTTTTTTTTATGTTGCCGCTTATTTGTGTGAAATGAAAATACTGTGAATATTTTTTTTTTCTTGAGTGTGTGTGTGTGTGTGTGTGTGTGTGTGTGTGTGTGTGTGTGTGTGTATTGTTGGTGTTGTTTCTGTTGCTGTCATTATTGTTATTAATATTACTGATGTCTTGTATTCCATCTTTGTTTCTTGTAAATCTTTCATTTTAATCATAGTGAAATGTTCCATATATTTTTTGTATAAAAAAAATATATATATATATATCATATTACCCTTCTAAAAAAATGGAGGAAAGGAAAAGGAACAAAACATCTATACAGTATCTTCTTCCAAGGGCATTCTTCTTAATAGCTACGAAAGAAGACTGACTAACGAAGGAGAATCACTGAAAAATGCCGTTACGATAATAGAAGAAAGAAAAACAGAAGAAGTCCAGAAGGCGCAAGAATGAGATGAGATCCTTAATGTGAGTTGACAGTCCCCTAGTTAGACTGTTCAAGGTTTAGCGCGGTGACAAAATATGAGGGCAGAATTTACCAGAGTAATAAACAGATTTAAAAATATTTGGTAACTTCTGTAACTGTAACATGAATGGAAGAGTAATTACAGTGAAACAGCAGCAGCGTGGTAGAAGATAACATTCGTTTAGTACTCCTATGATAAAAAAAAAAAAAGCTGTAAGGATGAAAATTGAGACATAAGGTAAGAATGTGAATACCGGAAGGCAGACATGGGTGAGTGTTAAGAGTGAAGAGGCAGCGAAGTAGAGGGAGGGGAGCATTTGTTTCGTATGTTCAGAAGAGCAGTAACTGTGAAAATGGTGGTATAAGATGAGAATATTAATGAAGGAAGACGGAAGGGGAAGTAGATGCGATAACGTGAGACGAATATCTCGCTGCCACCAACTCGAACGTGAGGGGCGCACCACAGACGAGGCAGGATTAGCTTTCTTTAGAAGTTAAGTATTTGGTTAAAGGCTGCTCAAAACCTCTGACTTCAAATACGAAGGAAAAACTGTTATAATGAGAACAGAAAAAAGTGTTTAGTGTAAAGTATTAAGTTTGACATTAACGAAGAAGGGATGATAATTCAAGTGCTGAGGATCACAAGGTTTCTCCCGTAAGTATTGTTAAATGAAAAGGATTTGAGATAGGTATACTTTGAGATCTTCACGTGAATGTTGGAACACTGCTAGTTGAATACTATAGAAAACTGTACAGTAAGTGATCAACCTAATCCAGAACGGACTAGAATGACTGATGGGAGAAAATGACTGATAAAAACAAGATGCCGGGAGACTGAGAAATTGTAACGAAAATCTTCTGATAGGTTGTAGAACGGACGCAGGATTTTATAAATGCAGAAAAGTGTATGGTTTGTGGGAGGGCTATTAAAATCTATCTCTGTTATTCTGGTGTTCTGAAAATTGCTCAGATCTCAGGTACCGTTACAAGTACAACTGAAGACTCTTATGGAAAATTGTCAAGAGTCCTTCATGGAACCTTTTACTGACGATCACGTAGACACTCGACCACAGAATTCTGAACTCTGAAAATTTAAAACTATAGAAAAAGAAGAAGAAAAAAGGGAGCTGTAAGGGCGGCCGTTTAAAGTAATAGACACTTACCTAAAAGAAATAGACCATTTGCCCTCCTTTTAGAGACGTTGACCATCAGCACACTCCAGAAAGGGAGGAAATGGACGTTCGTGAACAGAAATGGAAAAGTTTGAACAGAAAGACAAACATGATGGCACGTAACGTTGTCATTCCAAGAAATCCAGACCATTGTATCTCTATATTCCTCCCACTTGAATGAGGCACAACGGTCTGAAGACTAAACTGAAGTGGCAAACCAGAATATGCTGCCATTAAAATAGTTCAAAAGATAAAGAAAACAAAGAATAAAGGCCAATATTACGTGTTAAGAATCTAAAACTGTCTGGCGTATCTTTAGGTACGTAACAGAGTGAAGAGTGCCGTGGGTGCTTAGTGATAATCATGAATTTTAACATGGCTTTACGAAAAATAACAACAAACTGTCTTTTGAAACGCAGGAAAGATCTTAAAAAAAAAAGAAGTTTAAGGTGCTCGAGAAAAACAGTCGCAAAACACGCTAAGGGTTTTGTTTAGTCTTCCAGCGCATGTGACACGTAAAATTTGGTATCTTTGAACTTCTTGTTCCTCCTCAGCGTGTTTTGACAATTTCAAGTTTCTCTCCCTTAAGTGGTGCCAAGTGCCTAGCCTCATAGGTCTCTTCAGTGTTCCTTCATTTCATAACTCCACCTTTTCCTCCTGGCCAGCTTATCCATTCTTACATCAGGAAATCTATAAAGAAACAAGAAGAACGAAGAAATGACATGTTTTCTCTTTTGGGCTACGAATTCTTTCCCCTCCTTGTCTTCATTGTCATCCTTTCCCTCGTCTTCTTTCTTCTCCCTCCCTGTTTCTCTTCCTGCTCTTGCTTCCTCCTCCTCTTCTTCCATATTCTCGTCCTCACCCCCCTACCACCAACCTGTTCCTCCCTCCCCCCGGTGCTGGTAAAGACACTGCTGCCGATGAAGGGTCGTTTGTATGGATACTCTAAAGCGAAAAGTTTACATTGCAAATTTATGTTCGTGCCCAAAGTTACGCACAACTCTTCCTTCTGTTATGTTTTTATACATGAACCTGCAGCGTGCCTCCTCCATTCGTTCGCTGTCACCATCGTCATCATCATCATTGTCGTCATCGTCATCATCGTCACCATCATTGACAGGCCTGTTATTTTTTTTTCCCGTTGTTTTCTATCTGTTGCTGTTTCTATTTTGGTTCACTCCCTGTCCCCTCTATTTCCTTTCCCTCGTGTTGTCTGGTTTGTTTTTGCCTTTTTTTTCTTCTTTCCTTTCTCTTTCTTTCTTTCCTTCCTTTCCTTCATCTTTTCCTGCATCTTTACCAGTCACTTATTCTTATTTACACCTGTAGCATAACATTTCATCTTACATTTCCTCCTCAGCTTCAATTTGTAGCGGACGTTTATTGTTTATTGTTCATGTTTATTTATTCATTTATTATTATTTTTTTCCTGTCACCGCAGTAGAATCGTAGAACCTTCCCTATTTTATCTGACGGCAGGAAGTTTACGTTTTATTAAAAGGAAGCCAGGGGAAGGGGAGGGAAGATACATAGTTAGCGAGGTCAGGAAAGATGTAGCCGTGAAAATAACGACAAAGAAGAGGAGGAAAACACCAAAGCGCTGGAGTGTGATAAATTGGAGGCGATCAGTTGAGAAGGGGAGGTTAGGAGACGAATAGCCCTTGATTCCATGTTGTTTTGCTGTGTTGTCTGTGCGTGGGGGAAAAGTCTTCTGTCCCTAAATGTTGAGGCTTGGATTCTTCACAGTCGCGCTCCTAAGGCTGGCTAATTTTTTCCTTCGAGTCTAAAGTCACATACATTTCCTCTACGCCTCGCTTCATACGTGCTATTAAAACATTGGTTATTTTCAGTATTCCAAGATATTTTTTACGTCAGTTTTTTTTATTCGATTATTTCTTTCCGGTATTTCATTAAAGTTGTGACTATAATAAGCTACTGAGAACTAGAAAACATGCTTAGTTCTTTGAGCTAATTGAAACTGAGCTGCTATGTGTGATCCTAACACTCGAAGTCTAACATTCAGACATTCAGACGTACAGATGCAAATGTAACACAAACATATGCTCCTAATCAATATGCATCATGCCTCACGGCGCCTTGATGCCTCCCTGCCTCTCAGCCTTTGTATGGTCGTGGTGATTGGGGCAAGTATCAGAGTAAGAGAGGGAAGAAGGCCGGAAAAAAAGGGAGAGAGAGAGGAATGAGGAGAAACAGGTGGAAGAAAGAATGGTGGGCAGGGAAACATGGAAGTGAGGAAGGAAGAGTGAAGGGAGGCTGAGGGAAGAGAAGGTACGGGAGACAAAACTGAAGGGAATGAAAGCAGCGATGTAGAGAGAGAGAGAGAGAGAGAGAGAGAGAGAGAGAGAGAGAGAGAGAGAGAGAGAGAGAGAGAGAGAGAGAGAGAGAGAGAGAGAGTTAATGGAAGTGCAGGAACTAAAGGAAAAGACATGAGGCATAATGAAAAAATATGAACAAGTTTAACTTCTCCCTGCAAACTAAGAGAGAGAGAGAGAGAGAGAGAGAGAGAGAGAGAGAGAGAGAGAGAGAGGGGGGGGGGGAGAAACTGACAGACAGACAGATGAAAAGATAGACGGACGGGCAGACAAGCAGGCAGGGACAGACAGAGAGGCAGTCACGGAGACGTAAGGAAAAAATGGGGAAACTGCAAAGAAAGAAAAATGTTAAATATCAAGAAAGCAAAGAAGAAAAATATCAAAGAAATGAGGGCAATGTTGTAAATGGGAAACGTAAGGAATCCTAAAAAGAAGGAAATTATGTGAGTAAACCGGAAAAGGAAGAGGGAAAATTGGGGGACATGGAAGAAGAAAAGAAGGAAATGAAGAAGGAGGAGCAGGAAGAGAAAGAGGAGGAGTAGGAGTAGGAAGAGAAGGAAGAGGAGGAGGACAAACGAACACACAGGAAGGATAAGCAGTTGCTGCAGCCCTGCTGGTCCTCACAAGGCTGTCTTTGAAACTATCCTCTCTTCCGCACAGTGAGAGAAATAGAATAACATGGATAAAGGCTCCTTCCCACTCACTTTATTCTGCACTATTCTATCTTTTTTCTAATGCAATACTGTTAAGTAAAAAAGAAATTAAAGTATTGCTTAAATACTTATTCATAAAAGACGGACGTAAAATCATATACCTGTGTCTTCTGCTGCATGATAATCTAATACACTTTAACATGAAAACGTAGTACAGAAAGCAGCACGCACGCAGAGTCCTTCTGAGCTTCATTCTCCTGAGTCGAGGGGCTGAACGCATGTGTGTTTGTGAGCATGTAGCGGTGGCGGCAACACACGTGGGGACATTAATGGCGTTGTTAGTCATGTCTTTGTACTGTCTGCTGCTGCCTTCCTACATCTTCCTGTGCAGCGGGATTGTGTGTGTGTGTGTGTGTGTGTGTGTGTGTTCCTTTCTTCGACCCAGTGTGGTTTTGCTTGTTTGAGGCCGTCTGCCCTTTCGTCTTCCTATTCGCATTTGTTTATCTTGTATTTCCGTCTTGTATGCTGCGGGTCTCTCTCTCTCTCTCTCTCTCTCTCTCTCTCTCTCTCTCTCTCTCTCTCTCTCTCTCTCTCTCTCGTTGACATAAAATAACTCAGCCAAACTGTACACGCGCTCCTCGTAAGTAACAACCCTGGCGACATTACCTGTCACTCTCTGCCGTATAAAGCGCTGCCCACATGACCAGCGTGCCAGCGATGAATGATAGAAAAAGATGAAAAAAAGGAGCTTGAATCAGCAGTCTTCCTTATTCGAATTTTAATATAACCCGGAGAAGAGGCAGAAAGGAAAGATGGGAAGGAATTTATTTTCATCAAGACTTTGCCAAGATCCTTTAAATTTTACATAGTAGGAAATGTAACGTAGCATTTTCAAAGGGGGAGGTACGGCGGCTGCGGCGGGAAAGGAAGGATGAGAGTGGCGGGTTAGGTGCAAGGGCGAGTCTGGACTCTCTTGGGTTAACTGGCTGAATAATGACGCATTTATATGCAGATGGGATCTCTGTGATAAGTCCGGCAGCCAAACACCGCCTTAGCGTCAGGTGCTGCAGGGGCTACAATTCCAAATGAGCTGGAGGGAAGGAGCGAGGGAGGGAGGGAGACTGAAGAAAAGGAAAAGGACGAAGGGAAGTAATGAAATGTGGGGAGTGGGTGAGAGAAAAAAGGGACATTCCAAGACGAGGCCGTGTACTTTGTGGCGGAGGGAGACAGGTTCCCTTGCTCCTCAGGGGGGGGGGGTCACTCCTCGCCGTCGCCGTCACGTCATTAGGAAGCAACACTTGAAAGAAGCTCCGAGGAACACGTTACCTCCAAGCAGCCCTAGGATTGTGTGGTTTATTTTGACGAGAGAGAGAGAGAGAGAGAGAGAGAGAGAGAGAGAGAGAGAGAGAGAGAGAGAGAGAGAGAGAGAGAGAGAGAGAGAGAGAGGAGGAACGCTTTCAAAGAGGTTATCAGAAAACTTTTCCTGGGTTCTTAGTCGCCTAGAATCTGGCGAATTCACATTAGATGGAAAGTTTGGATTTAACGAGCTTTATTGATTTCTTTTTCCTTTCGCCAACCCTAAGGACGGCGTACTCGATATCCTGCCTGATCCCCGCTGACACACAACACATAAATATTTTTAGTAAAGACATCCTTTCCCTGCTCCCTTCCCTGCTCCAGTATTCAACCCATCTATTGCGTCATCCACTCTGAGCTTGTGTTAAAAAGTGAGAAATCTATTATATGCAATCTCTCTCTCTCTCTCTCTCTCTCTCTCTCTCTCTCTCTCTCTCTCTCTCTCTCTCTCTCTCTCTCTCTCTCTCTCTCTCTCTCTCTCTCTCTCTCTCTCTCTCTCTCTCTCTCTCTCTCTCTCTCTCTCTCTCTCTCATTCGCCACGCCGTAGCCAGCGGCCACAGGGTGTTGGCTTTCCCTCCAGAATGATGTGCAGGTTTGTCGCTCATTTTTCTCTCCTGGCCGGCAAGTGAAGTGGGTTTGATGTCCTTAATTGGAAACGTTGGTCGGTGTTTCGCCTCCGAGGTTGTGGGAGGGCAAACATATTTCCCTTTCGGATTATTAATCTTGAAGTTGAATTTAATAATATAAATAAATTTTCCACACTATTTTGATTGATTTTTCTACCTCTACGTCAGAGATAAATCTATGAAGTGTTTATCTCCTTGAAGTCATTATGAAATTTTTGCGTTCTTCGTGCTTGACACAAACATCAGGAGCAAGAACACCTGCTCCTCCTCATCCTTGCAAATCTGCCTTGGTCTTCACAACCCAGCCCAGTCAGTCATACTCGAGAATATGATGGAAGATTAAGAAAAATGAGTCTTTGTGTGTATGTGTGTCTTGCGCGTGTTTTAGACGAGTTTGCATTACCGGCGTGAGGTCGATGAAAGCCAAGGCGAGGTTGGATTGAGAGACAACTGTCATAGGAAATAAGTAAACGTAAATTGTTCGGGGAAGTCAGGAAATAACACTGTTAGCAACCGGTCTGCCTTCCCCTCCAGGCGCAGTATTCCAGAAAATCTAGAGGGGTTGGTGCAGTCTTTATTGCGTGCTCCAATTTGACATCCCTATGAGTGCATGTTGATGTTAATATTTGTAAATGTGAGCGTGGTGTAGTGAGAAGTCTTAAAGGATGCATTCTGGTCTTGTAGAATCTATTTACATGATATATTTGGTCAGCCATTCCCTCTAACAGGGCACAGAATAAGTCTTTTGTGTGGTACTATACTCATATAATGGTGCAACTGTTATTAGTTCCCTAATATGCCTGTAGCGTACCTTGGGTTAAGTATCCATGGCATCTGTAAGATATGGTCATCGCCAAATAGCAAGGTGTAATGTGGTCGAGACGAACTGGCAGCCAGGCGTATTCGAGGGGAGCAGCCTATGTGATCAGGATCTGCCAGCCAGTAACAGTCGAGTCAGCCATCAGCGATGCTCCCTTATGGGGCGGCCCTGTCCCATAAAGGAGTTTCGCGTTTGATTGAAAGCTGTTGTCGCTCGTCTGTCTCGCGACTTTATCAAAAGACTAGGAGACGCGAGGGCCTTCAAAGGGGACTCTGTCTCCTCTACTCCGCCATGTCCAGGTAGTAAAACAAGCGTTAACCCTTTCCTTTTTGCAAGACAAATTTACTGTGCAATCGTGCGATGTTGGTGATAGGCGTCAGAACAGTGATAATACTCGTATAGGAAATAATATGATACAGGCGGTGAAGCAGGATAGCTATTGAGTCCAGCAGCTGTTGTGTAATATAACTGAGGTCGCCATAAATCTGAAACCCTGTGTCAAAACAATAACTGGGTGGGTAAATCTGGAGAGCTGGAAGGAAGCGAGAATCTGCTTGCCTACCGGCAAGCAGATTCTCGCTGGTAGGCTCTCTCTCTCTCTCTCTCTCTCTCTCTCTCTCTCTCTCTCTCTCTCTCTCTCTCTCTCTCTCTCTCTCTCTCTCTGTTCCTACAGCTATTAATAGCCTTTTTACCCCGCTGTCTGAGGAGGCTGGGATTGGTCGTTGGTGGTGAATGGCCTGCAGGCTGTATCTGGCCATTGATCAGCGCAAGCCGCGGCGGCTAGTCGCCTCCGATATAATGACAACAGAAACTCTTGTCGCAGCTTTTTAACCTGTCCATCTGTCTGTTTGTCTGTCTATATGTCTGTCTTTCTTGCTGTCTATCTGTCTATTTACCTAGCTTGCTAGCTATTAGTTTGTCTTTAGAGGTCTACCTATATTTCCGTTTATACATTCGTCCGTATATCTGTCCATCTTTATTTTTCTGTCCAAATACATGTGTGTGTGTGTGTGTGTGTGTGTGTGTGTTTTATCCATCTATTTCTCTGTCCATCAGAACTACATTTTTGTAAACTTTCTCTTATGAATGTAAACGACATGGCATCAAAGAGGAAAGCAAAACTGAGAACAACGATTTAGCAAAACAAACAAAAAAGAAAAGCTAATGTAAGTCAAACATATAAAGAGAAACAAGAAAACCTTTCGATTCCTTTTCTGTGGATATTGACTTTTCTCAGGAGAGATTCGTGTTCGTCCTTTTAAGTCGATTTTTACAACAAGCAAGAAGATTGCATACATTTCTGAATCCGCATTTCTAACAGAGAGAGAGAGAGAGAGAGAGAGAGAGAGAGAGAGAGAGAGAGAGAGAGAGAGAGAGAGAGTAGTTAGATAGGTAAGTAGTTATTCATTTGTAGAAAGAAAAAAAGAAAAAAAACAGCCAAAAATCCTCCTTCAGAATTTTTTGTATTACTTTTGTCACACATTCCATTTTTCGTCTCTGTTCATTCTCGCTAGTTTTATTTTCTAACTTCATCACTTTAAACTGCAAGAACTTTTACCTCGCTTTTCACTGAAACGTATAATGAATATTTTCGTTTAGTACCAGTAGTCAGGGAAGGGGGAATGAAAGTTTTAATTATTTCCATTTCACCCGTGCAACATTTCACCAATCAGACCATTACTTTCTGCCCAGTGGCGAAGAGGTCTCGGACATAAACACACGTGAAAAGATAGCAAGAAGGAAGGATTGAATTTATAAAACACATCCGCTCACCTCGCTTTATCCCTCTCGCAAATATCACAGTCGCGACCTAGAGAGCGCTGCCACAAATCTTGATTTCCTGAAGGAGGTGACTCGCAGTTCCTTCTGGGCTTACTGCGGCGGCTTTATACTGGCGCTGCTTTATGGGCAAACTTGTCGCGTTGAGCTGAATTGCCTTCATATCAGCCCGTCTCCTCCTCCTCCTCCTCCTCCTCCTCCTCCTCCTCCTCTTTCACCTTGTCCTTGAGTCTGCAAGAGCCGCGTTGCCATGAGTGAAAGAGAGAGCGTGAGAAGGTGACTGGCCGAGCAGCGAAATGAGGAGATGAGAAACGAGCTGTGCAAGTTTTATGTGGAACTAATGGAATAAGAAGATGGTTTCATTAGAGAGAGAGAGAGAGAGAGAGAGAGAGAGAGAGAGAGAGAGAGAGAGAGAGAGAGAGAGAGAGAGAGAGAGAGAGAGAGAGAGAGAGAAAGAAACTGGTATGGGGGTTAATTAAATAATTCAAAATATGTAAAAGAAAAAAAACTTGTAACAGTACTGGGGATAAAGGATTGTGAAGTCAACACATGGGAATTAAAATAAAAGCAAAAACGGGAAAAAAGGCAAGGCAAAAAAAATAATGGCATTGTAGTTCCTTCTCTTCCTTATCGCGCTTCCTTATCCTCGCTCCGCTCAGCAACTTGGAATGGCTCTCAACACAGCTCACGTATCTTCCTCTCTTTTTATATGTGTGCAATCTTTTTTTTTTCCTTTTTCCTACTGCACTGGAAAGAAAAACCTCGCAGCTTTGATGTCCCCGAGAGTTGAAATGAACCTGTCTAGGCGGTGTAGTTATCTCCCTGCGAAACTCTCATAGTTGCTGCATTTTTCGTTGTCTCTTTATACACCTTGCCCAAGAATTTAATGTTCGTTGTGTTCTATGCATACAGTTCGTGGCAGGATAAGATAAGGTTTCTTTCCATGAGGCTTTTTTTCATGTTGCTACAAATTCATACAAAGAGAGTAATGGTGTGTGTCGGGCAGTGAGGAGAGAAGGGACACCTGTGAACACGCCAACACGCCAAAGTGGTCAGAACTGTTTTAGCATTAACGCACGTGCTTGGCTGGACAGAAGGCTGATTCAAATCTCGCTGTCTATATGCCTACGTGAACTGCAATCAAGTTGATTATCTTATTCGAAGGGAAATACGGGGTTCTTTAAAAAATCTCTCTCTCTCTCTCTCTCTCTCTCTCTCTCTCTCTCTCTCTCTCTCTCTCTCTCTCTCTCTCTCTCTCTCTCTCTCTCTCTCTGTCCCTGCGTGTTTAGGGTTGCGCTTGTGTTAGAAAGAGCATTTCATTCAGTAAATTGCTTTATATCTTCTTTAATTACTATTTCCAAAACACTTTGTTTGGTTATGAATCACATAACTTTTTAAGCGAACAAAGTTAGATCAACAATGGCAGAAACCAATGAGCCGCTTCAAATTAATGGCGAATATAAGTTTCCAAGTTTGAGCGTCCAGCCTCCCGGTCGTGTTCAAGGCGGCTGCCTCGTCCACTAGTCCAATGTTTCACTGTTTTCCTTTCTCTTCACAGCCACAAATGAGTGTTCGATGCTTTGTTTCAGCGTTTTCTCAGCCTTTCATTCCTCCCCACTGCCACGTATGGGTGTTGAATGCATTTGAGATTCTTGCTGCTCATCATCTCACCCTCTCCTGTCTCGAAGAAGCAGAAGAGAATTCATGTTATACAGCAGACGCACATCAAGCACACGAGGGTTCTCTCTCAGAAGAAAAATGAACGACCAAGTGTTTGCCTCTAAGAATTTGTTACGATTTGTTTGAAATATGTTTCCTTCATTTCTCTACACCACTGTACTTTCAGCTTTTATGCAATGTGGAAATTTATACCGAAATCTGTCAAGGGCGCTGGATCCGTTGCGAAACTTTTAGCCCAAACACGTGGTGATTTTCGAACATGATTTATTGTGGTCGATAGGAGGGTGCAGGAACAACGGTAATGTTTATGAAGGGTCAGGAAAGGAAACCAGGGGGACATTCCTTTAGGCTCATAACTTAAGTAAAGAAATTCCACCAAAAACCAGTGACACAAGAAAAACTTTCGATCATATCATACAATGGTTAAAAGCTTTCTATAGCTACTCGATGCATTAGAAAATAAAGAGAGAGAAAAAGAAAGAAGGAAACAGAACAGAGCGGAGTTTGTCCCTAGAGAATTTCAACTGTTTGATGTCTGAAATATCGGAGTGATGTCCCTTTCAGAGATTCACACAACGCAGTAGTAGTAGTAGTAGCAGTAGTAGTAGTAGTAGTAGTAGTAGTAGTAGTAGTAGTAGTAGTAGTAGTAGTAGTTCTTGTTGTTGTGGTAGTAATAGTAGTAGTAGTAGTAGTAGTAGTAGAATATTATGAAAAGGATGTTGCATTTGTTTTTGTTGTCGTTGTTGCTGTTACTAAACCAACAGCAGCAATAACAGTAGTATTTTTCTTTTTTTTTCTTTTGTAGTTATAATTTCCGTTATCTCGGCTTACAAAAACAGTGAGCTGAAAAATTCAAAGCTACTAGAATATCAGGAGAGAAAATGTGGATTCGGGTTCCTTAACTCATGTAGTATTCAGGACGTCAGGCGGAGTGGGAGGAAGGGGCCGGGGTTTCAGCGCGTCTCGTGGAAACAGCAAGAGAGGGAGCAGCCGTGGAGCAGTGCTCGTATGAAGCAAGATGGTGTAGTAAGGTGGTGAAGATACACTCTCTCTCTCTCCCCGATCCAAGGTTGTTCCGTAAATGTCACTCGCCTCCAGAAGAGCTAACACAACCGACCTTGATTTTGAGGCGACGTTGATTAGCCACCATTGAGATGAAAACTATATTGATTCACTGATTCACCATGAGGGCGTCCCTGCCTTTGTATGTACGTGTATGTGGTGATTTGAAGAGTTTGACGACCAGTCACTGGTAAACTTCGCTTTAATACCGAAAGATATTAAAAGGCAGAGACTTGTCGATGGAAGTTGTTTGGAAAGATAGATATATCAATACAAATATCAAAAAAACAAATAGTAGTAGTAGTAGTAGTAGTAGTAGTAGTAGTAGTAGTAGTAGCGTATTAGTATAAGTATGGATATAATATTAGTAATGGTGGACGTAGCTGCATCATACAAAACACCTTGAAATTCTCATAATTATCTGTCGAATCCTGGCCATAGTCCGAAGTTAGGAAGGGCATCCATTCGCGGAAACACTTCCTAAACGCCAACCCATAGTTCTCTGTTAGGAGGCAAAGTCCATGCTCTGATTCATCATGAGAACCGGACGGAAAAACCGGTGTATATATATATATATATATATATATATATATATATATATATATATATATATATATATATATATATATATATATATATATATATATATATATATATATATATATATATATGGCCCTTTATAACGAGCCAGAATATTTCCCTTTGGAGCTTCAGTCACATTACATGGCCTTGTTAACTTATTATGGAAAACTTCAGGTCAGTTCATCTTCCTCCGAAAATATAAATTCACCATCAATCCAAATAGACTCAGCATTGATGTGACCTTACGAGAGTGTGGCTCCCGCTGACAAGGAAAACAAATCCTCACTGCGTTCAATTTCAAAGAAGTAGCAGCACTTTGGAGCCGGACAGGAATAAGCAAAGAACTAACACCAGGGGCCTTTTTGCTCAGTCATGTGATCCAGACTGGTCCTTATCATATCAGCTTGCCTTTACCCCTCCACGTATTTCACTAGGTGGACAATTTCTTCAATGTCCTCCAAACCGTGTCGAGCCTTTACCTGTAAAACATTTGCTCTTCATCATCCTTCCTTTCATCATCCTTCCTGGTCATTAACGTCCTGCTTTGGGCTATTCACCACATCAGTGTATCGGCTTTTGCAATCCGCCTCAACGTTGCTACATTTAGATACCGTTTAGTATTCCTCCTCAGAATCACATGAGGTGTCCGGGAGTGTTCGGCCAGGGAGCTTCCTGCGTCGGTCACGTGCATCCTCGCCGCGGCGGATGGGGGAAGATCAGCGTCATCAGCCTCACTCTTCACTCTTGGGGCATGTGAGTGTAACTTATTCCCTGTCCCTGGTGCCTCCTTCTGTCTCCCATGAGAGTCATTGCCTCACTTCTGCTCGTTGTACCCAGCCTGCGGAAAAAGATGGGTGTTGGCCCTTTGAAACTGTGTGTGTGTGTGTGTGTGTGTGTGTGTGTGTGTGAATGAGCCTCCAGCTCTTTGATCTACTTCCTTTTTGTTCATTTCGTCAACACCTCGTGACTACAAAACATGCATACAGTCACCACACCTCAGGGATAGATCAACATTACTTTCTTAGATCCTAAACTCCGACCTTCTGCCTTGAATGTTTAAGGCGTTAAACAACTTTAATGCAAGTAACAATTAAAATAAGTTATTAAATGTGTGTATGTACGTATGCATGTTCCCTATATGTATGCATTTAATATATATATATATATATATATATATATATATATATATATATATATATATATATATATATATATATATATATATATATATATATATATATATATATATATATATATATATATATATATATATATATATATATATATATATAGGAAAGCTGGTTGTTGCCTTTAGGAGCTACAAGTGTGTGTGTGTGTGTGTGTGTGTGTGCGTGATTTAATTTTCTCTCCACTCTTGCCAACTATTTTCCTCGTCTCAGGTTCTGAAATAAAAAAAAAACTTGCTCTGCGCCGGCAAAAGTTCCGCTCACAGGTGTGTTTTGCATACAATACTACGCACCGCTCTGTTCTCTTCTCTCAGGTAACTGCAGGCAGCGCGGTGGTGACTTCCATCCACTCAACGACGTGAATGAAGAGAAGTAGACTTTGTGGTCGGGACAAATTTTCATCCTCTGAGAACCCACACTTGTCCAATCTCCATGTGGCGGGCGGCTCCCCCTCCCGGCCACGCCGCGCCTTTGTGACTCGAGTCTCACCAGGCCACATAATCATGTCCTTGATGACTCTTAATTCTTGCTTATATGAGTAAGTCCAAAGTTGGAAATAGAGAGAGTTACCATGCATTCCTTATAAGGCCTCTGCGGACACTTCGGAGAAAGAAGGACGAAGGAAAGAATAGAAGGAAAGTAAAAGAATGGGGAAGGAGATTGCTTCAATTTCAGCAGATGCAGTGCTTCCATCTCATATATCCCCCGCTAGTGTGCCGTAATACCTGCCTCCTCCCTCTCCTGGCCCCCTGCCCTCCCTCACCTTGGCCAGCCTAACGCTGTCGTGCCAGCCCGACAAGGTATTGGCTTTGGTCGCGAGCACAGACCTTCTCGGGGGTACTAACAGGGCCTTTTTGCGCCATAACCGACCACGCAGGTATTGGCCGCGGGGACTTCACAACAACACCTTGCCTAATGCCATCTGTTGCCGAGCAAAAATGATCTGAGTTATTTCTTATTGTTCCCTGCGCTCACGCCGAGAATGGCCGATACAGGTGAATTTGAAATGACAACTCCATTCCTCTTCGTGCCTTTTTTCATTCACCACTCCGCCTCCGTAACTGGTTCCCTCTTAGTTTCTCAGACCGGCCGTGAAATAAAAGCAGCTCTACGGACAGCGAACTGAAAGCGGCCGCGGAATTCCAATCTGTTGGGAGGGAAAAATATAATAGGCACCTTGATTCATTTCGCCATCTTGTAGGAAGAGTGTCACCCCGTCCCTCCCACTGTCCTGCCTCCCTGTCTCCGCTCGTTTGTTTTCCCACAAGCTCCATGTGGTAGTTGCCATTAAGCTCCCGAATACGAATGTATTACCAATTTCCGGCAACACTTATATCAGTGATAGAGTAAACGGTTTTATTGCTGCGCCGTAATTTAGTAAAGCATTAAAACCACAAGACAGAGTAAATAATTTTATTGCTGCAACATAATTTACAGCGGCATTAGGTACAGGGACGGAACACAAGGGCTGGCAGTGCTTTAGCCGAGGAGTCATGGATATGTACCTACCTATGAGTTGTTATATATGCGAGTATATACGTGTTCCTCATGTAGTACGATACACCGAATAGGAATAATAGAAAGTCTCGGTATTGGAGATTCAACAATTAAGGGGATTAGCGAACATGCCCTGCCAGTTCAGTTAGGTTTTATGGGGCGTGAAAAATTGATGCGCCCGCGGCCAGACTTCCCTGTTAATTAGTAAGCCCCGCGCAAACGAGTATGATCAGGATAAGATGTACTTTTTTATTGCAACTTTTCTTCTCCCTTCCAATCTAATAGGATAACGTTGCGAGAATGAGAGCGACCCGTTTTGTCTCGTAACTTTGGATTTTTAGATGTTTTTTATCTTTTTTATTTATATTTATTCTTTCCCACTTCCACATCATTAGCACTGCCGCTGTTTCTACTACTGCCATAACAACAACAACAACAACAATAACACTTACATTGCATATACTCACTCACTCGTACCTACATGTACAAATAGAGTGGTTGCACTGACGCGTGTGTCTTCAATCGTTCCAGGAAGCAAGCAAAGGTGTTTCTCTTGAGAAGTAAAGCACAACAAAGCATACGTGTACCTTACACAAGTGAACGTCGACGAACAGAAGAGCGTGACATAACACCGCCCCCAGGTATGTTTCCTGTATAAAACACTTATTCTCGTAATTTCGGATATTCTTTTTGGACAGTTCTCTTGGGATTGGAATTTTCAGTGGAGCGCCCTTGAAGTTTTAGTAAAAAGTGCTTAATTGGGACTGAAGAGCAACATCTTATCATTTATCGTCTTCCTTCCTATGGCCTCCAATATTGTGCTTTAATCCAGAGAAGATAAAGATTCAAGGAAAGATCTTTTAAGCGAATCAAAAGCCCAACCTAATGCAACCCTGAACTAACTTATACCACAGTGTGAACTTGCTAGATTTTTTATTCGTTTATTTTACTGTTTCAGCGAATATGATCAAAACAGAAACATAATACAGTGAATAAATAAGATAAACTGCAAGAAGCCAATAGGCCTCAACGTGACAGCTCCTGTATAAAACATACCTGCCTATATCCAACTATTACCACTATCCATAAATTGACCTAATCTTCTTTTAAAGCTCCCAATTGACTCGGTACAAACAGCATGATTACTGACGTGACCTTCTGTCATGTGTTATGGGACTAGAAAGACTAATGACTAAATTACATTCACTCTCTTTTATTTCACTGCAATGTCAGTTTTTTTACTTGTTTTAATTTATGTTCGTCCTGTGTCCACCATCTGGCTACACGCAGCAGGATTGAGTTTGTGTTTTCATGCCATTCTGCCGGTAATGTGTTGCATGAACGCACTGGATGGCGGCCATTCCATGATTACATACATCATTAAGGAGTCAACAGGTGTGTGGAAGTTGCCAGTGCATGCATCTGTACCTGTACCTGGCCCTGTACCTCGCGGCGTTTCACCTAACTGTGCGGTGACTAATAGTTGTATTGATGTTTATTATTTCTTTTCTCTCTTTTAATGCATGTTTAGTTCTTGGTTATGATTATACTACTACTACTACTACTATTACTACTACTACTACTACTACTACTACTACTACACCGCCAATGAAAGTGGTATTCTTATATTCCACAGCATGGGAGCATTGCCAGACAAAGAGTAAGTGTATCTTTGTACCTTTCCAGGGGTGCGTTGAATCATATTGTATTTCAGTATCGACTTGCAATAGTCCCCTCTTCACAAATACCCTTAAGACGGGAGCAAGTACACAACAGTTCCAAGTAGCCATTATTCACAGTGTCCCCACCAAACCTCCATTAACGGGTTCACATTAATTAGCACAATTTTGCCGCCTCAGAAGCAGTTCATCACCGCAGCACACGCCCCCAGCCGCTGTTCAGCCTCGCATTACATAGACCCCTCGCTCGCTTCCCTCAGCATACGTTCCTCTCATTAATAATGTCAGCTTCTCCTTCTCACAGGTTTGGATTTCCCTCGGCGCCCATGTTTCAGTTGGTTAGGGTGAAGCCTCATCTTAATGTCTCCAGTTATTGTCCCCAAACACGCGACCGCCTTGTAATAGTCTGTCTCGCGTTGTACTTTTCGCTTTGCTTCACTGGGGTGGAGCATCACTGGTGTAGCTTTCACTGGGGTGCATCGTCACTCATACCCTAACCCCCCACTCTACCTTCCCGCACCCCTCCTACACCTCCATCTGTCCCTCTTACACTCATCCCCCAGTCCCTCACACTACCTTCCCGCACCCTTCTTACACTTCCATCTGTCCAGCATGTGGTGCAGCATCACTCATCCACCAACCCCACACACTTCCTTCCCACACCCCCATTACACCTCCATCTCTCCTGCCTGTGGTGCAGCACCACTCAACCCCACAATCCCCCCCACTACCTTCCCGCACCCCACCCATGATAGAACATGGAACATGGAACATGATGGAACATAGAACATGATCGAACATGGAACATGGAACATGGAACATGCTGAAACATGGAAAATGGAACATGATGGAACATGGAACATGGTGGAACATGGAACATGAGCATGATAGAACATGGAATGTAGAACATGATGGAACATGGAACATGACTGAACAAGGAACATGGAACATTATTATTATTATTATTATTATTATTATTATTATTATTATTATTATTATTATTATTATTATTATTATTTTCATTATTTTATCAAAGAGAGAGAGAGAGAGAGAGAGAGAGAGAGAGAGAGAGAGAGAGAGAGAGAGAGATAGATGGGGGGTGGGAGAAGGAGGAGGAGGAGGAGGAAGAGGGAGTAGCAAAGGGACAGAGTGTGGGAATGCGCGTCTATAGGAGACGGACAGGAGGAGAAGCTGGCGTGGCTGGGCTGGAGAAAGACGATGGGGATTAGTGGAAAGACTGAGATAAGAGGGAGGGAGGAGGGGAAGGAGTGGGAGGGATGAGGTCACATGATAGGGAGAGAAGGAATAGGTAATTTTCATTGTCATGCCACCTCCCTTCCAGCTACAATTTGTAAACATAAGATTCCTTGGGCGGATATTGGAGACAATGCAGACTGTCATTTGGGAATACTTCAACATCAGGTCTCATCTCACACGAATTGATAATGCTCATTTGTTATTAGAGAGAGAGAGAGAGAGAGAGAGAGAGAGAGAGAGAGAGAGAGAGAGAGAGAGAGAGAGAGAGAGAGAGAGAGAGAGAGAGAGTGTGTGTGGCGTGAGAAGAGAGTGTTGGAGTGTCTCATGGGAAACCTTCGCCTTTTACCAGGAGTTTAACACTAAATGAAATGGAGAATGTATCTACTGTTCTGCGTTTTCATCACTCAGGCTTATATCACTTCAGACTTTTTTTCTGATAGTATGTGCGCTTAGATTAATGTATGTACATGGAGTTGCCGCACACTGACACTTGCTCTGTGATTGGGGTTGGTCTCCCAGTGTGTGTTGTGTGCGTGTGTGTGTGTGTGTGTGTGTGTGTGTGTGTGTGTGTGTGTGTGGTGTGTGTGTGTGTGTGTGTGTGTTTCCATTCCTTTGAAATACAGTGAATTCTTTGTGCTGATTTTGTTTCTAGCCATCTCTCTCTCTCTCTCTCTCTCTCTCTCTCTCTCTCTCTCTCTCTCTCTCTCTCTCTCTCTCTCTCTCTCACACACACACACACACACACACACACACACACACACACACACACACACACACACACACCACACACACACACACACACACACACACACACAAATCTTTAGATACACAGATACATACTCGTGTTAGCCAGCTCGTCATCAATATTTCATGAATGGAAAGGACAAAGTCAAATGGATGTATATGCAACACCAAACCATAATTAAATAATGTAATTTTATTAATTTTGTATGTATGGAAATCAAAATGACGCTGAGCTGGCTATCCGACTCGTCTCTCACGTTACCGATTCGTTTCAGCGGCGTGCATGGAACGCTGGATGGATGGGGACAAGCGTGCGTAGCGTTCAATAATCGGTGAATACTTGCGTTTGTCCAAGAACTACATGGAAGAGTTAATGATGGTGATATGGGGGGGGGAAAAGGGACGGGGAAGGTAAAGGAGGAGCTGAGATATAGAGATGGACAGACTTAGAGATAGATGAGAATAATCAAGTAAAGGCAAATGCACAGGCCAGAACAAAGTTTGGTTCGTACTGGCGGCACAAATTAATTTATCGGAAATGAGCTTTTCTCTTAGTTGGGAAATCTTTTAGAAATCCCTGACGAACACTTAAAAGTTAACGTGGAATTCACCTCAGACCAGAAAGAAAAGCAAACCTCAGCGAAATTTATATAATCTCTTCGGACCTAATTACTTACTGGTGGTTCATTAAGGTGTCTATACTTGAGAGTGGCGCGGTAATTGATGACAGGTAAGTTCACTCACTCATGCTTGGCGATAAAACCATTAAATTAAATTGCGCGAGGTGGAGGTAAGAGGGTTTGTGGAGGGCGAGGCAGCGGCGGTGAGGAGCGCGGCGGTGCGTGCCAGTCTGACTCTAATTGTTTGACTTGGGAAACTGAGCCTCAGCGGTTCCAACTTTCCCTCGCGCTGTGGGTCTTAAAAGGGTTGAACTATTTCCTTACTGTGGCCTCTCTCTCTCTCTCTCTCTCTCCTCTCTCTCTCTCTCTCTCTCTCTCTCTCTCTCTCTATCTATCTCTGTATGTGTGTGTGTGTGTGTGTGTGTGTGTGTGTGTGTGTGTGTGTGTGTGTGTGTGTGAGAGAGAGAGAGAGAGAGAGAGAGAGAGAGAGAGAGAGAGAGAGAGAGAGAGAGAGAGAGAGAGAGAGAGAGAGAGAGAGAACATAAGAACATAAGAAACAAAGGGAGCTGCAAGAAGCCACCAGGCCTACACATGGCAGTCCCTGTATGAAATATACCTACCTATTTACACCTGTCATCTCCATCCATAAACCCGTCCAATCTTCTCTTAAAAGCTCCCTAATGTCTTAGCATTAACAACATGATTACTGAGTCCGTTGCATTCATCTACCACTCTATTTGAGAACCAATTTCTTCTTATATTTTTCTTAAACCTAAATTTTTGAAGCTTGAACCCGTTATCTCTTGTTCTGTCCTGGTTGCTGATCCTAAGAATTTTGCTTACGTCCTCCTTGTACCCTAATATCACTTAAAGACTTCTATCACGTCCCCTCTTAACCTATGTCTCTGTAAAGAATGTAAATTTAACAGCTTCAATCTCGCATCGTAAGGAATATTCCTCATTCCCTGTATTCTTTTAGTCATTCTCCTGATTCTAATAGACCTATATCATTCCTGTAATGTGGGGGACCAGAACTGCACAGCGTAGTCTAGATGAGGTCTGACCAGCACCAAATATAACTTTAATATTACTTCGAGCCTTCTACTTTTAACTCTCCTAAAAATGAATCCTAATAACCTATTTTCCCTGTTTATGGCCTCTATGCATTGCTTTCCTAGACGGAGTTCAGAGCTAACTATAACTGTGTGTGTGTCCTAAATCCTTTTCGTACCCCGAACCTACCAGAGTTTCGTTGTTCATTATGTACCTACTGTGTGGGTTTCCTACCTACGCTAAGTACTTTGCACTTGTTGATATTAAACTGCATTTACCATCTGTCCGTCCATTCATTCATCCTATCTTAATCTGCCTGCAAGGTGATGGCATCCGATTCTGACCTAATTAATCTACCTATTTTTGTGTCATCCGCATATTTACTAACTAGTAATTCCACTATCCAAGTCACTGATATATATTAAAAACAACAATGGCCCTAATACTGATCCCTGTGGCACCCCACTAATTACATGACCCCCACTCGGATTTAGAGCCGTTTATTACAACTCCCTGTCGCCTGTCGTTTAGCCATGACTTTATCCAACCTAACACCTTCCCATCTATCCCGTGTGCCCTAACCTTTCTCAGGAGACTGATGGGATACCTTGTCAAACGTTTTACGAAAGTACAGATATAAGATGTCATAACTATCACCATTATCTACTGCCTCGTACACTTTTACTGTAAAAACTTAACAAGTTCGTCAGGCAAGATTTCTCCTTCGTGAAGCCATGCTGTGACTGATTTATCAGATTAAGTTTGTCTAAATGCTCCCTAATGTTCTTTGTTATTATTGACTTTGTTATTATTGACTCCATTACCTACAACAGAAGTTAAACTGACAGGTCTATAATTATACGCTAAAGTTTTATCTCCTTTCTTAAAGATGGGTACTACATTAGCCTGCCTCCACATTACGGGTACCTCACCTGACTCAAGTGATTTCCTAAAGACAGACACTAACGGCTCACTAATAATCTCTTTGCATTCCTTAAGTACTCTGGGATATACTTCATCTGGTCCTGGTGTCTTGAACTTTTTAGCCTATTTATCTCCTGTTCCACTATTTCCTTAGTTATGGTAATGTCTGTCAGCTTCTCATTCTCATCTGCTTTAAACATCTGATCACTATTTGGCATATCCTACATGTTTTCCTGAATGAAGACAGTTAAAAAATACTCAATCATAATTTTACTAATCTCCTCCCCAGAACTGACCAGCTCCCTATCTGCTGCCTAAGAGAGAGAGTTGTTTAATGTTTTCCTTCATTAAATCACTTCTTGTGGTGAGTTGCTTTCTTTTTTACATGTACTTTATTATTATTATTATTATTGTTATTATTATTATTATTATTATTATTATTATTATTATTATTATTATTATTATTATTTTTATCATTATTATTATTATTATTATTATTATTATTATTATTATCATCACCATCATCATCATCATCATCATCATCTTTATCGCTGCTACTATCATCATCACCGTTATCATCTTCATCATTGTCATTATCATTTTCATTGGTTTATTACCTGGGAACACCAAAAACTATCTGAAAAAAATAAAAATAGTTAGAGAAGCCTTACGAAGACTGGGCAGCGAAGGTCAATTAAACTCAAAGTCTTCGTAAACCACGGCTAATCCTTTTGATAAATTTCTCACAAGGTATTACAGTAGTTCAAGTTTTCAATGTGTGTGTGTGTGTGTGTGTGTGTGTGTGTGTGTGTGTGTGTGTGTGTGTGTGTGTGTGTGTGTGTGTGTGTGTGTGTGTGTGTGTGTGTGTGTTCAATGTTTCCTTTCCAGCCACAATGCTTTCATAGACATCAGCGTCTAAATATTTGTCTCTATATATAAGTATTTAACAAGGTGTGTATCGTGTTCATGCCTCGAGAAATGTGCACTTGTATCTATTTTCATTTTATCTTATTATTATTTTATTTATTTATTTATTATTATTATTATTATTATTTATTTTTTCTTTAGGGTAGGGAAGCGTGCTTTGTGTCCTGCCCCACTTTATCACCAGCAGGACTTCATGAATTACTGTTGCACTCATGCTGACCTCTGTGATGGCAGCGTGTTGGGTGCTGGGTCAGACCTTAATGTGATGGGTCTAAAAATAGTGTACTCATCCATCCACGTCTGCAGTGGTCGTCCGTGTCCTCGCATGTGGTCTGGTCGAACTTGTAAGTAGTAGTAGTAGTTATTTTTAATGTAACATGTACAACAAATACATTTTTTTTATTTCATTTCAGTTTTTTGTCATTTAGAGTACAGCAGTAATAATGATAACAGCAACAAAAATTATATAAACAACAATAGCAATTAAAACTAATAAATAAAATAAATAATAATAATAATAATAATAATAATAATAATAATAATAATAATAATAATAATAATAATAATAATAATAATAATAATAATAAATACATTAATGATAGGGAAAATAAAATTCCAGCCTCTTTTGCGTCAGGAGGAGGGCAGGGAATAATGTTGTATTAAAACTTGGATGCTACGTTAGGTGATTAAGAAACAAACTAATTAATTATGCGAGTGGCGCAGGAGTTTTACATCCTTGGTAATCTGGGCGCCTGAATATTCTTAATGAGCAGTATTTTCTTCTAATTATACATGCAGAAGGAGCAGTTGGGAGGGTATAAGGGTCTTAGGCGAGGTGGTAGTGGAGGCACCGTGTGTTTGTGTGTGTGTGTGTGTGTGTGTGTGTGTGTGTGTGTGTGTGTGTGTGTGTGTGTGTGTGTGTGTGTGTGTTAATTTTTTTTTTCTGTTATATATCGCATTCATTCTGTCCATTTACTTAAAAGAAAAATCAAAAGGTCTTGTCTCAGTCTTTTTTAGAGAGTTACGTAAGGATTTCTTTCAGAAAATTACTAAAAAAAAAAAAAAGAAAAGAAAAAGAATGGTAATCTCATGGTATGGACTGGTTGTGCTTAGGGATTACGGAGCGTGGAACTGAGGAGCACACGGCATTGAATCATTACTTACTAAGGGTAGTGTCGATGTTTTGAGCAGTCTCCATAAGTTTAAAGCGATGACCAGCCTTGAGGAAGTAGTGACA
>NC_087171.1:16238266-16260766 GCF_035594125.1 Scylla paramamosain | reverse complement strand
CTAGAAAAACGACCGCCGCCTGCAGCAGAATATTTCAGCAGGCTCCGGTCAAGCGAGGAACAAAAACACGCTTCGCCTCCGATGTCTCAAGTCCCTCGCCTCGCTTCGCCTCACCCGAGTTGTCCTCAGCGGCGTCTTTCGCAGAAGCAAGTGGCCCTCGAAACTCAAATCCGCGCAGGTGAGCCAGGTTCCCGTGGCCAGGTGCCCGGCTCACCTGCAAATATGGACGTGAGTCTTAACGAGAATGAATCAGCTAGTAGAGGGTTTTCTGTAATCATGAATCATATTATGTACACTTTTTTTTACGATTCCTATTTCCTATTCTCTCTCTCTCTCTCTCTCTCTCTCTCTCTCTCTCTCTCTCTCTCTCTCTCTCTCTCTCTCTCTCTCTCTCTCTCTCTCTCTCTCTCATTGGAAGCCATCGTATGCCTCGTATTTCACAAAGTATCGTTTCCTCAACCCTCTTATCACATCCTGCACGTCTCTTCCTTTCTTACTCTTTCCACCCTTGCTTGCCTTGTTTTCTTTTCCCTTCTCATGCCCCTTCACGTTTCTCGCCAAATGGTCCCATTCTCGTTTTTTTTTTTTTCAACATTTTTTTTTCTTTCAACTGCCTGCAGCTTTCCTCGTTTGCTTTGCTGTTTTCTTTCCCTTATCTAGCTATTTACTTATATTCTTCTCATTCCTTGTCTCTCCGTCTGTCGGTCGGTTTGTCTGTCTGTCTCGTTGTTTTCTTTCTCTATTTATCTTCCTCTCTGTCTGTTTCTCTCTCTCTCTCTCTCTCTCTCTCTCTCTCTCTCTCTCTCTCTCTCTCTCTCTCTCTCTCTCTCTCTCTCTCTCTCTCTCTCTCTCTCTCTCTCTCTCTTTGCTTGTGTGTGTGTGTGTGTGTGTGTGTGTGTGTGTGTGTGTGTGTGGATGAGGGTGTGGGCGTGGAAGTGAACGTGGTCTCTCTCTCTCTCTCTCTCTCTCTCTCTCTCTCTCTCTCTCTCTCTCTCTCTCTCTCTCTCTCTCTCTCTCCGAGCTAGAGTGGTTGCGTGTTTTATTCAGTTACCCACCTCCTCCTCACACTCCATAAAAAGGCATCCAAAAAATACCGGCTGAAATCAAACATCTCTTATACATGTGGGTGCGATGTCTCCTAGAAGACACCTAAGTGGCTTGACTTTAATGGCGAAAGATTCAGAAGGTCGTCGTCAACTCTCCTTAATACTTCCTTTCCTCTTAACGAGATAAGGGGGATAGAGGGATAAATTCTTCCTCCAGGAAAAGTTTTGTCTATAAGGAGGAACGGAATTCTTCTTACTCGTTTCTCACCATCTTAGTATTACAAATAGAAACATTGGTGAGTAAGCTGCATCAGAATTTCCAAGGTGTCTTTCCCCTCTAGCTGTACGTGGAGAAATATGAGTATAGCAACATGTCTCTGTGTATTCAGGGTGGTGAGAGGTGGAGTGCAAAGATGTTATTTATGTTTTCCTTTGGTGAGGGGGAGGCCACTCTTCGTGTCAAGCGATTTTTTTTTACCTCTTTTTTTTTTTTTTTTTTTTCATAGTGAATTGGGTGCGCGTTCCTCGGAGAGTGTGCGTGAAAAGAGAAGTTCCTTTCGGCGGTGAAGCTCCTTGTCATAAAATATCGATTATGTGCGTGTAACCAACACTACTGAAAAAAATATGGTGCGATAAAAAAAGCAAAGACGAAGAACACATTTGTCAGTGAACACACACACACACACACACACACACACACACACACACACACACACACACACACACACACACACACACACACACACATTGCAGCCTTATCATTCTTTCATTTGGATTACAATTTAATTTCCTCTTCATTGGTATACCTAGCTATAACTGTTTTGTCGTGGTCTTTACGTGTGTCTGTGTTTTGGTTGTAACGGGTGCCACTTACATTACTGTGTTGCCATTCATTGTAATTTAGTCTGCCTGTAAGGTTCCTACATATTATTTTGAAATTATTTTTGGAAAATTTTCTAGCAACTTACTGGTACGAAACTCTTTCTTTTGTATTTAATATTTTTAGCAGCAGCAGCATCAGTGGCAGTTGTAGTAATAGTAATAGTAGTAGTAGTAGTAGGAGTAGTAGTAGTAGTAGTAGGAGTAGTAGTAGTAGTAGTAGTAGTAGTAGTATTAGTAGTAGTAGTGGTAATAGTAGTAGTAGTAGTAGTAATAGGAGGAGGAGGAGGAGGAGGAGAGGTGTACGTACGTGCCATCAGCTATAGTGGCTGGTGTTGCTGGTATGATATAAGAGGATGATATCGACGGCAGCGAGGACAAAAATTATGAAGTTCGCCCAGAAGCACTGTACTGTACTTGCTGCTGCTGCTCCTTCGCTCCCGGCGTGTTCCGTCTGTAGTTGCATCATGAATTTTTCCGTGGATCCTTGGTGAGGCAAGCCATCAGCACTGCGCCAAACTCACTACATCAAACATGAGTAGGAGAAGGAAGAAAATAAATAAAGACGAAATGATGTAAAGTCCAGAGAGAGAGAGAGAGAGAGAGAGAGAGAGAGAGAGAGAGAGAGAGAGAGAGAGAGAGAGAGAGAGAAACAGTTTCCATGAACGTGCCTGTGTATACTTACCTTAACAGTTCACGCCTGCTGCCTATTCCTCATCGGTTTTGCCGCCTCGCCTGGCACGGTTTCCTGCGGGACAACATTTGTGTCTGCACAGAAATTTTCTCTTCTTACATAATATTTCTTGTGGAGCGTCTCCCTGGCTGTCTCTTATTATCAGAACATTGTTTAGAATATTGTCTTGAATATTGTTAATGATGAATTATTTTCGTTGGTGGATCGGAAAAAAATAACGTTTGTGAAGATGGTTTGGTGCAATATGTAAATCTTGGAAGACTGTCCTTTGAAGTGATAGAGATCTCCGTTTCACTCGCTCTTTTATTTCCTATGGGAGAAGGAGCCAAGACCTAACCGTCCAAGATTTACTTAAGGTCGTCTGTTTCATTCCTCTTACAACATTTTGTTTCTCCAATGTCAGTACCTTGTCTTTATTAGTGAGCTTGTAAGAATTAGATTAACTGATAAAGTTGTACGCTTTTCAACTGCAAAACAAGGCATATCAGACTCATCAACCACAGGAGCAACAAATATATGTAAGATGAACAATATCTCATTAGTTAGTGAACGATATTATTACGAAGCCATATTGTGCTTGTTTTACGGCTAGTTATGTGGCATTAAAACTGGAAAAAAAACATTGAAAGCCTCTTACGACTACAATGTCTTTGCTGCATGCATATATAATGAGGGTTGTGAGTTATCTGGAAGTTCAACGTTGTATTGATAGTGCATGTGGAATGGCTATTTGCATGGTAGTGAATGAATGGCTGGTAATCTGTAAGGAGTAGTGAGGTAGATGAGAACTAAACTGATTCATGTGTGACGTCTTTGTTCATATATTTTAGATGAAGCTGAAGAATAAACGATGAAAATTAGAAATGGAAGTGAAGTTTATAGAGAGAGACAATAATTCTGATGACACATTTTGTTTATATCAAATACTCGTACATTTTAAATTTGTAAGCCTTGGCAACAGTTCTTGATGTGAGGCGACTGGAAATGCTGAAAACTGAACCGTCCTGCGTCGTTTATGAAGCCCAAAATGAAGCGAGCATTAAGACTTCCTTAAGAAATAAATTGGCCTTGCGCTTTTTGGAGCTTCTCTCTTTTCTACTTTTCTTGAGTAGCGGGTTTCTGCGTCTCTCTCCCAACCTCTTTTTGGTTGTCAGCCAGTCTCTTGTTAAAAAGATATATATATTTAAAAAACTGACATTGATTAATCCTCCGTAACATCACTTCTGTCAGAAAAGAAAATGTAAGATTAAGATTAAGTGTGTTTTTTTTTATAATGGATTAGGACAGTCACTCTTCAACGGGATAACTTCTTTTTTAAGCACTTTTTGCATATCAACCTAAAACAAGAAAAGGGAAATGTTGATAAACTACACTGAGATTTAATCGTTTCCTCCTGCTTCTCCTCCTCCTCATACATCACCACCACCACCACCACGACCACCACCACCACGATCATTATCAACATCATAATCATCACTTTCTTCTTCTCCTCCTCCTTCTCTTTCCCTTTCTCCTTCATCCTTCCCTTTGAGCGTCCTGCCGTGTGTCTTTCCTTCCCATCACACAGGACGCCCTTCGTGATGCCACATTTATTTTTCCTCTCCTCTTCCGTTTTTCGTCGCTGCGTATCATCCGTCCTTTCTCTTTATTTATTCATAGTTCCTCTGCTTTGCATCATCATGTTTCTTTGTCTTTATTTGTGTGTCTGTGTTGGAGCTTCACTACTAATGCGACAGTCTTTCCTGCACTTGTTTTTTCACGTTTGTTTTTCCTTCCTTTTCCTTTTCCCTTTTTTTCTTTTTTTTTTACATTTTCTTGTGTACTTTTTTCTCTCTTGTATTTTTTCTATTTTATTTTTTTTTATTTTGTCTCTATTTGAGTGCCTGTCTATCTCTGCTTGTATCTGTTATCTGCCTGTTCTTTTTTTTCTGTTTTTCTATATGTCTGTTTATTTGTCTCTTTCTGTCCGTCTGTTTACGAGTATCCATTTATTTATCTGTTTGCTCATTTGTTTGTTGACCTCTCTCTCTCTCTCTCTCTCTCTCTCTCTCTCTCTCTCTCTCTCTCTCTCTCTCTCTCTCTCTCTCTCTCTCTCTCTCTCTCTCTCTCTCTCCAGATCATAAAACTGTGGCCTGGAGAGCGTGGCGCCAGTCAGGCTGAGAGGGAGGAAGGGCCGTGCGTCTTGGCGGCAGGAGGGGAAGAGTAGGGGTGGGAAGGGGAAAGGAAGGGATCGAGTCCTTTGGGAATCTCGAGACGGTGCCTTGGAACAGTGCCATCCAGGAGCTCCCCTCAGCCCCCAACCCCTCGTCGCCACCCCAGGCCACCCTTTCCGGCGCCCCTTGACACCAACCCGGAGCCAGGACGTTTGTATAAGGGCGTCGCGCGGGTTCCGGCGTCTTGCACTCACAAGAAGATTTAGTTCGGACCGGAGATGAGTGTGATATGAAAGCGACACCCTAGGATGGATTTTTATTAATTGTTCCTTTTTTTCTCCTCATTTTTCGGGGCCATTCGTCTTTGTTTCTCCCTAGCGTGTCCGTGGATGGATGGGCGGCACGTGGGTGCCAGCGTGGTGTGCGTGTGTGTGTCTGACGGGTGACGGTAGCCTGAGGACCCTGGCACGGAGATGGAAAGCGTGAGTGGAGAGGCGTTCCAAGAATGTTTGTTTTATTTCACGCTATAAATTTTCGTCTTTGATGTTGCCGAGAGTGGCGTGTGTCGCCTGCTGGTGCCGCATTTTCCAGGGTTGTGGTGGCGCGATGCTTCCGCTGAGTCACTTCGTAGCGCGCTTGTGGGTTCTTGATGCTTGTTACCTGTCGCAATCAGAATTCCCGTCTATTTATGAATTTTTATTTCGTTCACAAAATCACTTTATGAGAATTTCCTAAACGTAAAGCCTTTAACTTCTTTCTGGTCCTTAATTTTCTTCATTTATCTCTCAAATCAGTTTAAGCATAAATAATTAAATTTCTGTCAATTCTTAATTTCCCAGTTTTCCACTTAATCTTGACCATCATTAGTGGAATCTTTGATGAGTCTCTTGCGAAAATTTTCGATAAAGTCTGGCGTATATTTTGCATTTCAAGAATTAATCTGGCAGGAAATCTATAATCTTATTCCCATTCTGACATGTACGCAGCCTACTTGTGTACTGCATGATCACTGTTTCTATTGTTGTTTTAGTAATATCTTTATTTATTTATTTATTTATTTATTTATTTATATTTATTCATTTATTTATTGCCCTCTGGCCTATTCATTGATAATACAGTCTTGCTCACTTTACTTTTTACCTGACTCGCCTCAAGACAGTCCTGCATGCCCTGCCAGGCAGTCCTGATTGCTTATGCGCTGATTTATATTAATTTTTAATGGGAATAGGGTAAAAGTATCAAAGCCTTCAAAATTTTACTAATCCATCGAATCTGACTGCCTTAAACATAAGTTCCCTTTAATTTGTCATACAAAAAAAGCACAATATATATATATATATATATATATATATATATATATATATATATATATATATATATATATATATATATATATATATATATATATATATATTTTTTTTTTATCCTGGACGTGAAAGTTAGCAGATCTCATTCCTGCGTTACTCAGAAACTGACAAAAATTGTTCTTAATTGACTCTTGGCACGCATTTTGACACCTTTCCTGTCTGTCACTTCCACCTATCATAGGACATGATCCCTGTATCTCCTTTAGTCACCAAAGTCTATGGGTATGATTCCCGCGGTATGTATTCCACTACAACTAGGGTTACATTATTAAAAATAACTTACACCCAGAACTAAAAGTAATACAAATACATATCAGAAGACTCCACAAAATACAATATCACGCTGCGTGAATGAGGATGACAATGGCGAGACGTTTTGAGCACCAAATTATCTCACAGTATCACCAGAGAAACACCTAATAATTCACTCAGCTCATCCACGTGGACAAGTGCTCCACCCCACTCACCCTTGCTCCACCTGTCACCACCACGTCTCTCCAGGGAAGGAGAACAGGTCAAGGTCCCGATCCCTTTTATGACCCCCTCCTAAGCGAGGTCACACACCTCCTCCCGACTCCGCAGTAATAACAAGAAAAAAGGCCCACTGAGGTGACAAATCCAAAAAATCTCCGAAAACTTATTAATTAAATACTTCCGACCATTCCACTTCATGCATGGCGGTAAAGTAGCTCTAACATAAAAAAAAGACCACCTGAAACTAAATTATCACACATTACCACACCAGGTTGAAGGTCACAACTCCACAACTAAAGCTTCGTACCTATTCCCTGCTGGGTGAAAAGAGATTTCTGCGTGAAAGAAGACAAGCCGGGATTCAAATCTGGGATCTCTCAGTTGTGCGTCGAGTGTGCAAAACACTACGTACGTCACGCCGCTTTTTATTCTGCTCTATCCGTCTGTTCTCTCTCTCTCTCTCTCTCTCTCTCTCTCTCTCTCTCTCTCTCTCTCTCTCTCTCTCTCTCTCTCTCTCTCTCTCTCTCTCTCTTTCAGTCATTCTGCACCTTCACCAGAAAGCGGCCTCGCCCCACACACTGCAGTCAGCTTGATGCTCAAAGGCCCAGTTTTCATACAATGCAGATTACAATCGAAACTCAACTGTTTCACATAATCGCTAGAAATTTCTATTAACAATACAAAAAAATAAGACCCGGCCGTCAAATATTCTCTTTGCAGCGCTGATTTGCCGCGTTGCACGTGTTAATATGGAGGCAGTCAATAGCGGAGCAGAGCCTCAGCGCCAGCCAGCCCACGCTTCCCCGCCTGGCTCGCCTCTAGTCACCAAGACGACATTTTTTCCTCCTCTTATTTGCTGCGCTGCGAGGCCCGTGCTACTGGCTTCTGGTAATAAAGTTTTCTATCACTAACTGGAAGACTTGTCTTGTAGACCGGGAAAGTTTCGAGATAACATCATCACCGTATAAAAAAAAAAGAAATATGGGAGCGTTTTGCTGGAGGCGGGAGTTCTGTTTTTCTTTCTTTCTTATTATGTTATTGCTCTTGAAACTACTCTATAAAATGTACAGTTTCCTAGACCAGTTTAACTTGTGAGAGTTTGAAATGGCGGGAGAGATGACCTGGGTGCAGCTGCCAATTGGTGATACCGTGATGAGTCGCTGTGTGTGGTGAGGCTGAGCAATAGCAGAGGAACGTAAGGGAATAAGGAGACTGCTAAGGACCAGCTGACCCGCTCAAGACAGCTCTTGACCACTTTAGATTTGCTATGTCATCATCACCCATAAATTTATCCAACCATTTCTTGAAAGTAAGGCTCGTGACAATCGTACTAAATAAGAGTGCATGTAGAAAGCTTCAAATGTGAAAGAAATAATTTAATTCAGTTTTCTCTTCTTTATGTGTTATAGTCTAGTGTAAATCAGAATATATTTTTATCGAAAGTCTATTGAAGGATTTGTCCAGTCCTATTGGTATATAATTCATGTGTTTGAGATCCGTGCCTCAAGATGTATTGCTAAGTATCGAGTACTCGTGCATCAGCCTAGCTTATACTGGATACATTCGTGATTTTTTTTTATTTTATCTTTTGGTAAAAGTTCCCAAAACGATTGGCAATGAACGCTGTTTATGTTATTGCCGACTAAGTCTATATTAGTGTGTAACCTTGAGACAAACAGACAGACCTATCGCTTTTGTCAATCTCTCTCTCTCTCTCTCTCTCTCTCTCTCTCTCTCTCTCTCTCTCTCTCTCTCTCTCTCTCTCTCTCTCTCTCTCTCTCTCTCTCTCTCTCTCTCTCTCTCTCTCTCTCTCTTACACGTGTGCCAAGTGAGTCGTGCCACCATGCTCGTCTCGCCTCGCCAGGGAAACACCTAGTGTTGATTCAGTGCCGGCCTGCCGACGACTAAGAAAGACAGTATTGTGCCGAGGGATGTTTATTCTTTCACGTATCTTTTACTCACCCTTGATCTTGAAGGCGCTTGGTCTCATATTCTGTGTGTGTGTGTGTTCATAGGTATGTAATGTTTCTCTCTCTCTCTCTCTCTCTCTCTCTCTCTCTCTCTCTCTCTCTCTCTCTCTCTCTCTCTCTCTCTCTCTCTCTCTCTCTCTCTCTCTCTCTCTCGCTGGGCTCAGATGGTAAAGCCACAAGCCCTGTGCCTCTCGCCAGCACCCCTTAAGCCTGTGTCTGGCTGAACACAGTCGAGCGGCCGTCCCATCCCCGCCAGCTGCTAATCCTCCACATATTGGAATATCCTGGGCACGCTTCACCTGAGAACATAGCCTTGCCAAGTTAAGCGCTTACACTCCTATTCCTGCTGCCACTCCTGCTCTTACGTCGTCCTTCTTTACTGCCACTTTCTCTTCCTTGCCCCGCGTCGTCGTCGTCCTTTTCCTCATCTTCCTCATTTTCCCTAGATACTGCACTGTCATCTCTTCGTCCTCATCTTTCTTCTTGCTTCTCTTCGTGTCATTTTCTTGCTACCCTTCACTATTCCTCCTACTCCTCCTCCTCCTCCTCCTCCTCCTCCTCCTCCTCCTCCTCCTCCTCCTCTCCCTCCTCCTCTTCCTCTTCCTCCTCTTCCTCCTCCTCCTCCTCCTCCTCCTCCTCCTCCTCCTCCTCCTCCTCCTCCTCCTCCTCCTCCTCCTTCTCCTCTTTTTCACCAAATTATGAAGTCGTCAGTCAATAAGTTTGGTCGCCGCTCCTCGCGTATGTGGACACAGTGTGATGTATTAGTTATGTGACCCATTAAGTCCCAGAGGATGTGTTTTCGATCCACTGGAATATGTTTGTTGCGCAATGTAAGCCTTCTTCCAAAAATCTATATTAATTACAGATGTGCGTGCCAAGACTCTTTCCCACACCGAGGCAAGGGGTCAGTCCCCGAGAAGCCAAAGAAGTTCATTTCCAGAGAATTTGTGGAGCCAAGGCAGCCTTCCCAAGGGAAATTAATAATAGACTTGCTTTAACAAATTTCTTTAACTCTTTACAGCATTGTATTGTGCTGGGTTGTAGTAGCGTGATGTTATTGCACATATATCAGATCTCACCTCATGTTTAAATCTGATCATGAAGAAAAAATTTTCCCTCCAACGTGGATAGATATGCTAAATATAGATACGTATTGGCTGGCACGCGGCATGATTAGTTTGCGTCCACATTTGCACCTTCTTCATACCCTATCTTAAGAATATTATAATTTTATGTGATTAGAAGTTCAGTATTCAAAGACGCAAAGACGCAAGGGCAGATGTGGGAGGAATTTGACCTGTGACTTAAGAGAGATGTGGTGCGGACAGTCATAGTATTCCTCATGCGTGTGCACTAAATCATCCACATAGAATATAATCATATATATATACATTTTATAGATTCAGGTGATTTAAGCTTACATTTTATAATCAGTACTTTGTTGTTTATGGTGAAATCGACGAAAGGAAGTTACTACAACGGGTCTGTAGTGTCTTATCAAAGCAAAGTCACGGCTTGTCCTTGATTTGTGGTGCACTTTTCATCGGTCGCGTCGAAAAAAGTTTGTGTCCATAAAATTGCTGCAGAATTGCCTCTCGGTGTCATAAAAGAAATAAAAAAAGAAACTTAGACATGAACAGATGAGTACCCGTTCATCTTGAGAAGCAAAGTGATTTCCCATTAGAAAAACTTCGCTGCCATACAGAAGTTGAGATTTACTGTATTGATCTTAAAGTCATGACAGCTTTGTAGAAATGAAACACTAACCAATCCCTATGCTGATAAAACAAAACTAGTAAATGTTGCATCTCCCTTAGCGCGCATTGGCGATCCATACTTGGCAGCTTATTTTGCTTCACTCTGCTCGCCATAAGAAAGCAATGGCAAGGGATGTGAATCGAGCAGTAAATGTGGCATAAGTTTCCTTCAGAAAAACGTCAGAATCGTCTGCTAGCTTAGGGTAGGAAGTCGAGGATGCTAGATATCAAAGAACTTTTGTGTGCGTGGTAAAAGAGAGAGAGAGAGAGAGAGAGAGAGAGAGAGAGAGAGAGAGAGAGAGAGAGAGAGAGAGAGAGAGAGAGAGAGAGAGAGAGAGAGAGAGAGATAGTAGGGGGAGCACGGTCCAGTAAAAGAGGAAAACATTTGTCATAAAAGGTGGAAAGAAAGGAAGGTTAAAAAATGTTAAACGAATTTAGAGAAAAAGAAGAAAGAGTAAAACGCGTTGTCAAGAATACGTGAGTCTCACTTGAAAGCCAACTGCAAGAGGAGAAATAATGAATAAGAAAGAATAAGAAAAAGAGGAGATTGAGAAAAATACAGATAAGCGAAAAGATGAGAGATAAGCTAAATGAGATCGTTCAAAAACAAACGTGAGAATTTTTGAAAAGAAAAGAAAAAGGAAAGAAAAAAAAAGCAGTACCTATAAAACTGAGACGAGAGAAGCAGAGAAAGAGAGAGAGAGAGAGAGAGAGAGAGAGAGAGAGAGAGAGAGAGAGAGAGAGAGAGAGAGAGAGAGAGAGAGAGAAAGAGAGAGACTAACCCCATCAAGGCTAATCTTTTTCGCGGGACTCAGAAGGAATACTAATGTAGGGCAAACTTTCACCTACAGGAAATTAAAGAAATTTCATGAATGTTAACAGCCAAGGACATAAAACATGTGCGGCGTGAGACTGTTGGTGCTGTGTGTGTGTGTGTGTGTGTGTGTGTGTGTGTGTGTGTGTGTGTTGAAGTTTGCCACAAAAGAGGTTTCAAGAAATATATTGTGGACCTAAAGTGGAGCCTCAGAGGAGAGAGGATAAAACGTTTATGCACTGACGTTCTCGTATACACACACACACACACACACACACACACACAGATAGATACATAGACACACTTTTTGGGATTAATTCAAAATTACCACACAAAAATTATGTATGAAACAAATTTTTTTTAAGCGCAGACTAAAATGCATGAAACAAAACCGCAGTCCATCATAATTCCCAGCTCTAGAGAAATTAAAAACAAGACACAATAATTAAAAATACGAGCTAGTTACACACACACACACACACACACACACACACACACACACACACACACAGCACAGCACAGTACAGCACAGCACAAAAAAGACAGATAGAAAAGTGTTGGTGAAATTGTTGAAATAATAGTTTAATGACGTCAACACCACCGTTTCAAGTACACCATAACCTCATTACTCTTCACTTGAATATCACTGCGGCCTTCAGATCACGAGAACTTTTCTGTATACAATGTGAACTGTGTGGACGGTATTCGGTCCAAGCCAGCCCCGTACAAGTCTACACTGCGAGTCATTGATGGCTTAAGAATGGATGCAAATCTTGATATAAATTTAGAAGCAAAATTAATTAGTTATAACACGGTAATTGATCTTTTTTTAAGTAAGAGTTTTTTTTTTTTGGCCATGGGCAATAAACAAGACGGCGATGAAAAGGTCCACAGAAGATGTAAATCCCAAAAGAGAATAGACAAAATGAATATGAACACTTACGGGGAGTGTCATAAAACCTCCATCTTGAGAGACAGTCAGTCATAGGCAGCAGGAAATAAAGAATCCAGGAGAGTTCCAGAGTTTGTCAGTAAAGAGAATGGAAGACAAAATACTGGTTAACTCTTGGATTGTCTTTCGTGGTTTTACTTAAAGAGCACGTTATCATAAAATGTGGCGCTGCGATGCCTTCAGTATTCATAAATTCCCTGTACATGGCGAGGTAATGCTTTAGGTCAGGTTAGGTTAGCTTAGGTTTTACTTAAAGTACACGATTTTATAAGATGTGGAACTACAATGTCTAAGTATTCGTAAGTCCCCTGTACATCATAAGCTAATGTGTTCGTTTATTCATACTAAAACGGGTGACATTTTTTTTAACATGTGAGTAATTTGGTTCGTTTCATGTTTCATTGCAGTGAAAGCATTGCGGACCTCTCAGTGTGCGTACCCTTGTTGTCCTGGGTGAGTGTTCTGTGTAATGGCGCTACATGACCCTGCTACTGAATATTTAGTTGTGTTGTGTGAAGATTGGCGTCCTGTTGACTCTAAAAACACTCTCGGTACTTTCTCGCGAAAAAAAAAAAAAAAACAGCCACTTTTGGCGGCAATAGCAGTTAGGCTCTGGCATTCAGGTTCACGGAAACCACTCTCATAGTCAAGTATGAAAGAACAGTTGACGCTTGATTAAATTTCACCTTTTTATTTTTACAAAGTTTTTTTTTTTTCGTGTCTTGTTGACTGATAATCAAGCCTCTATTATAAAAGATAAGCTTGTACATATTAACCCTTTATCTGCTCTCCTTGTCACTGTATCCATACAAAATGTCAAGACATTGTTTTTCAAGATAAAACATATGGAAGTTTTAATTCTAGGAAACTTTGAGCGTTAGAAAACTTTGGGAAAATATGTGAAGGTGGCTTTTCCACTACGTGTGTGTGTGTGTGTGTGTGTTTATACGCGTCGTAGTTTAAACGAGTTAACTCTTAATTAGATAAAGGCCCGTTGTGTTGTCCTCGCCTCCACATCTGCTGGTCATGAAGCGTAACCGAGGTAGTGGTTCGTGCAGATGAAACTGATTCATCACCTTGCTTTTCCGTCCCCTCTCCTCTTGCTTGTGGATCTGAACTACAAAGCCGCGCCGAGGGCCGGGATTACTCGAGGGACAGAAGCAAGGACTAATATGAGGGAGTTACATAATAGAATAAAAAAAAGAATGGAATGTTTTACGTACGAAACATTATAACACCGCCGAGGAGGAATGAATGTAATCGCACATGTATGACTTTCCTCATGAGATATGGAGATATGATGTGGTTTATGTGACGCTAGGAATGTGTGTGTGTGTGTGTGTGTGTGTGTGTGTGTGTTGTATTCTGTGGCGGCAATCCTGCTTATTGTTCTTTTGTTATGTCTTCGGTAACGATATCATGTTTTGCAGTGTTCACCATGTGGTTCGAAAGCACCGAAACAGTTACAGGTTGTCAGTCGTACCAACCGTCCCGCATCATCATAAGGTGTTCACAACAATAAAAACGGGAGTTCTTTTATCAACGGTACTTGTTTACACAGTACTCTTTTTTTTCTTTTGTGATTTAATTTTCTTTTGTACTTACTACAAGGACCCCAAACATCGCTGTCACAGGGAAATGGAAAATGTTGGAAATATTTGGGTTTGTAATTATTCGACCCAAGTGTTGTTGATTCACTGAGCCCCAAACTCCACTCGGTATAAATAAATGTAAGTATATGCATGTGTACCTTGAGTTGTCAGTCCTTTGTATGTTCCAAGTATAAATAAAGTGACAAGTTGGCTACCCAGTTAGTAAAAGTAGGAAAGGACTGTCCGACAAGTTAGCAGGCGGGAGGTGTCAAGTACTCTTGCTCCTAAGGATTTAAGTGTTGAAATTAATATCGTACATCAGGCAACACGGGAAGCTACCACCTCCCAGGATCTCAGTTGAAGGTGACCTGTGACACTTGAGGGACAAGAATTGTCCTGTAATTCGGAATTTCTATTAGAGGATCATCGTCTGGTTAACTGTCCCTCAGGTAATGTGGTAAAAACCATCCAAGAAACAGACCGGCACCGCCTGACCTGGGTAATGAGTCCCCGGATAGCACCGGCAAGACCTTTAGGTACTTCCTCCCCGGAATTCAAATACCACGAACTGGGGAAGGTTTAATGGTGATGAGTCTGAGTTTCTGGACTTGTTTTGAAGTTGGATAATGCATCAGCCTCCTTCCTGTCATGTTATCTTTTAATAATACCGGACAGAATGCTTTACGTCAAGGAGTGAGAAATTAATATAATGTTTGGACAAAATTTTACAAATAATTTCCGTAATTGCTGCGTATTGGCCTTAGCCACCACTGCAAACGAGGTCCTGGCGCAGGTGGTTGCACAGGAGGGAGAGCGAGAAGTTAACCAAACGACTAAAACTTAATAAAATTTAGCTTTCATCAGAGTTCACCAACACAATCGATAAAATATTGTCATCATATACACTTCATCATCACTGACAGCCATTTCCATCTCCCCCTTCAGAGCTGTGGCATGCCCGGGGCAGGTTGAGGGAGAGAGAGAAGGGGACTGGCGACCTCCCGGCCACAAAATGCAGATGTGAGGAACATTGCCTGATGGAGTGGAATATTCACATGAAGGTGAGTGCTTGCCATATTTCGTGTAATACATCAAGAGGTGCTAGATTTAGCGCGCCATATTGCAGCGTTGAGCGCGGTAACTGCCTTGAATGGCGCCATGCATCTCTTTCCTCCACCACACATGAGGCGCAAAACAGAGAATTTATATCCATGATCTTATCTGCATAAAATTTCCATCTTGGATACTTTTGTTTCGGCTCAGAATTTATGTTGAGTCATGCGTAATCTATTTTTGCCCTTGTTTCTTGAGGCTACAAAGTTTTAACAATGAAACTTTAGTTCTGTCATCCAGTTTTCTTTCATTCAACTTTTCGTATTTTTTTTTTTTTACAGTACTTTATCTTAGCGTACTTTCATATCCATGTACCAGATTCCTCACCACTTGTGCAAGTGTAGTAGCATTGTGGTAACACTTTTAACCAAGTTTAGGTTCAGGTTGTTCAGCGCCCCTTTCAATTTGGTCACAGGTACATTTCCAGCAAGACTAAACAGAAAACATTGTTGATTGATTTTATTGATTCTCCAAATATAAAACGCTAGACATGTCATCGATAAGAGAAGTCACTCTGGGAAATGGCAATAAATTTGTATACTGATGAAAATCACATCTTCCTGAAGCACCTCTTGATGTATAGCGAAAACAAATTTATGAACAAATTCAGCTCAAGTCCAGCCTTAGCACTTCTCCAAACTAACATCAAGACACCCAGATAAATTTTTTTTTTTTAGATAAAAAAAAAAGTGCACTTGTATGCTACTGCATTTTTTTTTTTTTCAAGAATTGTCATTAAATTCTTATTGTTTGTTTCTGACTACAAATATAGAATCTCTGATGTAACATGAAAGACGTGTTTTAGTGTGCTATTATATCAAATGTTTGGCAGTTTGTGTGTGTGTGTGTGTGTGTGTGTGTGTGTGTGTGTGTGTGTGTGTGTGTGTGTGTGTGTGTGTGTGTGTGTGTGTGTGTGTGTGTGAGATGACGCGAAATAGATCGTCCTTCACCTTTAGTTTTTGTATGTGTAAACTGTAAACCTTATGCAAGTTCAATGTTTAGAAATGAGCAAGATGGTTCACAATATGCATTGCTTTCACGGAAGAATAAGTCGTTGTGCAGGAAGTCAAGGAAGCAAAAGCACACAACAGATAACGGTTGCTGGTCGAACTGCTGTTTTTTTTAGTGACAAATAAATGGAACGAATCACTAATTAGATGTCCGGTATACAATACAAAAAGACTGGTTGATAGTCAAGGATCGAAATCGTCAGTGAAGGAAAAAAAAAAAAAACGTTCCTTTCTCCCTTTTCTGTGGAGGACGAGAGAAGACAAAAAAAAAAAAAAAAAACACGAGTGGGGGAGAGGAAAGTGTGCTATTGAAGAGACCTATAGGAGGACAGAACAACTGGCATTATGGGAGGGTAAGGGTGCCAGGGAGGGCGAACCAGTGCCATTTTAAGACACGAACAAAAGAAAGGAAACGAAAGTGACACTTGCATTTTCTCTCATTTCTTGGTGTGACAGGAGGGGGAAGTAGAACAAGGGGACGTGTGTGGAGGACGGCAACGAACAGTAGCAGAGAGAGAGAGAGAGAGAGAGAGAGAGAGAGAGAGAGAGAGAGAGAGAGATATCAAACCTATGGCCAAACGTAGAGGACAAGAGATAAATTAAAAGGATACCATTTTTACTGGTGCTTAGGCAATGTTTGTTCCAAATGAATGACTGACAATGTTCTCTACGACTAAGCCTGTGATCTCTTCAAAAACCGCAGCCTGCTAATTCCTCCATAAACTACTTTGGTAATGAAACGACACGTAAATCTTCATTATATGTATTCTGTATATTTCACTCGACTATTGTGTTGTTATTTTCAATACCGGATGACGAATAAGATTAAAATACAACCTTTCGGCAATAAATATTATCAGCATAACTAAAAGAAAAGGATTTATTTTCATACGCTTTGTGGGAGTGACAGAAAAAATTTCCATGCATGAATTAAGATTTATAAACCAAACATTGTAACACTTTTTTTTATTTATTTATTCATTTATTTTATTTCAGTTTTTTTTTTTTTTTTGGGGGGGTCGTAAGTATCCTTGCCAAGCTGAGACCAGACTGTGTTCTTATTTTATCATATTCCTTGGTGATCTTTTGTACACTTTATATATATATGTATATATATATATATATATATATATATATATATATATATATATATATATATATATATATATATATATATATATATATATATATATATATATATATATATATATATATATATATATATATATATATATATATATATATATATATATATATATATATATATATATATATATATATATATATATATATATTTTTTTTTAGAAGAAGAAGAAGAAAGAAAGTTCAAATAACAGATCCCAGAGTTCTGTTCACTTCCATGTATGCCGTGTTGGATCGCTCGGGAAAGCCAGGTGCGATGTAGCTCAGGAATCTGCGTTTCATTGTGCGACATCCGGAGGTCCCCTTTTTCATCCTTGGTTGAAGACACAGCCATGAAACAAACATTTTTATCTTTAAGAATGACCACTAAATGCAGAACGGATGCTTCTGCTTTTCATGTTCAAAAAAAAAAAAAAAAAGTGTTAATGTTTCATGCGTGTGCGATGGATTCCAAACTTCTGAAATAGTAACAGAAGATTTGAATTATTATTATTATTGCCAGTGATTTTATTACTAATATGTATTATCATTTATTCTTTTTCTACTTATTAATTTACTAATTTATCTGTCTATGTACTTATTTACACGTTTATTTATCCAATTATTTATTTATTTACTTATTTATTATTATTGTTTTTTTAATATTTATCTCCTGAAGTACTACGAGTAAACGTAAATTATTTTGAATACACCATCAGAGAATCGTGAAGTGAATGACTGTTTTGACTTGCCTTTATGTTGATCGGTGGCATGAGCTTCATGAGACGCTGGATTGCAGTTTATGTTGGTTCATAAAGAGCATTGATTCAATCCTCGAGTAAGACTGAGATATGCATACACGAGGCTCCCTGGAAATGCTTGAAATGTGATTGGTTTTGTGATTTACCTGAACCGCTGCAGAAGTGGAAGCTATGTCAAGCAATTGTGGGGAGGTATCCGTCAACTTTGCGTTTATGTCAGGAGTGTGTGCAGTATTGTCTCCTCGCTTCAACTGAACCTTGAGTGTGTCGAACCACTGCAGAGTGTCATTGTTGTCCCTTTCAGTGAGGTTCATAGCGACGTAACTAATCTCTCTTAGGTCAGTAAAGGTGACATTAGTAATCCTTGGTGCACTAGGCGAAAAGCAGTACAGTCTCGGGGTTAAAACCGTATATACTCGTGACCTCGCTGGATAATACCAAGTGTTGGGAGACTTGCAGGACAGTTTCCCTTAACTTGGCGGTGTTGGCCGTAACAATGGGGAGCTCTGCTATAATGGCCTTCGACTGGTTTCAACGTATCCTTCGAACTGTGGATGTGGAGGATTATGTAATTGCTTCTCTTATCATCATCATCATCATCATTATTATCGTTACTATCATCATTACTATCGAAGTGTTATATTCACGAAATGGATAGCTACTGTAATATTATTAATTGCAGCAGCATCAACAACAACAACAACAACAACAACAACAACAGTCCTAAGTTGCAGCCGTAGCCACCACCACCACCAACCACAACAACAACATTAATAACACCACCACCACAACTACCACCGACAAAATAATACCTGCCGCCACAACAGCAATAACAACACCATTACCATAACAACGTCGCCTCCGCGTCCCTCCCCAGAGCCGTCACTGTTTGCGACACCACCGCCGCGCTCTTTCACAAAATGCAAATATCCTCAGCCGAAAACCCTCCTCTTTCAGAACCTCCGCGTTCCCTGCACCGCTTCCCCACCCCCTTTCCATCCCTCGCCCTCCGCCTAGTTCCCTCACTTTCCCTTCGCCCTCTCACCCCGGCGTCGGCCTCTCACCTCCACTCAACTCCATTGCACTTCTTGCGACTGCTGTCACTACCACTGCCACTACTACCACCAATATCGCTACAAATACTACTGCTATCACTACTATTTCTATTGCTACTATTACAGTCTCTTCTACTGCCATTACTACCACCGCAACTATTCATACTAAGGTGTATTAATGAAATGCCTACTAGTTCCCGCAATAGCCGTTCCCTTCTCGCCGTCTTATTTCATGACAAGTATGAAATCCATTTACATCCCGGGCGAGTTAGTTGAGCCACACGTCTGTGCAGCTTCCCATTACCTTCACCTGTTACAGCCTACATCCCGGACTGGCGCGATGCTGGCTGCAATGTCCCCTGCTTTGTATGCTGCGGTATTGTACTCGTAAGTGTAATTCTGACTCTGAGCTGCCACCAGTAAGAGCTGTCGATAATTTGCAGCCACTCGTGTCCAGTATTCTGATTTCGAGGAAGCAAGTGTCTGTCCTTTACGTTCACTTTTGATTGCGTGACTTTGGTGTTACGTGGTCGCCTTGGCTAGTGTGTCACGGTTCCAGAGGAAATATCAGTCCCACAGTACTCGTAAATTTTAAAGTGTGCGCTAAGAACTGGACAATGTTAGATCTGGTTATAGGTGTCCCTTCAGATACTTTGTGTGTAAGAAAGATGTCACCAGTAGGAGTCAATGAGCAAAACTTCATGTAGTGTTGTTCCTCTGTATCCTGCATCTGTAGTATGAGCTTATTTTTCATTCTGGTAGTACTTTTAGCATGGAATAGCCACGCAAAACAATAACTCTCTCTCTCTCTCTCTCTCTCTCTCTCTCTAATCCCGGTTAGGTGTGTGTGTGTGTGTGTGTGTACTTGTGGGAGAAGGAGGATCTCGGAATCTCTGCCTGGGGAGGGTCAGAATGATTCATGTGTGAAGCACCTTGTCGATAAAAACTCCGGACCGCCTCGGATCGTCAAATCTTGTCGCTGCGATATCAGGCCATGTCTGAGAATTTTTTCCCTGTTCGCGCATGTACTTACCTCTCCTCCTGCTGTGTTCTTGTTCCAGGGAATCATTTTAATTGTATTCTACAACGCCAGGAACTTTTTCTTCATCGATTCTTTATCTTCCTTCGCTCGAAACTCGTGGGTGCTGCAAAAGAGAGAACGATGTTGTTTTGCTGCTGATACTGTTTTAAGTATGATTTATCTATTTATGGCGGCGGTTCACAATATATATATATATATATATATATATATATATATATATATATATATATATATATATATATATATATATATATATATATATATATATATATATATATATATATACACTGTTACAGTATCGTACTAATTTTATACGTGTTTCGCTTTCGAGTCCTTTTAATTTCTAACCGCTTTTTCCCAGAGGCTTTCCTTCCTCCTCACGCTCCGATACTTCCAAGTCAATTTATCCCTTCATCCTCAGTTAGTTCCGCTATATTCAATTTTGCGTGGTTATAAAGGCGAGGGGAGAGAGATCTCATAACTGGCTGATTACGTGTCCAGTCTTTGTAGTGCAACTCCTGTCATCATAGTAACCTCTACACTGCTGTTGATGGCAGTGATACCCGCACGCTCCACTTCCACTTCAGTTTCAAGGACGCATGGAATAAAAGTTTGTTTGCATTGACAGTATTTTAAATTTGTCAATGATGATTTTTCATGCCTTTCCTCTTTTAATAATGTTCCAGTTAGCTTCCCCTGCATTCTTATCAGCTTGGCACAGCTTCGACCAGTGCTCTCCTGCTCTGTGAGTCTTGGCCTAAGCTCACCTTATAAGCTGTATCACCTATCTAAGTGATTCCCTATACGTACATTATTGTTACTTCACTGCCACTACAGTGCTGCTTCTGTTATACGCCTCTGCCACTATTGTTCCAACCGCTGTCGCTGCCGTTTCGTCTGCTGCTGCTGCTGCCGTTATAGCTGCCGTCGCTGTTGCTATTATTGCTTTTATTATAGTGACAGTCGCCGCCACGGACAAACCAGTAGTTCTGTCACTACCGCCGGGCTGCCACCACCACTACCACCATTGCTGTCACCATCCTAACCTGTTATGGTCTGTTCAAACGAAGTTAAACCACATTTACCGAGTCCGGTGTCCACGACTCTTTTGTACTGGTAAGGACGTGCTCCGCGCTGCCTCTTGTGGAAATTTCGAGGGTGGGATTCCTAGCAGTCATGTTTCCGCCTTCGCTCCTCAACTCAGGAGATGTCACGGTGTCTTTATGGTGTCGATTAGATGAGAACTTTTACTGGTTTTCCATAGATATTCGTTGCGCGCTACATTACACATCATTATAATCTGCATATAACGCCTTGCATTATCATTGGATTATCTTGATAATTTCAAGAACAAAAACAATAAAGATGTAATTATTTTTAGTCGATAAAAGTGAAATAAAAAGAAAACAAGCACAGTCTAAATGGTCTTATTACAGAGATTGAATTATTGTTAAAAAATGCTGTTAGTAAGAAGATACGGTCATTATATATATATATATATATATATATATATATATATATATATATATATATATATATATATATATATATATATATATATATATATATATACACCTTGATAACGTTATTATCTCACCTGGCTGTCCCTGGGCAAGAGTAATGCAATCACCTCACGCAGAAGGGCAGAGTTCGGCGAGTACTGTTTACGAGTATTGTCTTGACAGAAGGGTAAGATGGCACAGTGACATAAGGAACAGTTATGCATAAGGAAGTTTTCGCAGCCAATGAACGACCAAATGTAACCCCACGACTTGTTAGTAGCGCGGTGTGGGTCCACCTTCTGAGAGAAGACTCGGCGTTGGTGAGGCAAGGAAGCGACCTCGCCAAGTCAACAATGTGTACCTGCCTGAGGGATGCTCTGTTGCGTACTGTATTCATCCTGATTTATACAGTCGGAGATGCCAGAAAGTTACAGTCTGAATTACAGTCTGATCGTATGATGCTACTGTGACTCTGCAACAATATTCATATTTATATAGCCACACTAACGAGGTGCCTCTTTTTCATTAGGTTGCACATTGTCGTCAACTTCTTTTCAAAAGAAGGATTTACGTTCGGTTTCCTTTATTACTAACTATTTCAAGTATTTTCGAATCACTCAAGGGTTCATTGTCTACTAGATCTTTTTCTTTTTTTCATTGTTAAGTGTTTATTTCCCAAACACTTCTCCTGTGACTCTTCTCGCCGTCGATCGCTTCTCTGCCCTTAGCTTTCTACCGCCGTCTTCTCTCCCTCGCATAATATTTTTTGGTATCTTCCATAATGAACGAACTCTTACTACACTGTTGTTCAGTTTGCTATTCCGCACATTCATTCACTCCACGCACTCTATACGAGAGCGCACCTCGATTATTCCATCTTTGGTATTGTCTTCTACCCTCGCATTTGTATCTCGTATGACAATATTGCTCTCCTCCCCTCCCTGCTCCACGCAAGTTCCCTCAACATTCAGCAATATCCAGAAAGCTTCCCTCGCAATCCACGCTCCTCGTTCCTCCAGTACGACTTTTTTTTTTCTTTCATCATCACTTTCGTGTTGTTTTGCTCCGGGAGAAAATAACACGAATGAAAGTTATATCGTAAGAACTCACGGTAATAACAATACGTAATGACTCAAAGTTAATATGTAGATACCATTTTTTTTGACTCGACGAGAGAGAGAGAGAGAGAGAGAGAGA
>NC_087171.1:16185766-16233266 GCF_035594125.1 Scylla paramamosain | reverse complement strand
AAACATTGCCATTAAATTCTTCATATTGCCTGGTATTTTTTTTCTCTTTTTTTTTTTTTTTTTTGCTGTTCCCGGGTGCTGTTGAGAGAATGTTGTGGCGATGGGTGAGAAGCCTTCGTCTGTACTATCCTTTTTCCATCACTGTATGCAAGGTAGAAAACTTACTACAAACAACCTCGTAAAGACTAACGTAACTCTTGATCTTTTTTTTTCTTTGAGTTACTTTCTCTTAATTTTTCTTGCCGTCAGATATTTTCCCTCCTCTGCCAGATGAAAATTTCCCCATCTATTCTAACAAATGTGACATTCTCTTTTTTTTTTTTTTGTCGTCCTTGTGAGTCTGAAAAAAAAAAAGGTTAGCAGGGAGAAATATTTACCGTTTTCTTCCTCGCCATCACACTACTGGAGCAGAGTTGACGAGTTAGGTAATCCCCTCAGGCCCTTACGTTATAATGCAGTACACTGTCTGCCACCTGACACTGCAGTTTCCGTGTCTATTTCGGTCTTGCTCGTTCTGCTCCTCCTCCTCATCCTTATCTTGGTGACACGATATAAATCTTCAAGGACCTATGAAATCTGTCAGCACTAGTCGCGGCAAATTTCTTGAACTTATTAAACCTCCTCCAAGGCCTGGATAACAGTGGAGAGGTGGAGTTTCCATGTGCATTTCGTTTCTTATCCTCGTTTTGTTCTTCCTCCTCCTCCTCCTCTTCTTGACGACACGATGTAAGTCTTTAAGAATCTCGTGAAGTCTGACCGCATTGATCGCTAGGGGACTCCTTCAACTTAACCCTGCACCAAGGAATGGATAACAGTGGCGGGGTAAAACCAATACATATTAATACAACACACACGTCAGCACGTCAGTATTAATTTTGTTACTTATTAAATAACAATCAATACTGTTCTCTTCAATTTCTCATCCAAAGACTTTGCTGAAAAGTTGATAGGTGATAAGTGGGATAATACTGAAGTAACATTAACGTTTTCATGTGAGGGGTAGTGAGGTTACTTAAGGTTAGGTTCATTTTATTAATTTCACTGCTGGTCCCTTCATAACCTAGACCACGATTTGAAAAGACGTCGTGGTATACCTAGAAATGAACTGTCAGTGTCTGGAAACTAGTAGGCTAGAGTTATTTCCATAAAACTCTATTAATGTATTCTTTTTTTCTAAATCTATTCATCTGTCAGCTTTCCGGAAATGTCTTTGGATGAGTATTTGAAAAGTAAAGGGGCGACGAGGCCTTAGGGGATGAGCGTCGGTGTTCAGGGCATCATAATCGCCTCAAATGAAAATAAATAGCTTGTGCTGTGATTCTCCTTCCTCGTGTGAAGGCAGACCAGGGAAATAAAAGATAACGCTAAAGGGACAAAAAGGAATGTGGACAATAAACGCATTCCTTCAGCACACTTTGGAATTCTGGTTCATAACACGAGCCTCGCAAACTTATGATGACCGTAAAGAAAGACAATTGTTAGATTTATGAAAACCTGCAGGAGCCTGAATGCATTGGACTAGATATCAAGGAACGCTGTTTCACGAATCTGATATGAACTTGTACAGTCAGATAATTAGAATCTTCCTTGCCCTGAATGAACGCATCACTTATTGAACGAATCTGCATAGCTCTTTATTTATTTATTTTATTTTATTTTTTATTGTTTCTGCGTATTTCTTAGCAAATTTAAGTTTTTTTTTTTTTGTATCGGACGCAATAGGAAAACTTTTTTCATTTCCTGATATATACACGATTCATTCAGACTCTACAGCTGGTATCCTAATGTTAATATTTCTTATCATGTCTCTAATGACAGTTTTTGAGTCTTTATTCACATCCTTTTGATGTAAGGAGAACTAGGACTAGAATGAGAAAGGGCTTCCAAATTTTCTAATGCATTGTTCTATCTATCGTTGTGTTAGCAATGAGCAATGAGCAAGTGTGTCAGCTCATAAACTTGTCTCGTTATTAGTCCTAACTGCTGTCCCTGTATTCTGCTTCTACTCCTGCTCCTCTTTCTCCTGCCTGTTTTCCTCCTCCTCGCCTGCAGTCAACCCGGACCGGCCTAATGGAAGGGCTCACGTCAGCCCCAACACAATTACCACCTGAAGGAGACGGACAGGTAGTGCCACTTGCCAATAAGACAATGAGTCTTTCCCTCCGCCTGCTTTCCTCTTTCATAACTCCCTCTCGCTGTTGTTGCTTCTCATCCATCTCGTCCTTCTCCCTCTTGCCGCGTCTTCTTTTTCTTCTTCTTTCCTCTTCCTTCTCCTCCCACAGTAACAACACTAACTACTACCACTATTACTGCTGTCACTACTACTACGACTACTACTACTGCTACTACTACTACTATTACTACTACTACTACTACTGCTACTACTACTACTACTACTACTACTACTACTACTACTACTACTACTACTACTACTACTACTACTACTACTACTACTTATTCACTATTCCGTTTCCTCGACTCTCTCTCTCTCTCTCTCTCTCTCTCTCTCTCTCTCTCTCTCTCTCTCTCTCTCTCTCTCTCTCTCTCTCTCTCTCTCTCTCTCTCTCTCTCTCTCTGTCATTCTCCCATCTCTTTACTTTGCATTTCGTGATCTATTTTGTAGCCGTCCACTTCCAGTATGTTGCTTCATTTTTTTTTCTTTTTCCCGCCATCTGTTTGTCCCTTCCCTCCTCTCCATTTCGTAATTTATAGGAATGTCAGAACGTTACAAAAGGTTATTCAAGTAAGACCTTACGGTTACCTCCATCTGCCAGCTTTCAGAAACGGAGAGCGGAAGTTTTTTTTTTTCATAAAGATGTGCTTTTTTCTTGATGACATAAGTCTGAAATTGAGCAGCCAACTGCGTGAGAAGTAAACATATATAAAGTGGCATGTATGTTGTCGTTGATAATGCGCGTGTCAAATCATACCTTATATATTATATATATATATATATATATATATATATATATATATATATATATATATATATATATATATATATATATATATATATATATATATATATATATATATATATATATATATATATATATACTCGTATATATATATATACATAGAGTAGCTGATCGTGCACATATCGAATAGTGATAAAAACATGAGACAAGGAATGAAAATATTTCGTAGCGGTGTTGTCTTTGAAAGTAAGAAGCAAACGGTGTGGAAAGCAGTCCCTGGTGTGTGCCGCGGGGCTTGCTGGTGGTGCGCTGAAAGGCCCACGCCCTCTAAATCACGTTAGCCTGTTGTGCCAGGACTGCCTGAAAACGTTGTTATCCCCGCAGGTAATAGTACTTTTTCGTCTCTTTTCGTGTTCACGTGAAGTATATAACGATTCGTGCTTTGCGAGGGAGCGTGAGGCATGGAGGGGCGGGATACGCTTTAAGTGTTGCGAATATGAATGTTCACTTACTAAAAATTAACACGTTTGTGTGGAGGGGCGTACTGGATGTGATGCCTCGATACTCCGACGGTTTTTGATTATGCATTTGTTACTTTTCATAAAAGCACAGATTTGTATTCTTTAAATATTGTACCGGAATAATCACTTATGGGCCTATAATTTACTCTACAGGACACACAATATATTCCACCGACTGACTAAACACTGAGTGTCCTTCTACGTATACATCACTCCTGTAGCGAATATCCATGACCCTATATTTCCTATGGCAGCGCATTTTGTTAGCATCCACCAGGGTTATTTCTAATGAAATAACTCAATAAACTGGAGCAATTTGGGGAAAGCCATAGAACAATTTTTCCAAGAGGTTTTACTCGTATATTCCTGCCTTCCTTCTAAGAAATGGCAGGCCAGACCCGTCTCTTAGGCAACGGAGTGACTGCTGGCGTGGCGTCATAACCTAATCCCAGCTTCCAGCAATAATCGGCGGAAGAGGAGGTGGTGAACTCGGAGATGAGAAACAAGACCGCAGTTATTTGGTACCGCGGCCTGGGGGCGTTCCAGTGCAGTATATCAAAACAGAGTGAATTGTTCCTCATCCTCGTGTAAAATAATGTGAAACGAATACAGCCATGGAAATTATCGTTGCGTCGACAGAAATTGACCTTTAGACATTTCATCAGTGTGTCGTGTTAGTAAACAGACAGAGGTGACTGGAGGTGGCTGAGGGAGCCTTTGTCCTGCAGTACATTCATAATCCATGATGATGGCGATGGTGATGGTGGTGGTAATGGTGATGGCGGTGATGAATAAGGCCTTAAGTTATGCTGAATGATAAATTGTAAACTGGCGTGTCGCGTGTGGTTGGGCAGGCGATGACCATTACATAGTATCGCAGTCCACGATCAACTATTTGTGAGTGAATGGTGATTGAGTTATAGATAGAGAAAGATGTCAATTAATTCGTGAATGTTATATATTTTTTCCTTTTCTAATGAGATAATATTTTGATACCATCCTTGAATAGTGAAGTAATGACAAACAACAACAAAAATCCTTCCTGTGTCAGGGTGCATGCTAATCTACATGTATCATTTTCTATAGTTTTAAGAAGTTTATGAATTTATGATGTTAAATAGCATCCAACATAGCACTGTGTTTGTAATGTCTGATGAGTCTCGCTGCGTCGCCAGGCCGCGTCACGATAATGGCGCTACAAAATGCTTCCATTCTAATGTTATTTTCTGCCGTATCGAGGATATGGAAATCAGAGTTCATGTTGCCGTTGTCATAACAATTCATATTTATTAATATATTAGGAATACGAGGTGGATGCTTGCAGCTTTTCTGATTCGTTATGATATTGGTGATAGTTTTCGTGTTCATTATTATAATAGCAATCATGTTTAATTAAAACACAGCCAGTTTTGTTTGGTAATAGATATTTGGCAAATATATCTCAGCTGTCACAGTTTGGACATTACTGACGAAATGGAGATGTCATTATTAATCAAATATCTTACTTGTATTATTTGTGCTCATCTAATTCTGTTCATAATGTTCCAGGTTTCAGAACGCGTCGCTTCATGGTGTGGGAAGTGAGGCATCACTGATGGTGGTGATGAAAGCTGTTATTTTATAAGCCGAAAATTCATTTGTGACGATTTGGACGTAAACCACTTTTCCCTTTAAAAATAGTAATTGAACTTTTTTTTTCCACTTGTGACTTAGTTTACTCTAATAACTGCTGCCGGTGTAAACCAATTACACGTCTTTACAAAACACAGGCCAGCCAGCCAGCACGGACGCCACTCCTGCACTACACCCGCTGTATAGACTAGAGTTGTTCCTCTATTATCCAAAACTCTCTCTCTCTCTCTCTCTCTCTCTCTCTCTCTCTCTCTCTCTCTCTCTCTCTCTCTCTCTCTCTCTCTCTCTACATCAGTGTGCAAAAAAGTTGTTTGAATATTTCCTAAAAGAAGCAAGATAACCAAGACAGTTCAAAAGTGGGCAGAGCTGACTAACAATAACATTTCCTCAGTCTATTTGGCTTCTTTTGAACTTTAAATCTTACTTCCCTGAAAGACGAAGAGTAACTTTTAGTATCTTCCCTCCTGTAGTGTGTGTGTGTGTGTGAGTGTGTGTGTGAGTGGGTGGGTGGGTGTTTGAGTGGTGTATTGGTAAGTGAGGACACTACAGACGAGGAGCAAGAAGGTGTAGACATAGAGGTGAAGTACAGGAAGCCATGAACAAAGGAAGATTAAGAGAGGGAGGAGAAAGATAAAAGACCCAGAAAGCCTAAAGCAACAGAGTCAGCATCATTAAAAGTCTGGCAGGTGGTTCTTTCCTCTTCCTCCTTCGCCTCTTCCTCAACCTCCTCCTGCTTCTCCTCCTCCTCATCCTCCATCTTCTACTGCACCTCCTTCCTTTTCCCCTCCTCCTCCATCTTGCTCCCTCTCACGTGCCTCTCCGCCCAAACTTTGAACTCAAACTCGCCTCAAGAAAGGTTTGGAGTCGTCAGAATTTCCAATGTGCGGCCGCTGCTCCTTCCCGCAGACAGTGATTCCCTGTAGCTGACTGTCGGGAATGCCTCGCACCATGCTGTGGGCGGCGGCTGTTTTTACCTATCATCCTGCTCTTCCTCTGCCGCCTCCTCCTCCTCCTCTTCCTCTTCTAGACAAATGGTGTTTGGAGATAGACATGGAGGAAAAGAATATAGTTTTTTACCCCTTTCCTTTGTCCAACTTTTCCCCCTGTCATTTTTTTTTTTCCTCTTCTTTTTTGTTTCCTTTTCCGTGATATGGATTTTTATGTGTGATTGAGGGTTTCTCGGTTTTCATAGTGTTTCTGCTTCTTTTATTACGTGTTTTTTCGTCTGTCTGTGTGTGTGTGTGTGTGTGTGTGTATGTTTCTGTATGTCTGTTTTATTGATTTCATTTTTCTGGTTGTTTCTCTCTCTCTCTCTCTGTGTTTATTTGTTGTGACTGTCTGTTTCAGTGCCAGCCTTTTTCTGCATTTTTGCCTGTCTGTTTGTTTCTGTTCCTATTTGTCTCTCTGTCCCTATTTTCTCCACGTCTGTCTGTCTATCTCTCTGTCCGTCTGTCTATCTATACGTCCGTCTTTCTGTCTATCTGTCCGTCTTTCTGTCTACCTGTCCATGTCCGTCTTCCGCCCTCTCTCTCTCTCTCTCTCTCTCTGTGTGCCTCCAGTTATTGCCAGCCGTCACCTCCACACGTACCTCATCTCAAAAACACCGCAGCGGATACTTATCGAGACTCGTTTTTCCTTCTTGGTTCCCGCCACCTGCTATGCCGTATATCTGCCATGGCGACGCCTTCCCCGGACGAATTTATTTCCATCTCCCCTCCCATAATTTAGCTTCTGCTGCGTTTTCCTTCTGATATTATGAGAGAGAAAAAGGAGTGAAAGTGGTGGTGTCTGTGTCGTTGAAAATAGGAAAAAAAAAATGTATCGATCAATGAAAAGTTTGGAGTCGTTATGAATTCGTAATTAATTTTTGGAGCCATGAAGTCTTAGAGGTGCCTCGAAAATGATGGAGAGCCGGGTGAATGAACGCGTCAATGTAAAGTGACTTGTTTCAAAAAGTAGTGAATGAATAAATAAACAGATAAATAAATAACAAACAAAGACTGGCCGATAGAAATAGCCTGGCAGATACACAGATGATAGATAGAGACAGACAGACAGACAGACAGGTAAATAGACAGATAGACAGACAGACAGAGAAAGGAAACGTAGGGCAGGCTTGTAAAAACATAAACCACTCAATCAATACAGGTAACCCCCCCTCCTCCTGCCCCTCCACACCTGCTCCTCAAACACATTTCCATTACATTCGATACTTTCTTGTTTTTAGCTCGCATGTTCATTTGTTCCATTTGTTTTCAGCCCTTTACAATGCAGGAAGTGTAATGATGTATGATAACCATGCCAATGAATCCCTTGATACTTACTGAGGGACTGATCCATCATACCGTTGGTTCATTTTATTCAAGGTCTCGAAGCGTCTCAGATCAAATGGTGATAAGTTGGTTGTGTACAATAAGCGCTATTTAACTCATCTTTTCGTTATCACTAATCATTTTGAGACATTTCTCCTTTTTCTACTTCCCCTTTCCCCTTTTCCTCTAGAGAATTAGCGTCATGTACGAGTCTCCTCTAGTTACGAGTATTTCCGTCCCTTGCATCTTCTTCTGTGACTCCCATCCTTTGCAGTTCTACCACAATTCCATCCTTCCATTTTATTCTTTGTCCTTCTCTCGATGTTCTTCCCTCAACTAGTTTCCTCGACGCTCTTTTCATCGGCGCCTGATCTTCTCTTCTTATCTTATCCCTCTCTCCATCTTATTCTTCGTCCTCCTCTCGATGTTCTTCCCTCATCTAGTTTCCTCGACGCTCTTGTCATCGGCTCCTGGTCTTCTCTTCTTGTCTTGTTCTCAATCACTTCCAAATATCATACTGGCTGGGAATTGTAATATCTATTTTTTTTTTTTATCTCCTTTGTTATCGATGATTGAAGAGATTGCATACATTATTTTTCTATTGCCGTGAGTGGTTGCATATTGCAGTGTAAGGGTTATAATACAATATAGAAATACAATAAGAAAATATAGCACCAAATATTGCAGCACAATAAAACATTAAGTTGGCTGCTGCTGCTCCTCCTCCTCCTCCTCCTCCTCCTCCTCCTCCTCCTGCTTCGCCCTTTACTGCAGCATAAAGGTTGATGCAAGAGCAGAAAATTACAGTAAATCAGAGTTGATTATGTTCCTCCGATATTTTCGTCATTTCTCATTCTCTTGATGCTCTGATTCTCTCTGTCTCTCTCTCTCTCTCTCTCTCTCTCTCTCTCTCTCTCTCTCTCTCTCTCTCTCTCTCTCTCTCTGATCTATAGCTATTAATGTGATTTACTCGTATGGATGTACCCAATATGGAAATAAATTAATAATATTCAATACAGTGGATGACATGCACTCCCAAGTGAACATAACAGTAATATATGAAAAGATAATAGTAATTGTTATAATAATAATAATAATAATAATAATAATAATAATAATAATAATAATAATAATAATAACAGTAATGATAATGATAATAATAGTAATAATGATAACGATAATAATAGTAATGATAATGTTAGTAACTACATAATCAGGGCAGCAACAGCAACTAATAAAAATGCAAATCTCAGGAAGATCAAATGAATTTGAATGAATTAATGATAGGAACATGTGTGTGTATATATGATTCAATGACTCATCTCGCTGGTGCCTCGGAGGACTCGGTTTTCTATAAAGAATTTGCATCTTGCTGATGAGATTTGTATTGGTGGGGAGCGATTCCTCTTTCTTCTTGTCCGTTCCCATGTTCTTATAATCTTCTTCCACTCCCTACCATGTTCGCTTCATGTTCTATTTTCTGTACTACCGTCCTTTATTAATCTTTTAGCATATTGACCTTGTACCTAAAATGAGGATGTTTTCTTATATATATATATATATATATATATATATATATATATATATATATATATATATATATATATATATATATATATATATATATATATATATATATATGTATGTATATATATATAACGTACACTTGCTTCTCTTGTGTCCTCATCCATCTCTGTCTTCATTCATCTTTTTACGAGGTGGATGCACATCACCACCGTCTGTCCTGGAAGGTTTAATGGATTGGAGGGTGGGTTGGTTAGCTGGCTGGTGGAGCCTCGCTTGCCTGCTGTCCACTCCTGCAGGCTGTTGATCTTGCCTTGGGGACATTTAATTTAAGTCGCTATGACGGCGCTGGCGACGGTACAGACTCTCATTTGCCTCCTTTGCTTACTTTGCTACTTATACCTTGCTTTATACATCAGAGAGAGTGAGTGGGGGTGGGGAGTGGAAGGGGGGGATAACGAAGACGTGTACTTCAGAAATTAAACCTTACGTAGATATTTCTTGAGTAGATAGTGTTGGAAACGCTGTATGTGGTGATGGTGGTGGTGGTTGTGGTTGTGGTGGTGGTGGTGGTGGCGGGCTATCATAATCAAATTTAAGCAGAGGCGGCGAGAGGACGGTGAAGCTGCACGAAGGGGCCTAAAAAGAAAGGAAAAAATAAAACGGAGTGGGCTGTGGTGATTTGCTGGCGTGTGGGGGAAGTGATTGCGTGAGAGGTGAGAGAGAGAGAGAGAGAGGGAGAGGGAGAGGGAGAGAGAGAGAGAGAAGGAGAGGGAGTGTCTGGCGGCGTGGTGGAGTGGGGGAGCAGGGAAGAGCATCCGGAAAAGGGTGGGAAAATAACTATTCCACAATGACACACCCTTTCCCTTCTTCCCCCTTTTACACCGACAGCAGGACATGGAATAAACCGTACTCTTTATCTCACTTCCCTTCCCTTCCCTTCCCTTCCTTCCCTGCCCTTTCCTCCCCTTCCCTTTGCCCCTAGCTCATAACGACCCACTTCAAATGATAAGTCCATAATATTGTGTCATCGCCCCTTCTCTGCAGGATGACCAGTGCGAGGAGGAGGAGGAGGAGGAGGAGGAGAGGGAGTGAACACAGGAGAGAGGGGAGGACGAAAGGACAGGAGATAAATGATGAGTAAAGGGGGTCAAATTGATGGATATTATGAGGATACTGACAGACAAACACAAAAGGGGAAGAAAAAGGGAGACAGGAGCAGAGAGATCACATACGTACATAGTTTATTTGTTTAGTAATAGAAGTAGGATGAAATAACTAAACAAACGTGTACTGTAAGAAGTCAGGTTAATGATACAGATACTAAACAAAACTGACGGGACAAAAAAAAAAAAGAAAAAAGTTAGTGAAAAGAAAAATAAAGTGAGGCATCTCAGGGAAAGAAAAATGAAGATGGAGTGTGATGAAGTAATTAAGAAACACAGTGTATGTAGGAAGAGAGGATGAAAATAACAGCAAGGTGATGAAGGAACGAAGAGACGACAAGATGAGAATACAATACTCATTAGAAACACGCCGTGGAAAAGGAATAAGAGAAAGAAGAGGGGGAGAAAGAGTGACTAATGGATCGGGGAAGTGAGAGTGTCTTTAATGGAAGGAGCAGAAACAGGAGGAGGAGGAGGAGGAGGAGGAGGAAGAGGAGGAAGAGGAAGAAGGGGATGGATGAGAATGAAAGGGGAGGAGGAGGAAGAAGCAGGAAATTAAGACATGAAGAAGTGGTCAAGGAGAAAAATGCATTGAATAAATCCACATATTTAAGAGGCAGGTACAAATAAGGGAAGAGAGAGAGAGAGAGAGAGAGAGAGAGAGAGAGAGAGAGAGAGAGAGAGAGAGAGAGAGAAAGGGAGATTCTTACTAGCTAAATTCCCCTTAATATGACTGCTTCATTTTCTTTACTGCTGTGCTCGAGTAACAGCGTCTCTCATTAATAGATAAGGGCCACATTCAACACACACACATACACGCACACGCAAATGTTTGGTTGTTTTCTTTTCTTTTTATGACAGTCTCTGCTTCTCTCTCTCTCTCTCTCTCTCTCTCTCTCTCTCTCTCTCTCTCTCTCTCTCTCTCTCTCTCTCTCTCTCTCTCAAGGCTCCTTTGGTTCTTATGGTCTGGAAAATGGTGACGCACTTTGGAAAATACCCTCTTCTTACACTCAGTCCACCTGAGCTCCTCCTCATATGCGGAAATATAGTTATTTCTGGTTTCCCGAGGGTCATTATGAAGTTAGGTTCCTCTCTCTCTCTCCCTTCTATTTCCCTTCCCCTTTTTTATCTCGATCCCCGCGCTCCTGCCTCCCTTCCCTCATTACCCGGGGCGCGGCAGGGGCGTCCACGAGGCAATAAAGCTGTGGCTGCTGATGGGTTCATAAGGTTTTCAGGGACCCGAGGCAACGCGCAACGCACCACGCCACGACTCGCCTGGCCTCTCATTCATCACGTCGCGCCTCCCGTGCACAGGTTACCCTTGGTCACACAGTAATCTAAATAGGTTGTGTTCACTCTCCCTCACACCAGAGATTCGCTCTCTCGCCTTTCCTTCCTGCTATTCTCGGTATGCAAATAGGACCCCGCTTCAGACACTCCGCCCAACAAAAGCCTTCCCCTTGAGACGCACCGCCAGGATGTTCACTCCAACGCACGCCGTACTGCACGGCGCTCCGCTGCCTGCACGCTGATTATTATTTTATTATTGCTATACCTTTCATGAAAACTCAAGCAGTATGGCGATGGGCCAAGACTCAGTACAGCGGACACGTCCTCCTCGCCTCTTCTGTTCCCGCCTGGCTCAATATGATCAAGTTCTTAGATAGATTTTGCCCTCGGGAGCAATCTGTTACCCCGGCCACGTAGACAGAGGCGGGGCCAGCAGGTCTGCCCCTTCCCACTAATGAGGAGAAGAGGCCTCGCCCTTACGTGGTGCCCAGAGCCTTCCCGCGCAGGGTGATAACGTGAGGTGCTCAAGGCGTGTTAGACCGCCGGGGCGTGAGAGGTGTGAGGGGCGTGGGGGGGAAGACTGAGAAACCTAGCAATTGTTTCCTTTGTTTCAGTCACAGCTCCAGGTGGCGGCCACCGCGCGCCCCACTCACTGTTGCTAATTAATTGATCTCTATAGTAAATAGATAAATAGATTTTTCCATTAACCCGTTCAGTCTCTTATCCTTTACCTCTTCCCTTCTCTTCTCTTCTCTTCTCTTCTCTTCTCTTCTCTTCTCTTCTCTTCTCTTCTCTTCTCTTCTCTTCTCTTCTCTTCTCTTCTCTCTCTCTCTCTCTCTCTCTCTCTCTCTCTCTCTCTCTCTCTCTCTCTCTCTCTCTCTCTCTCTCTCTCTCTCTCTCTCTCTCTCGTCTTGTGTAGGCACACACACATTTGACCCTCACACTCTGGCTGCTGACGAGGCTGCTCCTCCCTCACTCTGCCTCTCCCTCCTCGTCATTCCCTTCGCGGCCAAACCAAGCCAGGCGGCGGACGGGCCGCAAGCCTTTCGGAAAGACCTAGGAGCCTGATTGTCCTGCTCAGCATTCCCCTCGCTCCCCTCTTGGCGGCGGGACAGACTGTTAAGACCTGTCGCGTCAACCTTCGTCCATCCTCCCTTACACACACACACACACACACACACACACACACACCGTCTTTGGCTCGTTCTAAAATCTCTGTTTTTGTGGAGACATTCAGCTTGACTTGGAATCGGGGGTAATTTGACCTGACTTCGTACGAACGTGGCCGTTAAGAATCGCGGAGACCTGAGTCGAGCAGTTATTCTGACTTGATGGTGGAAGGCTGGTGGGAGAATTCTGAACTGTATTTTCTTGCGTCACCTGTCCACGTGTTACTCCTCGTTGTCGTCGGCCAAAACTCCTCCTCCCGAGTGTGCTGAGTGTGCTGAGTGTGACTTTGGGACTGTCACAATTTGCCATTCCTGTGGTTGTCAAGCCTTTATATACTTATTTATTTATTTATTTTTTCTCTCTATTTCTTAAGCACTCGATTTTTTTTTTTTCTAACTGCGATTTTTATTTCTTCCAGAAAAGGATTTTCCCGAAACTGAATTCAGCATTTGAAATTCTTCTACTGTGTATCTTCTTGAAGGGTGTTGATTAAGTAGGCTTCATCTGAGTTTATTTTATTGGTCCCATACAAAACAGTACTTAGAGAATATTAAGGGTATACATATACTTTCTGAGAACATGTAACTTGCTTAATATGTGATGAACAGGATAACAAACAGGGAAGGGCGACTACCACCATAAGTCTGGCAACGTAAGTAAGGTCAGGGTTGGGGCCACCGTAGAGGTCGAGCCACACCGACAACCCAGACTGACATATGCCCCACCATAACAGTACTTACATCTCTCGTTTGTTTCTGTTAAAATTCCTGGTTTCAGCCTCGTGATGGACTGCACGATACTTGCGAGTATTTTAATGATTCTTGAAATAGATACTAAATATTTACCTGATGAAAACACATCAATCACCCCAGTCATTCATGTTGCGCGTTGTAGACAGAAACCAAAAAAGAATACGAAGCAACATCTGATGACTTGACGTGCGCCCCGCCAGCCGAAGAAAGAATATGAAGCCAGACTGAAGTTACATGATGACTGACACGCGACCAACTAGTCAGAACTTGTGGCTTGGCTTGAAACTCGGCGAGAGACTTGGGAGCTGTCTTTAGAGTGAAAAAAAAGAACACACACACACACACACACACACACACACACACACGATACAGCTTCATTCGCCACACTCTCTGGGTTCCGCCAGTGCCCTGCAAACAAACTCGTCACCAGAGTGGTCTCGCCTCTCCTCTCATCGGCCGTAGATTCAGCTCCCCTCGCCTCATTTGCATCTTCCGTCCTTTTATCGTCATATCCCGGCTTATTTGTTTTGGGGCAAATTAATTATTCTGATGAGTTCTTCCGCAGCTTCCTGTGCCCGTAAAAAAAGCTTTGAAAGGATTTCCCTCATGTTTTTTTTTTACTTGCGGGGACCATAACAAACTGAGGAAAACATTTTATCCCGTAAGATTTCTATTATTTGTTTTCTTTAGTGTTCCCAGACGGTACAGTTTTATAACCTGGCATCATTGCTCTTTCTCTCGCAGTAAACACGTAATTTAAAGCCGGAAATGTCTTAATGAGTAAATCGCGGAGTAAATCTTTATATCACAAAAGCAAGTAAACGAGACAGGCGGCTATTCTCGGACCACTATTAGCATTACGAAGGAGAATCTGTTGTCGTACTTCTCACCAGACGAATGATGAAGTTTTCCTTTGGCATCTTCGTGGCATTGACTCATTATGGTCTTAAAGGAATTAGGGTACGTTACGACAAGGTTTGCTAAAGGGACACTGTTATCATAGGGAAGGAACATCTGTTGTCTCACTCCTCACCCAAGTAATGATAATCTTGTTCTGTGGGATCTTCTAGACATGTGCTCAAACTCATTAAATGAATTAGGAATCTTTATCTGAGCTGCAATAAATCCACACCATGAAGGCCATGGAAAAATAAATATACATGCCCTAAAATAAGTACAAGGTTTTTTTTTTTCTCCCCTCTTATTTTCGTCTGGAATAACGTAAAGGTATGGTTTATTTTTACCTGCAAATCAGATTGGCCAAGACCTAAAAAGAGAGCGAAAAGTCTACCTAATTACCGTTGAGTAGAAAAGACGTACACTCGCACTGGTCGTAAATTATAGCTATTTTTGACGTCCCTAAGGTTACAGGAAGGCGGGAGAACAGAATGAGGAAGAGCGCTCCACAGTTAATTACGAAGCAGTGATAGAACAACAGACACACACCCGCAAAAAAGACAAAACATACTCGTATACAATATTCCTCGTGTACATTGCATATTCCTGTGCAAGTTAAGTTACCGTGCTCTGAATAGCAAGCATTTATCAGACTTACTGGCTTTTTTTTTTTTCTGCTTGAGAGTAAAATATATCAAGAGAAAATCATATGAAACAGGAAACCCAACAGCGCCATTTTAATACCTGCCCCGAGCCTGATGTGAATAATTACAGGTGCGTCACGACAGGTGTGCATAAATGGCGGTGTCGGTCGTGTCTGCTAAATAAGAAAGGTCACGTTTTAATGGCAACCCTCATGTTCTCATTGAATATGTGAAAAACTCCCTGAATCGCCTCTCACTTCTTTTATATGACTGAATGTTCTTTTATTGTATCTTCCAGTTATCAAATATCCCTCTCTCTCTCTCTCTCTCTCTCTCTCTCTCTCTCTCTCTCTCTCTCTGAACGCTTTCAGGTAGTGTACACGTTTCTCTCCTTTACCAAATATTCCGTGAGATCCTGGCCGCTGTACGGTTCCCGGCGTTCTCTGCATTTATCATTTTACTCTTTGCATGGCGGGAAAGTTTCGGTGCCAGTGAAAATTATAAAAAAAAAAAAAAGATAAATAAAAATAAAATAAAAGATTCTATTTTTTTTTTTCGCTGCGCAATTCGTGAAATGGTTAATCTAATATTTGAATTATTACATTTAGGAAATCTTTTACCTATAAATATTCATCAAGTGACTGACTGACTCTCTCACCTGTGAAATTCGGTAACTTACTCTCTTTGTTAGTGAAGTTTGTGTATATCCCAGATAATCTTTGTGAAATGCAAAGTTACAATGAAAAGTGTAATATAGATACAAAACGAATCTCCAGGCAACGAGGAAGAGTTATCTGAGAGGCGCTTCTTGTGTGAATAGGGTGGACGGTGAAAACAGGGGAAACAAGATATGGAAGGTTTGGTATATCTGGTAAGGCTGGAGGAATATATATATATATATATATATATATATATATATATATATATATATATATATATATATATATATATATATATATATATATATATATATATATATATATATACGAGTATAGAGAGAGAGAGAGAGAGAGAGAGAGAGAGAGAGAGAGAGAGAGAGAGAGGAGTTCTGAGGAGCTATAATTGTTAAATAAAATCGTAAAATTTTTATTTTCTCTTCACCTGAGATTGTTGATTACAAATGTGAATATCAACGTACTGCAACATTTTCCTACCGTCATCAAAAATGAAATACTGCATGCTGCTGCATTCATCACTAGATCCAAATTACGTTCTTTCCTCTACTAAATACTGAGTTCGTGTAACGTACAACAGATATTTGACATCGCTTAGTGCACTCTTATAATAAAAACGCTGCCCCAAATCTTGTACTCAGATTTATGGTTCACTTTTGTCATATTTATTCATTTATGTCATTCACGCTAACAAGTTTGGCGCTAGTTGGTTCTGATCTGGATGCGTGAAGTATTTGGGGACAAATTATTACTCAGGCTTCGTCCACACCAAGTGAGGCGAGTAATCGTGGAGGTGAATGTCCTGTGTCCTGGTGTGAACAGTTTGTGTTAAAATTACCAACAGATTACGGGCCCGTGAAAAAAAAAAAAAAAACGCAATCAGTCTGTCGCCGACCCGATTATCCATAAATAGTTTTGTATACACGTACACCCAGAGTATATTGTCTGTTTGAATTGACTGAAAAAAAAAAAAAAAAAAAAGATGTTCCCTTTATACAAATTTGGATGTTTCACTCAAAATTTGATGTCAAATCAAACTGACCTTGAAAACTTGGAATGATCCTGGGATCTTTGAACAGCAACATATCGTATTCCTAATATCCACTTTGTGTATACTGGTCAAGATGAAGTTTCTGGCAGCCGTCAATCTTCCCCGTGTCTTGATATGTGCTCTGCGAACCGCAACCACTGAAGAAAATGTGTGTGTGTGTGTGTGTGTGTGTGTGTGTGTGTGTGTGTGTGTGTATGCGTGTGTGTGTGTGTGTTGCAACAATAGGGAAACGTCCATCATTCCATCGATAAATCGCCGATCGTCTAACAGGCTTCCAGACAATCATTGTCTAGGAGGGAGGGAAGTAAGGTTTTTGCTCAGTGGTCAGGCCGCAGGTAACTGCCTCATGGTTTTGCTGGAAGAGGTAAAAACTGTTCTCTGTTGTTGGACTTAGAAAGTGGCAGCATTTGAACCCCAGCAGTTCGTGGTGACACATGCTTCACGACGCGCGGTGCTGATTTCAAATGAGTTAATTACTTATTGCTTTCTGGTAGAAAATGATATAGCAATGTAGATTAGCTTTATGAGCTATATTTTTTCCTTTGTTGGTTTGTTTTTTTTGTTTTTTTTCCCATTCATTTTTCTTGCATTCCTGTGTTTATTTGTGTGCAGTTCCGGCACAACGTACAGCAGAGTACAACACATTCTTACCGCATTTGCTCACACCTGTAGATTGCAACAGCTCATGGAGTGTGTAGCCTTAAAGGGATCAAAACAAACAAAATATGCATTAAACTTTATTGAGAACGTAAACAACACGAGGTAATTTAAACTTTGCACATGCCGCCAGAGTCATGTAACTTTTATTAGGCTTCACGAGATTCCAGTGAGGTCTTGGCACGAGGCGTCAGTGAAACAGAACAAAGATGTTTTCCTTCATGCCATCTAATTACAAGACTTTCTTCCTCCATCATTGCTTTGCATTCAGGTTAATAATGGCAGTGCAGGAGGTGGAGAACACATTATGAAGTGAAAGTCTGCCAAATATAGCTTCTAGAAATAATAAAGAACACGAAAACAATATATATATATATATATATATATATATATATATATATATATATATATATATATATATATATATATATATATATATATATATATATATATATATATATATATATATATATATATATATATATATATATATATATATATATATACGAGTATATATATATATATATATATATATATATATATATATATATATATATATATATATATATATATATATATATATATATATATATATATATATATATATATATATATATATATATATATATATATATATATAAGCTTCAGAGAGAAGACCTGATCTTGATATTATAGATGGAACAGTTTATGATGTACAATATATATAAAAGACCGAGCCAACATAATTTTTTTCCTGCCTGGCGTCGGTCACCACGCCACCGTCGCGCCACGCTTCTCGGTGTGCTCGCGAGCCGCGACGCTTACATTTTCGACGGCAACATTTTCATTGTGGTCACCCGAGTTGCGAATTCCTAGCGAATATGTTGGGTAGTTCCGGGCTCAGCTTTATCAGTTTGCGGCTTGCCTGTGGCTGCCTTTCCAAACGGTGGATTACATCATTATGACGACACTGAGGCAACAGTGGCTCCAACAAAATATTTACCAAGTCTCTAGGCTTCAAAATCAATGCGTTGTTATATTTCAATATATATATATATATAATATATATATATATATATATATATATATATATATATATATATATATATATATATATATATATATATATAGTATAAGAACATTATTTACTACCGTTTATGATTCTTTGTAATTGTAGTTGTTTTCCTTTTCTTACTGGCATAGATAGGGAACCTACTGCATAATATAAGCTAATTGTCTTGAAGTATTATCGACATATTGTCGCCTGTGAAAGCAGTCACTGATGGTATGATATTACATGAAGCGAGGAGCCACTCTGAGCCGAAAAGGAAGGACATGACTGAATGGGTCCGGCGTTGACGATGGTGGTTGTGGAGGTGATGGTGATATCTTAGAAGCGACGAGGAAATCAAGTAGTTGAAGGAGGCTTGTGCACGCCTGTATTGCTTTAAATTCTGGACGAGACGCTGAACGATGCACCGAAGCTTGTTCAAATCAAGGGTTGGGATGGGGCGCGCGTGACTCTTTTTTCAGTCTGCCTGGTGGTGAGTGTGTGCTGATTAGCATGTAACGGAAAAGAAAGTTTTCGTATGCGAAACCAGTGCCCGATACACGATTTTTAATGTGAGGTGAATTTAAGGTGTGTTTGGGATATAAATTGTCCCCATTTTTTGTACTATCCAAGACACTCAGTGATAGGTACAATATTTTTGAATGGAAAAATTCATTATCACAATCCACTACTTTTACTGCATAGATATTAACCACCACAATCAGCTTTAACATCCACATCAATATTACGTACCATCAACACAAAGCCGACTATTCTATCACCATTTATCACCCACTTCCATCACCACCACCACTACCACCACTTACAATGAGCTCAGTCATCAAATGTGTCACTGTTGTTCATTATATTGAATACAAAGGACTGAATCACATTCAAATCAGCAGCAGTCACTAACGCAGTAAATATTCATGTGTGTGACAGCGTATGTTCTCTAGACGTGATATACATATTTCATTTATAAATAAGTTATATTTTCGTGCTGTAGGGTTGAAGGCGAGGAAAAGGTCAAGAATGTCTTTGCATAATATAATAAAGAACTTGCATATACGCTGTTCTAGAATCTCTCGTTTTCTTTCACTTTTCTAATCTACATATAGTTGAAAGTCCTAATGTCTGACATTCGTTTAACTGTTTCAAACAATTATATGATGTTGTTCATAGTGATGTCACCTGTTATACTGAACAATGTATAAAAGAACTGATTATCTTAAAACATTATGTATGCATTGTTGACTCCGTGCAGCCCTCTGATTGTGTGGTGTTTGCTTTAGTTCACTGAGCGAGGTGATGGAGAACAAGCAGGTGAATGAAGCAGGTTTCGAGACACTTCATGTAATTTTCGATCATGTTTTCGGTCTGTCATCTTTAGCGGCTGGTACTTGGAGAACTATTTTTCAATTTTTTTGTTGCCCTGGGCCACAGCCCCTCGTTTATGTCGGATGATCTCCACGCGTCCCGGTGATTATGGTGAATGCAAAGGGCTGAGTGATATTTAAGCCAACGGTCACTGACCTGAATATTTTAGTGTGCGTGACCGCCACACCGCATGTTTAGCTAATCCCTGCAATGAGATGCTGAAATAAAATAAACGCTTCTAATTTTTTTTTTCTATTGACACCTTGCATAATATTAGATTATGACATTTGCTCGATAGATGCGAACGTGATGCAATAAAATCAATGCCAAAAGCGGTTGCCACTTCAATTCACACTACATTCATAACGTTTAATGCCATTTCCTTGTTTTTACTAACTTATAAATGTTTCATTAAGAAGCCTTGCCAATATCAGGCTTGTTTTTGTTATTTTCAGATAATAAAACTAAGTTGTTGATGGCAACAAGTCCTAAATTATACTGAAATAGGTAAACACGACCCAAACTTAACGATGCACTGTTAACCTCAAAATCAACCACAGATTTTGACATACCTAGATAAGCTTATTGGTATGCATGTGGAAAAGAAAAAAAATATATATATACACAATGGAACGACGCGGCTGTGGCTGACACGAAAGTGGCGGTGGTGTTGGCGCCAGGACGATAAGGAAAATGAGTAGTTGGAAGTACGAATCCTCTGTTTATTCCATCCCCGGCGATCTTGAGGGAAGTGTGATTCCCACTGACGCCACACTGCGGAAGAAAACAAGGGACAGAGCTGGGAGAATAATTCGGTAATGAAATCCTCTGTGAAAAGTAGATTGTGTTGTATCAATGTGGTAATGATGCATTAAAACCCGCTGGAAATGTTTCGTATATCTTCAAATCGACGGTTGGAATATGATCTGGAACTTTTCAAACTTATTTACGTTGTACGGGTTGGTGCTAGTGTTCCTTGTCAGGTTATACTGATTACGGGGGAATAAAAAGAGGCATTGTTCGGTTGTTTGTGCTAGTTGTTACACACAAAACCAGTGCGTACACCGTGATACATAATTGGTGTATAAGTAAGTAAAGGACGTGAGGATGTTGCAGGAAAAAGCAGCCTGTGGAATTAAAGACAGCTGTGAAGTTAAGACAATTAGGGAGTGTGTTTCATTATAATAAAGTTGCATTAACGTATCCACGCTTAATATGTGTATCATGACTAGGCAGCAAGTGACGAGAGGAATGTTGGAGAGAATAAGAGCGTATTACTACAGTCCACTACCACAGCTGCATTATGAGCATCCACCACTAATCACCACATAAACTCGTTAACTTTTACCAACACTAACTGATGGCAGTATCACCAATCTGCTCCACTATCATCGCTGCCTTCCATCGCCGCCTCTCTCTCAACAACACAACCATCACATTCATGAATCCACATCAAGCATAGAACGGCCACCGCCACTACCATGTTTATCTACCCTCATTTTATATAATTTACTACCACACAAAAGAAAAAACGAGAGTAGAAAAATGAAACCTTTTACAGTCCCAGCACAAATCATACGACCAAAAAGACTTGGTTATTACCCTTGGCAATGAACCAGACAGCGTATCATTTCGCACCTCGCGTCATAAGCTCTCCTACCATTAGTCATCAGCCTACACAAACCAATATTTATAGGTAAGCACGACCATGACCATTAGTACTAGTATAACTTAACTCACCAGTAATGTTTAGACTGAAAAAAAATAAATATACAAAAAAAAAAAAATAATAATAATGATAAAGTAAAAATATGAATTCGTCTCCCTTTTTATCAGTAAGACTTAAGTACAGTACCAGCGTCATTTAGACATTATTAAATACTTCATTCCATTCCCCGTCATTCTCTAAGCATCTTTACCGCAACCAAAACTGAAGTACTCGGAAGCATAATATTTCACCGCTTGTCCGTATGCCTTTAAAAAACTATAGCACTATTTACATATCACGCAAATTACCCAATTCCCAGCCTTGTCATCACCACTCCCATTCCTGTTCGCATGCTGTCACACTGTAAGGTCACATTATTTATGTTATGTGTGTGGCCCGGCGGCGATAATGTTGTAGTGGTGTTGGTGCAGGTGTTGACGATGGCGTAGTGGTAGTGATGGTGATGACGGCTGTAATTCTATTGTTGATGATGTTGGAGATGGTTGTGTTGTTAGTCTCAACTTTCGCCAGAATTAAGTGTTGTATTGCTGTAAAGTTACTGCTCTCCGTGCACACTAATATATATATATATTTTTTTCACTTAACAATTCATCGAACACAAATATTTGGAATTTACGTTTTCAGTTATGCCTTCATTCATCCAACATTTATTGTTATTATTTATTTTTTAGAGTTTTAGCTAGTCCATTGATCCTGCAAAAATATCGCTATGCATTATCATTTTTGTTTATTTTATCTAGATTTATCTCTTAGGAATGTATTTTCGAGAGGACTGGTATTGTTGATGCACACGTAACACAATTTCTTGCTGGTGCCTTTAGAAGGGGACGTGGAGGCGAGAATGGGAAGCAATGATGTGTTGTCGTTCATCCCTCGTTGGTCACTGCAGCGGCCATTACCACATGTCACTCACAGCTCAATATCCAGGCAGGCTTATTCTTGTAAAACCATTGCAGATTTTTTATACACATTAGACATATTTTTTTTATATATACATTATTAAACAACATATTCCCTGGAGATGGCAATGCTGGCTGTGACGAAAGTAGCTAAATGAGGCAATGATTTAGAACGTGATTACTCCTGTGAAGCACCTAAAACAACCGTGACTCACTCCCTGCTGGAAGGCAAAGCATCGCTGGCAACACAGATACACCAAGCTGCAGCGGAAATAAAGCATCCACCATCTCAGAAATAAAAAGTAATGACGAAGCACACACACACACACACACACACACAAATATGGGATGGATAGTTACCGAGACACTGAACGACACATTGAAGCTTGTTGGAATGAAGTGTTGAATCGCGAATCGCCCTCTCCACCTCCTTTTTCCAGTTGGCCTGATGGCGTCATGATGGCGAAACTGCTGGACGTCGGACACGAAACCATTCCGCTTTATAGTGCACCGTGACATCTTTAAGAGCGCAAGGGTAGTGAGGGAAGAGGAATTTGTGAAGGTAAGCCATCGAGGAAGTGGTTTTGCTATATGCATACAATATTTATACGTACAATAAGTACTAAACTAACTCTTATCACCAATCTTAACAAGTACCCACCATGCATCTCTCGCTTCCATTAGTTCACTCTACCAACACAACCACCACGTAAAGATCCCCTTCATGTAGCGTGTCACTGCCGCCGCCGCCGCCACAACCACCACCACGACCACTACCACCACCACCAAATACACATATATAATCCACTCCCGCCAACGCATCACAAGCACCACATCAAAGTAACGGGAAAGGAAAGGCATTAATTTCGCCACAAAGCATCAAAACCACACCATTACCTGTGCTATTAACAATGTCAATGAACCAGACAGCGTATCCCCTCCAGCCCGCACAACAACACCCCGTCACTTGTAGTTCCCTGCCTCAGTGACTATTTATACGTTTCGGTATATACGTAGCACCACCACCACCACCACCGTAGTAACCAGCACTATTACTACCAATATCGCTTCTATTACCAGCAATACAAGCAAAACTTCGGAAATACATATAAATTCAATGATAGTAAAAAAAATATTTAAATACTGCAGGAATGTCATTTCAATATTGCAGTCGCCATCAACTACTCGTTTTTATATGTATTCCTGTTTCCAGTTCCCCTCTCACTATTGCAACCATATTCACCTCCACCAAAACTTAACTCAGTGGATACGTGTATTTCCCACAGTGTGTATCTTCCCGTCTTTGCTTCCTGTCAACACGCCTTCATTCTAGATAACTAGCAGACTTACCTAAAATGTGGCGTAAGTACCTTGGTTGTAGTTGTGTTGGTCGCGGTGGTGGTGACGGCAAGGGTGGTGGTGGTGGTGGTGGTAGTGGTGATGCTACTCCTGTCGGTGGTTATGTAAGCAGTATTGACGATGACATAATGGTGATGGTAGTTATAATCCTTGTAGTTGCGGAGATGGTAGTTGTGAGCACGAGTACATATAAGAAAATGTCTTTGATTTTGTAGTAGAGACAGTCGTGGTGGTGGTGGTGGTGATTATGGCAGAGGGTGCTGAATGATGGTAGGCGGGGTTATGTGGTGGAGTGGATTTGGGCCAGTGGCAGGCAGTGTTGGGCGTGAAGATGCTATGGTGATGGGGTTGTTTGTGCTTATGTTTGTGTTGTAGTGTTTGTCTTTCGGTGGTAGCTCTCGTTCGACTGTAACCATGGTAAGGCACGTCACTATCACAGCCCACCACCGCCGTCCAATAAGAGTTTATGTTGGATATTGGGACTCGCTTATTACGGAAGCGAAACAATTTTCAGGGATAAAATTTTGATGGCGTTTGAATTAATGCTTTCTCGTATTTTTTTCCTGGGGTTGGGAGGACAGGTTGGTAAGCCGATACCTTCATTGCATTTTTTATAATATCAAAAATGTTCTAACAGTTTGCCACGTTACTGCGATGATCTATAAGCCTAAGAAAACAAAATAACCTAACTTTTTTTTCTTCTAACGGTTATTATCTAAGGGCATTCATACTAAAAACATGGTCGATAAAACTCGGTAATGTATGATTTATATTCACGGGACTCAAGATGCTTGAAATTTAAATCTGTGATCAAAGATTTAAGAAGCGTCGGCTGTATAGACAAGGCAAGCTCAGTACTTTCCCAGCATAAACCGTCAGTATCGCGCCATCATCCGCACTGTTAGTCACGCCAATGAACTAGTACTTTGACCGGGCAGCACAGGATGCCGCACCGCCACTGCCAATGTAACCTCAATCACCAGCAATGGATACAAACAAATCTGCAGAGGTATAGTACGACCAGATCGAACAATAAATAAATAACTAAATAAAAAAATGGTAATTCCACTACTGCAGCAGAGTAATTTCAACATTGCAGTCAGCATCAACTATATTCTTTACTCCGTATTTTTTGCTGGTTTTTGTTTGTTCATGTAAAAAAAAAAATGCCGGTCAAGGGAAATAAACTTTGCTCCCTCCCTTTTTTTTCTGTACCCCTTTTTTTCTGTATATTTGTGCGTATAAACATTTTTTTTATTTATTTATTTTATTTTATTTATTTTTTACCTGGAAGAGACTTACCGTAACAATACTTGCAGCGGCCTCCGAGGTGAGAATGGGTGCGAGACAGGGAAGCTGCGATGTGTTGCCGTTCATCCATTGCCTCCTCCCGTTACGCATTTTCCATAGTCAGGCACGTATAGCTTTTGTTTTTTATACAATTTTCAGTTGGTTCCTAAGAGTACTTAATTCAAAATAAAAAATAAAAAAAAAACTGTGTGCTTAAGATGTGTATAAATGGTATACTAATAAATAAATATTTGACAAAAAAAATAGATGAAACATTTTGAAAATGTTCAGCAAATATTTTTGAACTAAAACAATATATAATATAATAACGGAAAAAAAAAAAAAAAGTACAATTTCATCATATATGTGGAGGCAGATCGTGGCGGGGGCTGCTTGAAGGGTGCGGCAGCGGGTTCTGTATATGATACCTGTGTGTTGACGCCGCGGCTCTTGCTGTGAACAAATACTTCAACGTCAAGCCACAGGAGTCTGCTTTGCATAATCACATTATCAGGCAAAACGATGTTTCGTGATTTAACGCAAAATAAAAATATGAATTTTTGACATATCAGTGTGCTAAAAATTGAAAGGCTACAAATACAAATATTTATTTTCAAAGGACTTGCACAGAAAATGTATGACAGCAGATGTATGTAGCACAGAACAACTTCCTGGTGTACCAGGGCAGGGATCGCCTCTGTGTGTTGCCCGAGCCTGGACTTCTGACACTCCCGCAGACCAACCGCCCTCTCCCACAGGCGTGTGCTGTTGTTGTCCCACTGTTTGGTTTTAAAATTAATGCTCCTCAATATGACAGCCACATTATATCATCAAATGACTGTAGGCTTCTTCACCTTTATACATCTAAATTTTGCTGAGGATAAAACAACTCAAATTCATGACCCAGTGAAAAAAAATAATTGAAATAAAGGAGCAAGAAGGAGTAGAAGAGTTGGGCTGCGTGACGTGGCAATAACAAGGGCATGGGCGAGGCGTCCAGGCGACACCTACAAGCATTGACGGGCCCCGGCACTGCTGACACACCACATCGACGCGACAGTAACGGAGCAATTGACAAACCGATAAGGTATGTATGATATGTACACTGCTTTAGCTAGTCACACAGTGCATCATAAAGCCAATTATTACAAAAGTAAGACCGTCAATTTACGTATTGCATTTATTTTGCAATGAATTAACGAAAAAGTTTCTTGTGCAGCTGCAATTACATACAAAATCTTACCAGCTACTTTTTTCTTTTAGACAGCGAGTATGACAACATCCATCTTACAGCTGGACAAGAGTAGCCTGACAAGGCAGTCTGAGGCGCAGCAGCACCGCGGGAATACGAGTACAGTATGATGCACACGTGCGAAGAATGAGAAATGCATTTAATAGCGCGCGCGCGCAGGCACACAACACAACACAACAAATCACGCGCGCACACACACACACCCACACACTGCATACGTAGTATATTCAATCTTCTTACAACTCTGGGTTTAGGTAGTTCCGCATAATAATTTGGCCACCATTGGGTTACACTAAGATAATCAAGACAGGCCAAGATAGACAGAAAGCCTACGAGCAGCTAACATGCACACACGGACACAGCGTAATGATCAACATGGCTGCTTTCCTTCCTCGTTACTCAAGGCATTAGTTTGCGGGTGATGAGTACCGGCCACCTCTTATTTGGCAGAGATGTGTGTGTGTGTGAAGGCTTACTGTAAATGAACAGCCATGGAGGTTATAGACCAGGGAAAATCAGTACCAATGCTGTGTTTATGTGTACATCGAAGCGTTAAAAAAAAAAAATAAAAACCGACTACGAATAATATGTAAGGTCTGGCTATTCTTTTAACTCTGAGGAATTTAAGGCATTGTATCACTGCTTAAGTGACTGGCAAAGAGGTAGAGACAAACAGTGGTGATAATGACCAGGCAACTGTCAACATCAGATAGTCGAGCGTCTATTTAAAAGGAGCGCAACAATGTCGAGGAAAAAACTAAGATCACATTTCCAGAGCAAATGGACTAAGGTACTGCGTTATCACTTTCAACAACAAGCGCTCGCACACGTACACACCTGCACCCATACCCGCACCTACCCACCCACCCACACACACACACACACACACACACGTATAAAAAGGCCTTACAGAATAAGGCAGAATAGTGGCATGCAAGGGAAGGATTCACATGCATGAAAGAGAACAAGAAGATGAATATTGGAGGTAGTGAGGGCGGGGGAGGGTAGAGAAGTGGGCAGATTGGTGATGCGGAAGTGAAATGAGACATACCTTTTCTTCTTATATGCGCATCATCTTTTCTTCTCTGCGCATCACAATAAAATGCAGTAGTATCGTAACTTAAGGTATAAAAATAAGGTAATCGCAGTTATGCATTTGATGTGTCAGGATCGCTCAGTTATCCAGACGGAACGTGAATCACCTCACTCCTGCCGGGCCTCCCGAGGGTCCGGCTCGGCTCCAGTGTGGCAGTCTGGTTCAAGGACTTTCCCTTTTTCGTTCGGTCACTCACTTGTGTTATATTGGCTAAATTGTATATCACGAAATTAGCAATATGGTTAGACAGTGACGGAATTTTTTCATAAGTGATACTTCAGCTTGTAGAAAAGAAAAAAAAAAAGTATATGGATTACGTTTTACTCATTTTGAGTTTACGGCACTGCCTAGCATAAAAAAAAGTAACGTTTAACAGAACGTTGATGTACGTCAAGAAAAAGCTTTGAGCAAGAGGTAAGTACGTCTGCCGCCACAGCTAAGCACCAACTCCCGGGCCGCCGCCATGAACGCACTAGCACCAAGTCTCTATTCCCTTCGTAGATTTCACTGTCGCAATGGGAGTGATAGAATCACGTGGCTCAACTTTCTTCTCCGCTGAAGGCTGTGGTGGCGCGGTCTTCTCTGCGCTCCTCGGCTTGTAAATATCTTTTGGTAACCGGTGATTCGTGTCGTCTTTCGTTGCCTGGGAAGAACTACCGAGCAAAGGTTTCTTCCTGCCTAGCGTGGCTGACCGCTGCGCAGGGTTGGTATATAAATTGGTGATAGTTGTAACTGCGGAGTCATTACTGTATCTGCTTGGTGTGGGCGGCCGTGTGCTGACCTGCCGCCTATTGGGGAGAGGTGACGGCGGTGGTGGTGTCTGTGGCTTATTGGAGTCCTGTGTAGAGAAACTGGGCTGTTGCGGCGTGGGTGTGTCCTTTTTCCGTGGAGACGAGGATGCATCTCCTTCCTTTTTGCTGAGGCACGCTGGCTCCTGTGGGTCACCTTGACTTTGGAGTGAGAAAGCCTGAGGCTCCCTGAGGCTGCTGTCCTTCTTCGCAGGGACGGCTGTCTGGGGAGGGTCGGAAGAGGCCTTACCTTCTATAACGGTGACGGGGGAGTGTGGCGGCGGATCACTGCTGGAGGAAACAGTCTGCTGGGCCTCAGTCGCGTTCGCTTTACTCATGGATTTATTATCAGGGAAAAAGAGGCTATTAGATGGCTTGTTAGGGATGTCTGGAAACTCGTACTCGCTGTCGTCCTCTGCGTCAGACTCTCCGCGGTAGATCTGAGCAAGCTTCTCAAATCTCTGACCCCAGTCCGTGCGGTAGTCGAACGCCATTTCACTTCTAGAAGAACCTGGAGAGGAAGGTGGTGTGGTGCTGCTGAACTGAGGACTGTCTATCTATATCTCTGTATGTATGTACGTATGTGTGTGTGTGTGTGTGTGTATATATATATATATATATATATATAGAGAGAGAGAGAGAGAGAGAGAGAGAGAGAGAGAGAGAGAGAGAGAGAGAGAGAGAGAGAGAGAGAGAGATTGTACGAGTTTACCCCCTTTCAGATATATACACCAACCCGACACAGACGATATTGCCACCGAAACACAGGCACCGTTCCATTTAAATTTCCTGACAGAGGCAAAACCAAAACACTGCTGGCCGGTGATGTTCCGCTCACCTGAGGCCAGCGAGGAGAGTGACGCGGCGGACATTTCATCCCCCTGAGCGTCGTAGTGGCGCACGTCGTCCACGTCTTGGTGCTCTTGATCCACCTGCACCGAAGCAAAAAGGCGCTGATGGAGACTTTGGGACGAAAACTAATGGCTTCTGTGTACTTAAAATATAACAGAACTAGGATTCGGTTTAAAAATAACTATATGAATTTACATTTTTACCTTCTCGACTAACACACACACACACACACACACACACACACACCTTTAAGATGTTCTCTTTGATGAAGTCCCCAATGCTCAGGCCCTCAGGCATGGCGGCGAGCGGGGCGGCGCCAAGTCGTTGACAGGCGTCCTGTGCTACGTCTGGAAGCGTCCCTTCGTTCTCATCTATGAGGAAGACACGAGTCAAGGCGACAATTATATCATACAGCAGCCTTCAATCCCTCGTGCCAGTGATGAATGGAAAACAAATACCAAGTAAAAAAAAAGGTGTGTGTGTGTGTGTGTGTGTGTGTGTGTGTGTGTGTGTGTGTGTGTGTGTGTGTGTGTGTGTGTGTGTGTGTGAGAAAAAAAACTTCATTCCTAAATTGTCAAAACTTTACAAACTTTGCGCCATGTATAGCGGTATTTCGTTCATCATCTCGTCTCAGTATTTTTATTCCTGGCTAAGAATGGGCGGAGACTGGGGTCAAATGAAAATAATAGTTGCCGTGATGAAAGATTGCTGGAAGACTTACTCCATAGCACGTCTCCATAATTCTCCCCCGACTTGTGGCGCAGTAGCACATTGCTGTGGACTTGGGCTCCGTCCAACAGTTGCGCTCGCTTTCTTGGCGGTCGAAGAATTTACCCAGACACGTGGCTCATCTTTACGCTGAAGCAGAAGCGCAACCCTTGCCAGCGTGGGTGCAAGATGAGCCACCCGATGTGAACAACATACGATTATCTAAGTTTTGATCGAATTTTTCCTAAACAAGATTAATCAACTTTTCTCATTAACCACTTGTTGGTAATTACCTTACATCATACTCTAAAATGCTACGTTATGGTTCGCGTTATTTCATAAATTTCCGTGAAGCGGTGAGGATAAATAAATAAAATACAGGCTTTCTGGCAAAAAAAAAAAAAAAAAAAAAATAGCACACTGGAAGTGCCAGTCCCGTACAAAGACAGTACGAAATAAACTCCAAAACTGTAAAAGTGAAGTATCTTGCAACTTCCATCTTAAAGGAGTTGAAGTCATAGGCAGGAGGAGATACAGACGCATGCAAGGGATTTGAGTTTTTACAGGTAAAAGTTATTATGAAAGACTGATAATACTGGTTAATTCTTGCATTAGGGAGAGGAACAGAACAGAGTTGAGAGGAAGTGGAATTTTGTGCAGCATGGCCGCGGGATGAGGGGAAGACATGCAGTCAGCAAGGTCAGAAGAATAGTTTGTGTGAAGATGAGGACAGAAGGTACAGCTTGAGAGAGGAGTTGCCATGACAATGTTTTTAATTCCACCCAATGGCCAAGAATGGGTCTTAATAGAGAGTCAGAAAGGTTTAATCAAGCAAGGTGGAAGAACGGAATCACAGCTGCAGATAACGACGGGAGGGAGTTCATCAGGACCACAAGCCTTCCGAAGGATCAAGGCCAAAGAATGCATAGTCAAGATCACGAGAAATTTCAGTAACAGGCATTATAGAGCCAAAGTGAACGATAAACAAGGCCTGATTAACACACACACACACACACACACACGTGACTACTTATCCGTGTGATAATGAAATCGTTGGCGTCATTGGAGTATTGGTTGTATCCATGACAAAGATAAAGATCAGAAGCAAGAGTGCGAGGCAAAGGAGCAATGCAGCGCAAATTGAACATCATGAACAGTCAGAATAACGTCTGTTGCCGATAAAAGGAGTAACTATTAACCGTACCCCGCTTAATAGTGTTGTGAGGATGAAAGCCCCGTAAGTAATAGAGGAGTACAGGGCCTTGTGTAGAGTCGGCATCTAAGAAAGGGAGAAACATTGATGAAAGGTGCTGAAAGTTTTTTTTTTTTTTTTTCTTTTGAAAAGATGAAAGGTAGAGTTTCTAACATTCTTTTCTTGTGAAGGCAAAGTATGGATAATTAGTTGTATTACCTATATGTCTAAAGATATATATGTGCAGTTGTGTATACATAGTGTTGATAAGTCTTGAAATAACGAAGAAAAATATGATTTTCCTTACTCAAATTCCAGAAGGATGAAATACCTAAAAATCGAATAAAGAATGCATGGAAATTAACTGAACTTTCTCCCTATTGATCACAATTTCCGATTGCAAGGAAAGACGCAGAGAGGAGTCGCCCACATGCGGAGAGCGAGGCCAAAAGAAATTGATATATGAATAATCCAAATATGAAAAGTACTACTGAGACGCCCAAATCGTTCCAAGAAAATTTTTCTGGCAAAGGTAAAAAAAATATATAATGCATCGGAACGTAGTTTCTAAGAAACGTAGTTTCTAAGAAACGTAGTTTCTTAGTGGAGCTAGCAGAAGCCGACCCACAGCGTTTCCCGTTTTATTTCCACAAACTAACAAGTGGTATATGGGCAAGACTTGCGCTTCCTCTCTTCCCTCAAACGTCAACTTCCATGAAACGTGTGATACTGCTATCCGACCGTCCTCCCCATCTCCAGACACGTCGCATACAATATAAAAAAAAAATCATTATCCTGCCACTAAACCAAACTTAAATTCTCACACGAATTAAATATTTTTCAAATTAATTATATGGTGATCATGGGCTTGTCACGTGACCAATAAGAGCAGCAGCCCGTAAACTACAATGCCTTCCTCCCAGGTCTCCCTCCCATCCCCTGGACTACTCACCGCCCACCAAGAAGCCGTCTGGAGTCACTTGCAGAAACTTGAGGTCGAAGTGGGTCACGTCTTTCTCGCCGAAGCCCTCCAGGTCAGTGCCGCCCATCGTTTCCTTGACCAACTCCCGGTCCAGGTCAGGATACGAGACGGTTTTCTTTCCACGGCGTGCCAGACACAGAATCACCACCACTAGAACTAGACATACAGGGAGACTGCTGAGAGTGGACATAGTGCAGGTTTTAAACAGCATGATGAGCATGTAAAATATAATCATAACTAGTCTTGTAGGTAGTTCTCTCGTCTCTTCGCAATCAGATTTTTTTTTTCTTTCTATATCAATCTTCCCTATCAGTGTTTGGTCATTATTATTCATTTCAAAATTTTGAACTTACATGACATGTTCGCTACCCCTTAACTATTTTCTTACCTATCCATAAAATACTGCAATTAAACATATTACGGTAATACTTTCAACGTCAATAGTTTTTGAGCCGACAAAACCTCATATTGGAAATAAAAATGGCAAGAGAAAAGAAGCGCGCTGCAGCAAAGACTTACGCAAGAGGCTTAGAAGGCTGGCGAGGATTATGATGATGGATTGGCGGCCGAGCACCACCCGCGAGGTCCGGGGAGCGTCGCAGGGCTGGAAGGTGTACTTGTGAAAGTCAGTGGCATTGAGGTCGTAGAGGCGATCGTTATGACGCAGTTCCAGCACGCAGCCGCTGAATAGGAAGGTGCTGGGAGGGGTGAGCGTCCAGCCGTAGGAATCCGCCAATTGTGGGAAGCTGACCATGGCTGCGATGCCACCCACCTGAAGGGGTCCTTGAACGTTGAGTAAATAACTGGGGTTGTTGGAGAACCTCGCCAGAGGCACAGTCTTTCTGCAAGGGTCCTGGTTCTCGTTCGTTATGTTGATGCCACAGTCTATCACCTCCGCAGTGACGCCTCCTTCGCCCCAGGTGAGGACGTACTGGAAGGTCCTTAAGGTGCTCGCCTCGATAGAAATGGAGACGTTCATCGTACCCGTGCCAAAGTCCAGGTAAGTCTCGACCACCCAGTCTCGGAGGATGACGTACAGGAAATCTCTAGGGTAATCAGGCCAGGGAGAGGGAACGGTCGGTCCAGCATACAGCAAAACGCCATTCTTGTCATTGGTTTCAAAGGCAAGTGAAAGAGACGATCGTTCACACACCATAAGCGGCTTGTACCACGCAAACCCACGTTCGAATCTTGCCGTCAGCAGCTCACACCGCGGGCCGTAATTGATGGCGTCGAGACACTGGCAGGTCAGAGTGTTATTCTTCACGCGGCAAACTCCTCCATTTAGACAAAAGCCAGGATAACATACAGACGGAGGAGGCTCCAGCGGTCCACAGTTGCAAGCGTAATCATCCGTAATGTCCATCCCGACAAGCGAGGTGGAGGCTCCGGAGACCACGTGCGGCGCTGTGATATTGAGCCGCAAAGTGTGCTGGCAGCTCTTGCCGCCGCAGGGGGAGAGGGCTTCATACAAACACGCGTTGATATCCACGAGTGGTATGTCCACCCCCAGCGCTGCGGACACCTGCAATTCACAGAGGTATATAATGTAAAGGAGTACAGTACACAGAACTGGCACAAAGAAAACACAAGCCACTTTCAAGTAACTGTTATGTAAATAATGAATCATTTGAGAGAACAGAACGGCAAAGCGAGCCATTGTTTCTCACACACATTTCATCCTTGGTGTTTCTTCAAGCCAGATTTCCACGTTCTTCTCATATCTTATCTACTTTTTTTTCTTTTCTTTTTCTTTTTTATTGTTGTTGATGTAATACGGTAACATTCTTCCTAATCCTGCCCTTAGGGGCAGCCACTGGAGGTGTTATAAACCAATGTGTGGAAATTAAAGAATAATCTGAGAAACATGTTACATTATATATCTATGATGTCCTTTGTAGCTCACACACTTCTCTGACTTTGGACATTCATCAAAGTATTTCATACAACTATTTAATTAACCTTTCCTATTAAGAAGGAACACCTTTTCCAGGGCATAGGACTTGTATTGTAAATCTCCGGTCTGGTTACTGGTTCTCGCTATTTGCAGGGTAAAGTGAAATTATGAAAAAGTACGTTTTTAATTCAGAAATTTATGACAATTCTTTGTTGGCAGAAATCTTCACGAGGATGTCACTATATTTGAATGCCTATTACTTTCCATGGATATGATACAAGACTAATACGAAAACATCTTTAAATCTTTACTGGAGACTTTAATGCCTGATTATCATAGACATTATTTTTTGTTTTGTTTATCTGGTTACCAATAATTTAATCAAGATACTATGTATGTTTTAGGCAATCGCCTGCAACAACATCTTACGCATATTATGAAACTCTCTCTCTCTCTCTCTCTCTCTCTCTCTCTCTCTCTCTCTCTCTCTCTCTCTCTCGCCAACATCTACGCCTCTTCCTCCCTCAGTTTTTCCATAAGAGCAAGCAATCTACAGTTTACGTACGGCATTCATCCGTCCTCTACATCTATACAACATTCAACACTTGGGAACTCGCGGCCTGCACACACTTGCCGCCACAGCCTCTCAAAACACCGCGCCGCCACCACCATTCCGAGACGCACTCCGGGGCCGATCAACGAAAACAAACAGCAACAAATGATGATAACACGCCACCAGTGCACCGCTGACACTCCCTCGCCCTGCCCTCGCTTCCCTCCCTCTTCTGCCTTTTTTGTTCCCTTCCTTTACCTTCCTTTAGATGCCATCCCTCCCTCATACCACCACTACCACCTCCTCCTCCTCCTCCTCCTCCTCCTGCTGCTGCTGCTGCCGCTCACCCAACGAGGGAAAAGGGAACGCACCTGCTGCCGCTTCCGTAGCAGCATACCGTTGAGTCGCGTGGCAGTGTAGTAGGGCGAGCTGTGGCAATTGTATCGCACGTCAACACCCGAGTTTCCAGGGGCGTCCCGCAGCGAGAAGACGTCCACCTGCGTCTCGGAGATCTGGTGAATCCTGGCAATCTGTTTCTTGAGGCGCTCGTAAAGGCTGATTCCCTCAACGCCCGTCTGCCAATGAAGAGGGGCATAGGGTTAGGTGTGTGCGGCGCCTCAGCGGGAGCCAGGTGGTTGCCTGATGGAATGGGGACACGTGGTATGAGGGAGATGCTTTTGTGTGTATGGGGTGGGTTTCTACCACTTTTTTTTCCACAAACTGGCACCTATATTTTTTTTTTTATCATTGTATTAAACTTTTCAGCACAATACTGTCCTGTTATTGAATTCCAACTGAACTTTTTTCGGATATTCTTACAGCTAGAACCTTCATTTTTAACTCGCAATGAATATCCCCCAGTCGTCTTTTACAATATGATCATTCCAAAAACTTTTCCAATTTTTTGGTCTACCTTTACTTTCCTCGCACTCCTCACTCTCCCTCCCATACTCTCTCCCCAAGACTCGCCTCGGTAACTCTCGCCGCTCATCAAAATTCTCTCCAAGTTTTCCCAAACTTTAATTCACTCCTCAATTAATTTCTTCGTCCCTCTCACACAACTCCTTCCACAACACCCTTTCTCTCGCCCTGCCTCACCTCCGCCCCTTTCCCGTCCCCTTCTCAACCTGTGCCTCTCGTTTCATCCCTCCCTCGCCCACCTCGCGTCTCTCCCCGCCAGCTCGCGCCTCACCTCCACTCGGCGCAGCATGGCCTTGGCAGAAGTGTTCGCAAGTCTTAGGGAGCCGGAATGCGTCACCGCCTCCTGCGTCAGCGCCACCACACTGATCGTCGCCTCCCCGATGGCCATCTCACGGCGGAAGTTGTCGTGCACCTGATGATGGGAGGCGGGAAGACACAGCGTTGAGAGAGAGAGAGAGAGAGAGAGAGAGAGAGAGAGAGAGAGAGAGAGAGAGAGAGAGAGAGAGAGAGAGAGAGAGAGAGAGAGAATACCTAAAAAAGGATAACAAAATTTTACAATCAAATCTGCATGTTATTAGTATTCCAACATTGGTCAGCAACTTTTTTATTCGTTATTTTATCTTTCTTTTCCCCGCACAATTGCCGCGGGCCCCACAACCACCACCACCACCTTACTGGCTGCAAGAAGAACGAAAAGAACTTACGACTATTTTATTGATCACAAAGGAATGCCAATCAAATCTTATCCCACCTATTCCTTGGGTGATAAAAGGCAACCGAGCTTACATAAACGGAATCATCGACAATACTACTGTTAAGGTGAACAGGAGAAAGGCTTAGCTACTGGTGTGTGTGTGTGTGTGTGTGTGTGTGTGTGTGTGTGTGTGTGTGTGTGTGTGTGTGTGTGTGTAGCGCTCGTGCTCTCTGAGAAATCGATTTCACTGAGAGAGAGAGAGAGAGAGAGAGAGAGAGAGAGAGAGAGAGAGAGAGAGAGAGAGAGAGAGCAAAAGGAGAATGATGACAGGCAGACAAATAAAGATGGAGAGGGTACAAACTGTAGAAAATTAATGTCATGCTGAAGACAGTAATTAAGTTAATTGTTTTAATGCCTATGTGCGAGAGAAAATAAAAGTTTAAAGGGGGCAAACTCTCTCTCTCTCTCTCTCTCTCTCTCTCTCTCTCTCTCTCTCTCTCTCTCTCTCTCTCTCTCTCTCTCTCTCTCGTACTCACACTCACAATCATACACTTATTCCCTCACCTTGACGCGGAGGACGTGAGTGCCTGCCGGCGTGCCCCTCAGCATGGTGATGTCCCCCGTGTACAGGTCCACCTTGAAATGCGAGGCCACTTCCAGGAAGGTGCTGGCGTCCACTTGGAACGTCTTGTCCTGGCGGTCGTGGTCGTCGTCATCGGTAACCTGCACCGATCCGATCACCATGGCGGGGAACTGGTCCTGGGGGGGCGGCGGTAGGCATAGGGGGTGAGAGAGAGAGAGAGAGAGAGAGAGAGTGAGTGAGTTAGTAGCATGAAGAGCAGCAGTACAAGATTGACGCGAGACATATGGTACATGTGATGAGTGGTAACAGTGATGAGTACCGTAAAGAGTGGCTGAGTGGTGAGAAGTGTGAAGAGTGGAGAGAGAAGTAGTACAGTAAGGAGTGGCAAGGCGGTGAAGTTTAAAAGTAACGAGTGTCAGGAAGGGAAGGCGGAAAGTGTCCGAGTTCACAACAAACAAAACAAACAAAACAAACAAGAGTAGAAATTTTGCGGGAAAAAAATCTAACTACAATAAAACTCCTTTTAAAAAAAACGTATACATCTGACAGTTGGAGATACAAATAATAGAAAAACTCTACTTAAAACCCTACATTCAGAGCTTCACGCAAAAACTATTCTTTACACCAGCTCAAGCGTCACTGTCTTGTACATCACTATTCATCTACCGGCCATTGTTCTATTCCAATCATTCTCTACCCAGCACCCACTCGCTTCTTCACTCGTTTTCTCACTCATTCCCAGGCGTCACCTTTACCTGGAAGTTGTACACGCGGATGCTGGAATTGCCGTCACTCATCGGGGAGTCGTTCTCGTCGCCCACCTCCAGTGTGAGATGTCTAGTGCCGCCCCGCCCCGCGTTATCCCGCGCCGTGAAGGCAAGACGGTACACTTTCTGCTGCTCCCTGTCGAGTACTGCCACGGGACTCAGACGGTAGCGGGACCTGAAGGAAAGGAAGGCAAGGGTGAGAGAGAGAGAGAGAGAGAGAGAGAGAGAGAGAGAGAGAGAGAGAGAGAGAGAGAGAGAGAGAGAGAGAGAGAGAGAGAGAGAGAGAGAGAGAGAGAGAGAGAGAGAGAGAGATTAAAAAGCCTACCGTAGTTATGAAAAAAAAAATCCAAAATAATCTCCCAAGTACGCTTCTCATGCAGTAATTCCTCATAACCAGTGACAACAATACTTGCATCATACTTCATCTATTTCTTGAAACTTCCAATCACTAACTAATCTCCATACACCATCCACTCGCTATCCTTCATCTCGAAACATCATATCCTCTGCCATCCCTGCAGGCAACACTTACTTGCTACAACATATACACAATCACACGCACGAACACCCATTAATACCTTCATCTACCATCCTTCAAGTACTTCACTAGTTGCTTCCATTACCTGCCCAGGGGCGTGAGGGTGAACTTGTCCCTGATGTGGACGGGGGTGGAGGTGTGGAACTCGAGGGAGCAGGGACACCCGTGCTCCTCGCTGTCCGCATCCCCGAGCTCTATCACCACGGGCTCCACCAGATGCGGCTCCACGTTCTCCATCACCATGGCGTAACTCTGAGGCTGGGGACAAAATACAGACCCACGTCAACCACCTGATTTGTCGACAGTTTATTACGTAATGATGACACGTGACCACATTCTGAGTTTTATCATCCTCCCACAATTGACATGCCGCAGGTGACTGATATCTACTTTGGTTTTGTACAAGGAGAGATTTCCCACAAGCCAAGGGGCCTAGGTAATGTGTATGTTTTACACATTATCGATCAGAAATGACAGATTTCTCCTTTAAGAAATTATATAAAGTTTATCTATAATGTCAATCACATCAATAGTCCTCTTTTATTAAGAAATTAGTCATGAGGAAGAGATTACCATAATGTACGATGTTGAATGAAGCTTTTAGAGCGCGTGACCACACTTTGTACAACTTTGTCTTTAGTTTACTGGTGACAGTAATGCATGATAGATAGAACAGCACTACAAACCACCCAATATCGCCCGGTGTCTGTAGATTAACTGCGATACTCGACAACAAGGTCTGTACTATGATAAGGAGTGTGGTACTTCCCCCATCAGGAAGCTGCCGAAGCTGCAGCGGCCGATAAGTGAACACAGGGAAGTGCTTCTTTCATCAGGCAGTTGCACGAGCGAGGCGTGAACAGAAGTGGGGGTTGCATCATTCAACAGGAAGATGTAGTGACCAAGACATGAATAAAATTTGGTGCTCCCCTCACAGGCAGCTATAGTATTCTAGGGGTGAACAGAGGGCAGCGCTTCCTTCACCAGGCAGCTCCCATGGCCGGAGCGTGGACACCAAGGCAGCTACCGTGACCCAGACGTGAACTCAAACCCTTCTGCTCTGCCACTGACCCTACTAATACACCGAGACGAGTGTTAGTGAAGGAAGATTTCCACAGAACTAGGTGTGAGTAAACATGTTCCAAATTATGTATATATAAAAAAAAAAAACCATGAAAGACGGAAAGACATTTTGCGTTCAGTAATAAAAAAAATTAAATACAAACTCATGAAAGATTGTGGGAAAATTAAGTGACTGAGGTGATTAGGTGACAGTTATTGTGAGCTGCCTTAGAGTGATTGTGTTTTTCTCCGAGGCGATCAAGCGTTGTCAGTTTCATTAATGTTATGCACGGCGGTGAAATAACAGAAGGCACTCATCGCAGAATACACAGATGGAGGAGCAGCTCTTGTAAGATTGCGTACGGAGAGTTTGGCCTTTTGAACTTTTGTTGCGGAAATAATGCATGATAATTCACACTATGGATGGGGTGTTAGGTTCTGTGATTGCAAAGTTGAAAATGTTAAGGTTGAGGGATGAGTTTCTAGCATTCAGTGGTAGCGTCAACAGCAGGTGAAAGAAGAACCAAGGGTCATTTTACAAGCATTTCAAAGGACACATTTTTACTCCTCGCTTCTCTTGAATTTTTCTCGGAATTCAAGAGGTTATGAAGTGCCACCTGTATAACATCAGAGACCATAATGCACCGGCGTCAGTGACAGGAAGAATAAAGATGGGCTTTTCGAATAGACCAGCAAATGTGAGAAGAAATAATTTAAATGCCGATACACATTGTCACTGCTGCAAATTTCCAGCAAGAACAGAAACTTACGTAACACCCATGCAGGAGAGAGAGCAAACATAGTGAACGTGTTAGTAAAATAATACGTCAAAATTCTGAATACAAAATATTATTATGCGACTTAGTTTTGGGTTTCTCATAAATCTTTCCACAGGGATTCATTCGGTTTGTGCTGCTGATGTGAAGCGCAGCGTGATGGTGAGGTGGTGGTGAACGCTGCACCAAGACGCACATCTAACCTAGGGAATAATCCTCTCGGGCTTCTTAATACCAAAATATTTTCAACAAACTCACTAAGACCATCACAAATTCTACATTCGTATTTCATGACCTTATTCAGACTGCAGTCAGGGCGTTCATTATCACAGAGATAGTTACAGATATAATTACGGCTGACATCATGCGTACTGGAGAAACCCGTCACAATTAAAGGCCTTTCATTTTCTCCTAAATTGTCAAGAACGTCAGCAAAGAGAATAGCTACATTTCCACTTAAAAGGATGAGTTTCTTTTGCGTTTAATGATATGTAATTACTGTCAAAATGAAATGTTCTAGCCAAAAGGACACCACGGAAAGACACAGAAGAATATAAATGCATGACCCCACCAAGTCACCATCCTAGCACACTACATGTCGCCTTGTTACCCTTTAATCAGCCTCTGTCTCTGGTGTTGTCTATTGCGAGAAACTGACGAAAAGAATAAGAATAATCCCAGGAAACTACACACAATACCTTAACGTTAACTTTCGACTGTTATACTTTGCTGAGTAACATTAATACTATCTCTTGTTTTTAATTTCTTCACGGGTCTTTATTGTCATATCTGTTTGAGCGGATGAAACATTTAGTTGAGCTTTGAAGGACTGAGAGCGACAGGTGCAAGTTAATGAGTCTGTAAGTGATAGACATTTTTGTGTTGCCCTTCACTTCTTACTTTCCTGCACGTAACACTTCTCTGCCTAATGCTTACTTGATGAGCGGGTTATTTTTCACAATTTACAACTCACAACATACTGTCGAGAGAGAGAGAGAGAGAGAGAGAGAGAGAATTGCTATGAGGCAGTGTTGTCCAGCCAGTCATTTTTATCACTGTCAGTCAGTCTCTACTCGCCCAGAATATCCTCAACATTTCAATCTACTGACAAGGATGTGCTTTGGTCATGTCTACTCTCTGACCTCCCACAATTTTTCAGTACTAATTGTTATATGTAATGTATTGTCATTTAATTATAATTTTAATTTTCTAAAACAAATTCTCATTACTTCAATAGTGTTAAAACCGTAAATAACAAACTTTCCTCACACTTTCTTCCTGTTCAGCATTAATTATTAACTGTAATGGTGTATCAAGAGTTTTGAATTTAGTTACGTAAAAACATTCATGTGTTACTATACAAACTATGTTATACGTTTGTTCAGCTATACGTACTAATATTTCCTGTACGCATAATAGTGCTTCAAGTGTTTCCCTTAACAACAACAAAGCTTCTGCACGTTGCGTCCCCAAGGGCACACTTCTGCCGATTACCACCACCACCACCTAAGGCTAACTTATGTTGGCAATTTTATCAGATCTCTTAATATCAAACATCCATTTCAGAGCAGCTAGACTCGGGATTTTTCTCTGCTCGGACATCGCTGTATACTTGCAGTCAAAAAAACAAAAAATAAATTAAAATAGAGTAATAATAATAATAATAATAATAATAATAATAATAATAATAATAATAATAATAATAATAATAATAATAATAATAATAATAACAACAACAACAACAACAACACCTATCATTTATTTAAAGTGGATGTATCTACAGTGGTCGGTGCACATAATACTAGTCACATAATCAGCTTGACGAGGTAATTTCCATAGCTATTCCATTAATAATATCTTTACTCATGGCCACCCGTGTGCTTCATGGCCGGGAGCAGTGGATGTGTGCTGGCGTGACCACTGCTTACCTGTATCACTGTGCCCCTCTGTACGGTGATTAATCCTCCATCCAGGCCTTCATATTACGCACTATATAAAGCACATACGTGTGTGTGGTATCAAAAATGACTTCATCCAAATTAACGACTCAAGTCACGTTATAGCAATAAAAATCACTAGCGCACGCGCGCACACAAACGCACACACGCACTTTAAAAGATAATGAAAAATATTATTCTTTACTTCTTCAACGCTTGTATTCATTAAAACGCTCAGCCGTAATATAAATAGTTAAAATTTTTCCTCAACGACTTTAACAGGATTTCAGCTAATTCAGTTTGCACGTATATTTCACGGGGCAGTTATCATCCGAGTGGTGTACAGTATTGGACGATTTTAAGTTCTGCGGCTGCCGGGGCGTCGAGTGTCTGTCTTTAAGTCCACGCCTGGCCTGGCGGGCTGCAGTGCGGAACCACGGTGGAAATGTAACAGAAGGAATTATTTTTCGCTCAGACTTTCAATTTAACTTTTTTTCTCCTTTCATTTTTTTTATATATTTGTTCTTTCTTCTTTTGTTTATTATTATTATTATTATTATTATTATTATTATTATTATTATTATTATTATTATTATTATTATTATTACTAGTAGTAGTAGTAGCGGCAGCAGTAGTAGTAGTATAGTTATTACTACCAGTATTGTTTTCTTCAGGTCCGCGTGCCAGCCCAAGCAGCTTGGGCCAGTTCACCAGAGCCGCGATGTGGTGTTCGCTGTTCTGTGATGTGTTGCGAAGCTAAGATGAACTAAGACTGGAGTCTACTTGGCTACAGATCACGTCCCGGAGGGAGCGGGCGAGGCGAGACCTTACTGCCACATCACCTTAAAGATGATAGCCAGACGAACGGGCCCGATAGGCAGGCGTGCATGCCCGTAATGGGCACATCTGTCGGATAAGCTACAAAAATATTCGTGTGCGTGTTAAATGAAATCAGCAGGCGGTACCTGGTGGCTTGAGGTAACCAGTGAAGTTATGAAATTGCCAAACATCAACTTAGCTTTTTTTGCATCATGCTCTTGTTTTAAATATTCACCGTCATAGTTACGCTGCACTATACAATCTTACTTCTTTGTGTGGTAGGCACCAAGTTAATATTAGCACACCCGACAGTCTACTGGCACTGCCGAGCATGCCCGCCCATTCATCACGTGTGGACGACATTCACGGGCGCGCCTGACACAAGCTTCTCCCTGAGCGCACTGCCCGCAGGTTACGCCCGCTAGTCTAAACACATACCTAGCCCACCTGTTTCTAGTTCAGCAAGTCTTGTTCTATTTATTTACACGAAAGTCTACAATGCTAACCACGATATGCAGCAACTATAGAAGAGAAATACTCGCCATGGCTAAGCTCCGTCACGGTTATCAGGACCAGTTCAACCCTGCCAGTTTTATTGAATTTCGATACACCTTCAAACCTGGAGTTTCCAATCTGCTCTCAATAAAGGAATAAAATGCTTCAAGTTTTTAAGCAAAAATGTACAAAACCTGGCTTTTCATTATCAGCTTTACGCGATCACATATACGATAAAAATGTTGCAACGAAAAATAGCTGTGTTGAATAGTGGCGCGCAATACACTCGGCGGGAGGTGCAAATGGGAACTAATAATGTCACTCTAAATTAGATTACCCTCAATTATTTTCAGACAAAAACTGAGCCAATCACCGAGATATAAAGTGCGAAAGTTTGTTATTGCACTATTTTTTTCTTTATTTTCTGTTTGCCATGATTTCCTCTGGGCTTTCCTGCATTTATCTACTGAAAATTCGTCAAATGAATGCATAAGAAGTAACACGAAACTTTATCTAGCTTACTTTTTTCCTAAGTTTTCTTTATGGAACACTTAAACATTGTTCGACTAATCAATATTTCTAATGTCATAATATAAGAAGTTAAACATTCGTAACTGAAATATTATTGGCTCAATTCAGTCAAGCTGGGTGAATGTTTTGCCTTCGCTGCATCTTGTCATTCTAGTTGTTATAGTTTCACTCCAGCTTGGATGCATCTTCTTCCTTCAGGTATTTAACAAAATCTGAGGTCCCTACGTGTGAGGGCGGGGACAGCTGTTAGTGGTCGGCCTTCCACTGTACGTAGCACTAATCTTTTCTTCAGACCCTCTATAGTCCTGAGAATGTTTGTGCGCCTGAGTTAGTCCGTATCTCTGCTCAAGTCACTGTTCTACAGTTGTATCGAATGAATGATCTTTGTAACATTTCCTAAAACGACAAAGTATTTGTATCTATACAAGTCGGTGTCTCAGGAAAATAATGGTTACTGTAGAAATGAAGTTGCTTCTTCCACGTTTTAAATAAAGATTGTAATACAAAAGCCAATCTGCGAGCAGGGGCAAACATCAGTGACAGAATTATCATGTTCATGGAACTTCAATTGACAAAATTACCATTGCAGTCAGTGATACCGAGCACAGGGAATGACTATCACTCCACTCTGCACCCCCAGCCTCTGCTGATGTCGTAACAACTATTTCAATAGCACAATCACCCGTGCAGCTATACAGACAAGTGTTTGAAATGCGTAAGGGTGCAGCTGTTGGTGCACTTGCACAGAAAATGCTGAGACACTTGCGCAGTGTAAAAGTCTAAATACTTGCCTAGTATACGCTGCCCCACAATGTAACTTGGGGTGACACGAGCGCATTGTATGGGGACAATTACACTCACAAACTAAGAGGGCTCCAACTTACCAGTCTGCTGCAATGGAAGACGTGGCTCCTCCTGTGAATGTTACCAATGCGGCGTCACGTCTTTAAACACAACTATACATGAACCGCTGTAAACACGGCTCTGCTCTACAGGCATCATTTCATACACATAAAGGCAGTAACCGAAATCTGCGATAATAACACGAGATAACGGGATAGAAAAAGAAAAAAAATAACGTTTGCGGATCTGAAGCGGTTCCACATGAATTTTCCCCTAAAAAAACAAAACTTTCCCGGCGCCTCAATTCGGTGAATGGCGACTGCATTTTTTTTATTTCCATTTCCACGTTGGTAAATGGAATTGGAATTCGTCTTTATTTTAGAGACGTTACTAGATAAGAGATAAACGACAAACTGAAGTAAACGTCGCCAGCAGGATACCTAATTCAAACAACACGAGGCTACACATTCCCCTATGCATGTTTCGGGCGTGCGGGGCAAGTGTGAACAGTCCTTAACAGCTAAACTAACACTTACCCTTTCACTGGAGGCGAGGTGTATGCAAACCTAAACAGAGAAGAAAACTATAATAAATCCACACCTAACAATAAAAAAAAAAAAAACACTGATACAGACGGAGAGTGAGAACAGAGGTGCTAAGAAGTCATTAAGCAGTTGAAACAGTGGTATGGTGACCCAGTGGTTGTTAGTCTGACGAGCAGGCGTGGCGGTGTAACAAGTGTAACAAGTGTTGGCTCTCGGTCTCGCTCTCCACTCACCGGCTTAATGATATGAGGGTAGTTGTCGTTGAGGTCCAAGATGGTGACTTGCACGGTGGCGGGATCAGCGTCATGTCCTTTCCCTCCCTCGTCATTCGCCCGCGGGTAGAGCGTCATGGTACCACGCACGGCGGACTCCCTGTCCAGACACTGAGGGAGGAGAAGCGCCGAGGGAATAAAAGGAAGATCCGGGGGGAGGGATGATGTAAAAAGTGTAAAGGTCGAGTGCCAAGAGTGAGAGTAATGAGGGAAGAGAAGAGAATGGTGGAGAGGACAAGGGCACGAGAAACAAAGAGGATGAAAAAGGCGGCACAAGAATGCAAAGCGGGAAAATGTGTGAATGGCGAAGGTCAGGAGGAGGAAGAGTGGAGGGAGGATCAAGGAAAATGGAGAATCACAGGAAGGAACACAATACGAACGAACAACCAGCAGCAGACTTGTTGGTCTTTGTGGGTCTATTTGTAGGGATCATAGTGTTTATTAGTCTATGTAATAAAATCTTAACTAAATAAGAGGATAAAAGTAATATTCAAAAGCTGAGGTATGTAGATATATAGAGTACATTTTGAAGATGATGAATGAGGGCAATACGATGCTAAGGGGATCGCTCATTAAATAATTGAAGCAGTGCTGTGGTGATTCAGTGGTTCGTCGTCTGATGAGCTTGTGAAGTGGTAGTAACAAAAGCGCTCGCTCGCTCGCTCTCTCTCTGGGCCCATCAATCAGAAAGTCAGTCTCTCTTACTCACCCCTCTAATGGAGAGTTGGCCCGAGCGACTGTCGATGGTGAAGTTCCTCTGTTCGTCCGGGGAAAGGTAGTAGAGGATGTTCTGGTTGACTGAGGGAGGCAGGTCGGGGTCCAGCGCAGAGACCTTCCACAGATAATTAACAGTCGTAGTAGTAGCAGCATATGTAACAATAATAGTGAGAACGTCGTACAACACAACTCCCTAACACTGATTAGTGAAGTTGTACTCTACGCTCTAGCAGGCAACATACGTGCAAATTCAGCCATCCTTGAATAAAGCTACAAAAATACGTTGCATACTCACACACACTTTAAAACCATACCATACAAGACTTTATGCTGCCAGTCAGCAGCCTCCCCTCCCCCGCCACACACACACACACACACACACACACACCCGTTGCTGACTGAAGCTCGCAGCACCGAAAAGGATGATCCCTGGGGTAAATCAGTTTTACATAATCCTCACCAGGAAAGAAGATTTACCAAAAATGTTCCTTCATGCATTACTCGTGTTTTTTTTTTTTTTTAATATTCTCTCTCTCTCTCTCTCTCTCTCTCTCTCTCTCTCTCTCTCTCTCTCTCTCTCTCTCCTCCATCCCCCTCCCCTCTTCCTCCCTCCTCCATCCCCCTCAACTCCCCTCCCCTCTTCCTCCCCCCTCCCCTCTTCCTCCCTCCTCCTCCCCTCTTCCTCCATTCCCCTCTCGTCTTCCTAACTTCTCCATCCCCCTCCCCTTTCTCCCTTCTCCATCCCCATTATCCCACCCCTCATCCTTCCTCATTGCCCATTTCATCCTTCCCCTCCCTCTCTCCCTCATCCCACCCCGCCTCACTCATACTCTAACCGCACACTGAAAGACCAGCCACCATCTTCCTGTGTAAGTTGTCAGCGTACTTAACAAAATTGATACAAGTGACGCTGAGAAATTCTGGTAAAACTGGGCTTGAGAATGTAAAATAACTCGCCAAATTATGGATGTGCAGTAGTAGGCAGAGATTAACTGGAGGGACCGTGGGGAGCGAGAAGGGATGAGGATATACTCGTACATGTGAGTAGGAAGACATTAGAGGGACTGGCTGATGAGAAGCGGAAGGGCGGGGGAAGGATACAAGAAAGGGAAGGAATCCGGCAAGAATGGAGGAAGATGGTAAGAAGCAGCACAGGTGGGAAAGGTTGGAAGGACTAAGGTAGGATGGCTTTGAAGAAGGAAGAGAAAGCGGGTTAGGCTTCTAGGATAAGCCACGGGCTTAATACGAAAAGTCGATGGAGTCCTGCAAGACAGTTCGGCGGAAGGCAAGGGGAAGGAAAAATGAGAATATAAAAAAAATGGAAGGCTCAAGAATGAATGGGAGAGAGGGGAGACAGAGCGACACAGTGGTAGGAAATGAGAGGAGGATTGCACTAGATTGTTCTCATCATCGCTGGTACGTGATCCTCTCATCAACCAGGAGACGTAACGAAAAGAGAAAAAACGGTGGAAGATGAAAACGAAGATATGAGGGGTGAGACGGAAAAGGGCAAAGGAAAGTTTAAGTGAAAATGACTAAAAGATGAGAGTATTCTGCTGACTCTTTAATTGGAGTGATGGTTCAAGGTGACAAAAACCAGGCACTTTCCTAATTACGCAGTAACACACGCGGCACAAAAAACCCACGTCATGATTAAAGATACAGCTGCACCTGCAATGAGAGGCGGCAACACACCTGGCCGAGGGGAAGCGAGCAGTCCGTGTTCTCGGTGACCACGAAGGTGTAGTTGCTGCGCTGGAACACTGGCTGCAGGTCGTTCACGTTCAC
>NC_087171.1:16175766-16180766 GCF_035594125.1 Scylla paramamosain | reverse complement strand
AGCAAGAACACAAGATCAGCACGTAAAGTATCCTTCAACACGAACCAGAGATATCAACACCGTGATTTATATATCTCCATCACACGGCAGGCGAGATTTATGGCTAATTATAGTAGTATTTGCCAAGGACGTACTATTTACCAGATGAGTCCAGCTGTGAATACTGAACGTGATAATATTTATGAGGAATACAAATCTGCTGAAACGACTGATTGTATGTAATAGAAATGGAGGCAAGTTAAAAGATGTTTTGAATAGACGAGGGACCGATTTATGAGAAATACAGAACTGCAAGGACAACTGCTCATATATAATAGAAAGAAGTGAGTGGAGGTGAGATGTTTGGATAGACGAGGGGACCGTTTAATTTGTCTATATCCATGATAGGAATAAGTAAAAAACACAATAATCATTAGAGAAAAATGGAGATGAGTGAATAAAAAAAGAAGTGTGGAATGAAGCAGAAAGGAAGGGTCCTGGAAACAATGGAGGGAAAGGCAGAGAGGGGATGACAGGTAGGGACGGGAAGGCGCGAACCTGGCGGTACTGAGGGGAGGCGTCCTTGTCCACAGCTTGGATGGTCGTGATGAGCATGCTGTCCGTGTTCTCCCGCACTGCTCCGTCGAAGGGCTGCAGAAGGGGAGCGTTGTCGTTCACGTCCACGATGGTGACCATAACCTGCTGCTCCAGGCGGGCGTTGCGGTCATTCTGTGGACGGGGGCGTGGCCAGAAAGAGGCGATGAATGAGTGGAAGAGTGGAGTCTCTCTTACGAACAACTAAAGTCACCTGACGCAGAGGTTATGTGAGAAAATTAACACAGTTATTTTTATTCTTGGCTGGAATGAAGGTCAACATAACTGAGGCACAGTTTCATGCAGTGAGTGATGACCGGCTACTCACCACTATCTGCAAGTTGAGTCTGTACGCCTGGACAGATTCGTAGTCAAGGGTGCGAGCAGCCACGAAAATGGAGACACCCGAGCTGTCCCCGCAGACGGCGCTCTGGTGGTCCGGCAGATGTCTGTTAGGGAAGGGACAACACCGGTGAACAATTCAATCCCTGGATACACACACACACAATGAAAGGAACAAAAAGATAAGAACTGTGACAAGGAAAAAATGGAGACACTGAAGAAAGACAACACAAAAGAAAAGGGTAGTTGACGAAAATACCTGTTATAGTATAGATTACGCGGCACGTAATAGCTGTACAAATACACCAAGGGGCGATAAATGACAATGTAATGTTCCTATAATGGTTGTAAACTTGTCCATTAGATACAAGTGTTCTCTCTTAATCACTGATATCTAATTACAGGAGCACAGGAGTGGAGGAACAACTGTCTGTATATAATAGGGATATGAGTGGAAAGGTGCTTGGACAGACGAGGGGACCAATTAATCTGTGTACATCTCGTGATAGAAATAAATAATCACTATCAGAAAAAAAAATGGATACGTGATAAGAAAGGTGTGAACTGAAGCAAAAGGGAAGAGTTTTGGAGGCAAACACTAATTAGCCCACAAACACAAGCTGGCTCAGTGTTGCGCCGTGTGTGTATCTGCCATGACCTCACCTGATGACGAAGGTTCCGTCAGAGTTGGTGTCCGGAGTGTTGCCGTTCAGGAGTGTGAAGTAGACGTTGGGCAAGCTGGCGATGTTGGAACTGTAAGAAGATTGAGACTACGTGAAGGAAAGAAGGAAAGGAGAGATGCAGCGAGTGAAATAAAGAAAACAATAGAATAGAAAAAAAAAAAAAAAAATAATTAATTACTTATTCTCATCATTGAAATTATCAGAGCTCAGCAGGAAGGAAACTTTGTGTGTGTGTGTGTGTGTGTGTGTGTGTAAATTTGTAAAATGACACTATAAAACATTATTATTCAAAACAGGCAATCTCATCGAGGTGATCCACTCACACCTGCAGCAACAGTATTGCATGTTTACTGAGAGGGACCGACCATTCTATTCTCGTGCAGAACGTTTGGGAGTCCGACTGAGTCCAATAGCTGGTGATCTGTCAGAGTTATTACCCCACAGACAGGCAAGGAGGCTGGTGCCATCCAGCGGTGTGAAGATTCCGATAGACAGACTGTTAAACTTTAGACAGTTCAAACCTGTGAGCACGTGTGTGTGTGTGTGTGTGTGTGTGTGTGTGTGTGTGTGTGTGTGAAAAGTAAAACACCCTCTCAGTTTCAGTCATTAATACGTGCCAAGGACTCTTCAACAAGGCAAATGCCACGCATGATCAAAAGACCATGGGCGCCGCGTTCGTCCCTTCTTATATATATATATATATATATATATATATATATATATATATATATATATATATATATATATATATATATATATATATATATATATATATATATATATATATATATAATCTTTTTTTTTTCCATTCACGTCGCGACGGGAAACCAGCCAGCCGCCACCGCCACCACCACGTGACAGGAACCAATTCCCCGCGACCCGCGAGGCGACGACCCATTCACACTTTTAATGGGACACGTGACGCCCCGTCCCTGCCTGTCCCCGCCGAGTAGAGGCAAGGCCAACTTTTTTTCCTTTTCAGCGCATATTCCAAGTATCAACTACAAAATTTCTGCAACACGGTTACTAACAAGGAAGAATATATTGCAACTAGTTAATGTGCACAACACATTAACGTATTGCTCGTGAGCTGTACGTTACCGGAATGAGTTTGGATCGAGAAATCTCGTTTTCGGCAAGTTAACTGAAAGACTGTGATTCCTGCATCATAACGCTGCACCAATCTATCGGATCGAATCACCGCAACACAAATTGATACTCGCTATTACATGTTTATTCCCAGAGATATCATATACCATCATGCATATCACCAAGTAAATATTCCTTTATAATAAGTGTACTTTTACCATGAAATATTTAGTACATAAATCCGTTGAGGCCATAAGGCTGCCGTCACCAGGGAGAGCACCGGCATCTCTCTATGTAGTGGTGGTGTTGGACGCCGACCTGCCTGCCTGTCCCCGGCGAGTGCAGGATGTCACCCCACCTTCGATCCCTGCCTGTCTCCGGGCAGCGCAGGACGTCCCCTGCCCCACCCGCTGCTCGCCTCGCTATACAATCATCAGCTTTGGAGACCCTAAGCAGCAACTCTGTGAAAATACTTCCCACTCTTACTGTAATATTTCCTTGAATCAGCGTCAGTCTGATGAGGTTCCATTGCCTCTCCGAAGCACAGGAACCGGCTCTCATTCGACTTACGAAGCACACTAATGGAATTTCCTCACCATCCCGCCGTTTCTGCACAAACAACGCATCTGCATCAGTTTCAAATCTTTGACGTTCGTGATACCTAGTCCCAGTTTCCCTATCACACCAGTGGTGGGGTTCTCGCATTATAATAACTAAAGTGGTGTATCGCTGGCTTCATCTCTCTCAAAATGTTTCCTTGTGTAGTGTTCAGCTTGCAAAGCGTCACCATTGCCTCGGGATATCATCAGAGGACGAAATTATTCTGCTGAGAGTGCGAGGTAAAAAGGAAATTGAAACGTTATTATGACTTTCACAATGCCTCTTTTCATTCTCCTCAGCCAATCAAGACTTTATGAACAGCACGTATATTCTCGATACACTAACACACTCTTGTGTACATAGCTAGACCAATACTCCAAAATTATTTCATTTACATTTTCTTTAATTCCCTCTAAAGTTTTTTTTCAGTCTATATTCCATTCCATTCAAGCACTCAAAGACCTGTATTCATATACAATATACATCTCTACCTGGTAGTTTCAACATTCCAAATGACGCAATTCAACTTTCTCATGCTTACGTTGTGTCTCAGGCAATGATTTAGGTTCCAATTCATGAAGTGTTACACTGTTGCCGCAATGGAATTCTTGAGCAACCTCGGCGATGTACATCCTCACTTCGATTCTTATTCAACAAATTATGCAAGAAACCTCCCACATGGATAAAAATGAGTTCACATAATACGCTCCTCGCTTTATAAACCCATGTTGGTATCTATTGATCTCCTTTTTCATATAGCATTCATGGGTTTACTGTTCCTGGAAGCACACTCTTACGTATGCCAGGAATATTTTACACCATGATTTGTAATTCCTTCATACATTTCATAATTGCCACACAGAACTTCATTCTTATCACCTTGTGTGCCAAACCGCCACTGATAAATTCGTGGTTTGGTCAATTTTCAAGCGCAGACTATCGATGTGATTGAAACATTCTAGTTCACATCGACCTTTGCATTTTCATATCTTATTTCGAACCACGTTAAAATCTCTAAGACACCTTCTTATTGCATCACATTCACACAATCCTAAATCCAGTTCAGATCGTACATTTTCTTCTTTATTAGTTTCCAAACAAAAATGTACGATAAAAATATACACAGTATCAAGCGGAAAAAAAAGCTACATAAATTGATAAATTCATGTATATTTTGCTTGACATCAATCAACCACACTTAAGTGTTTTTCAGCACGGTAAAATTTCACATCATCAAAAATTTGGCTGGAAATAGGGTAGTATGCAAGGAACAAAACACTACTATAGCTGTATGACTCAAGTCGGTTAGCGGCTGTCTGTTTAGCACCACCTCATAAATTGACTGGAAAAAAAGAGTAGAAAAGGTGTAGGATTTGCACAGTGAGGGACGTAAAAACTAACAAAACTCTACTATAGCAGTATGGATTAAGACTGTTACTGGCTGTACGTTTACTAGCACCCCATAAAATATCTTCCCCTTGACTCACCGGGCACACAGCACCACTACCTCCGTGTTCTCCGTGGTGTTCTCCGGGATAGCTGGCTGCCGCGGGTGCTGGCCAACCACGGTGGGCGGCAGCTCCCCAGAAGACACCACGGGGATAGAAACGGACGCCATGGACCACAGGGGAGGCGTGCCTCCGTCCACCGCCCGCACTCCCAGGTCGAAGGTCTGAGTGTTGGCCTGAAGAAGAAGAAGAAGAAGAAGGAGGA
>NC_087171.1:16100766-16170766 GCF_035594125.1 Scylla paramamosain | reverse complement strand
GTGCACTGGCAGATCTGAGAACCTCTTATTTCCTGTGCAGTGTGAACGATGCTACCAAGCGTCTCACCTTTCAGTGCGAACTCTGAAATGGTGAAGTGGTAGTGGCTGGAGTCGAAGGTGGGTGTCTCAGGGGAGTCTTGCACTTGGACAATGACGGCAGCGGCAGGTCGTGGCCACCGACGACCGCCTCCTGTTTCGGGAGGTGGAGGATAATGAGAAAAGGAAAAAAATAAATAAATAAAATTACCTACGTGATACATGTTACAGATACATGTGTGGTGCCTGTAGAAGATATATGAATAAACATAAACATCGAGAAGTGAGTGAGAGAAATTATCAGTATACACCAAGACAACACTAAGTCTGTCTCTGCCATGCCCATCCTCAGACTCCTCTCCCTTCACAGTCTCTGCCACCACTTGCCACTCTTCACCCCACCAAGCCCTCACTCCCTCTTCACCCTACACATGCCCTGCTGCCAGCCCCGCCCCGCCCCTAACTCACCTCGTTGCTCGGCTGTGACCTGCACCGTGTAGCGGCCGCCTGAAGTCTCGTGGTCCAGGCGGCGGAGGTTGTAGATGACGCCAGCCTCGTCGACGCCAAAGTTTTCCGTGTCACTGAGGTGGTACTGTAACTGTGCTCGCTCCTGTGGCCGCGCGCCCTCCACGCTCACCTGCCACCAACAGGAATTACAGGTGCGCTCAGAAAGAGAATACATCCTGGGAACGTGTGTGTGTGTGTGTGTGTGTGTGTGTGTGTGTGTGTGTGTGTATGTGCGTGTAAGGTCTTCGGCCGAAAAATCAAATATGAAACACGAACTGCCGGACAGGAAAGGGCAAGGGTAACGCGTGGCATTAACTGTTCAAGAGCGTTTCTTCAGAAATAGACAGCCTCGGGATAAAAATAAAGCACGTACCCGATCACGAACAAAGTTTACACACCAGCGGCTGTTCAGTTACAAAAAAGATGGAGCAGAAACAAAAGATAGCGACATGATATTTTGGAGACGCGATGGTATACATATATATATATATATATATATATATATATATATATATATATATATATATATATATATATATATATATATATATATATATATATATATATATATATATATATATATATATATATATATATATATATATATTTTTTTTTTTTCCCGAAAGAAGAAACGAAAATCAATGAAATTTGATGAGATCGTTCACGCGGTGCCCGTGCGGCCAAATCCCCATGTGCCAGATTCATCCGCAGCATACATCACTAAATAATTCACGTAGAGTACTGTAGAGAGTACAAGTCTTTGAAGCACTCCAGAAGGACAGCCATTGTGTTAAGGTGCAGACAACACAATATTACACGGACGTAAGACAATATGGTTTTAATGGTAGCCTCGGATGCACAGTGATTCAAAACGTCCCACTCACTACAGAAACAAGACACAAGTGCAGGGAAGGCGCGCACTCACTGTCAGGATGGAGGTGTGTAGAGGCAAGTCTTCCGTCACGGTGCGGCGATACTCAGACTGAGAGAACTGCAGGAGGGGCCAGCGGCGGATTCCTTCTGCTTGGGAGTTCTGGTGACGCTTTTTGAGGTGGTGATGACTCCGCCTCTTCCTTTGCAAAACTTGATGATGTTTGCGGTGACTGAAGCTGTGAAGATGACTGTAATGGTCGTGATGAAAGGAACTGTGGTGGTGACAGCCTGAGTGGCCCTTGCGAGCCTTGGCTGGAGTGTCATATTTTAGTTGTCTTTGTGTTCCCAGAGAGTGCTGTCTGGAGAAGGCCGAAAGGTTTCCTGTCTTGCTTGTGTTAAAGGCCTCACAGTGGTGGTGTTTTGGAAGTTCTATGGGAGTAAGGCGCCGCGCTGAGCTCTGCAGCTGATGCTGTTGCTTCTGCATCAGAGGAAAACTTACCTTCTCTGCTCCCTGCTGTGTTACCTCAATAGATTCGCTCACTTTCCCCCTCGAGTCTTCCGAGGAGTCCTTCCACCATAACCTGTGTCCTGTGAGGTCATGCTGGCGTGGCGTGAACGCCTGCCCTGGGGACGGAAAGAAACCATATTACTCGTTTGAAGAAAATGTCGCTGTGCTAATGACAAGCTGGGCTGAATAAACCTTACATGTAACAACTGCAGGCTGCTCTATGTATGTGGCTATAATTTTTTGCTAGTATAGCTAGAAAAATATTATATTATATATATATATATATATATATATATATATATATATATATATATATATATATATATATATATATATATATATGTATATATATATATATATATATATATATATATATATATATATATATATATATATATATATATATATATATATATATATATATATATATATATATATATATATATATATATATATATATATATATATATATATATAAAATCTTTTTTATTTATTTTCTTATAATGGGCAAACAAAAATAAGAGTTGACTGCGTGCATGCTTTTCTCGAGGACACTCCGAAGTAGCGTAAGTGACGGAGCGAAGCCTGCTGCTGTAGGCCATCCTCAGAATCGATCAATAGCCTGCAAGCACGAGCTGAGGAGTGGGGCAGCGGCTCCTTCCTTGTTTCACTCACGATATACATCTAACAGGCAAAATATGTCGAACAAGACTGGCCAGCGTGAACCAACCCTTAGCCGCACTGAATTCACCGACACTCGACTCCTTGGAATAGTACGTGATGCCCGACAAAAAAACCCCGTGATGGTTGGAGGCGCTTTCGTAACTTGTAACATAGATAAACAAATAGATAAATAAATAAATAAAGACTGTGAGGCGTAACTGGTGATATCAGTACTGACACTCATGCAAGTAGATGACGTCATCCACGCAGCCAGTATTGCAGCCTGACCTTGTTAATAGTCACAACTTCACTTTATATGCATCCGCGCGTTCTTGCGTGCATGTGCATGGAATCCGCATATGAAAAAAAAAAAAAAGAAAAAGAAAACTCAACAACGAAAAGATACCATCCTCAGTGCATCGTGTTCCGCTGGGAATTGTGAACACAAAATACCGTGCATCAGCATTGAGCAACAGTGTTGTAAATAAATAATAGTGCCTCGGAAGAAACGCTCAACAGAAGCGCACCTATTGTTTCTCTCAGATTCCAACATATCATTAAACTTGTATTACCCGCAATACTTGGACTTACGATCAAGACAGCGGTGTACTTGAATTCGCTTCTGTAAGTTCTTTTGTTTCTTTCCTTGAAGCCTCCTAAATTTGGTTTAGTCTGGTTATACAACACAACATTAATAAATAGTAAAATCATTAATTATTTCAATTTCCATAAACCTTATCATCACAGCTATTCAAGGTTATCAAGTTTTCCAATTCAAATTTAGGTGAAATCAATGTTTTGAGCATACAGTATTTTAGTATTTTTCTATCGCTACCTCCCATCCGGCCCTGCCATCCTTCCGCCAGCTTACTCTTGGCCAGAGCCTTGATTTTAAAAGTATAGTGCAAGAGTCAGGAGTCCCGGCACAGCAGCAGGAGCGGCAGCCCGGCCAACGCTCATTAAAACTTTTCCCGCCAACACCTACTGTCACGTGGAAGACTCTCGAGAGGTGAACCATTATAGGTGATTACTTAGCTCCCGGTTCTCCATTAATCCTGTGACTTATTCTCTTATCTTTCTTTCCTTTAACTTTGTGTCTTTCTTCTTGCCTTCCCAGAGATACCGATCAGCCTTTGTTGTGATCTCATAAGCGACTTAAATGAACCTCGTTTCTTATGAAGATGTTGAGCGATAAGGATATGAGAGAGAGAGAGAGAGAGAGAGAGAGAGAGAGAGAGAGAGAGAGAGAGAGAGAGAGAGAGAGAGAGAGAGAGAGAGAGAGAGAAAAAGAGAGAGTTCAAAGGGTATTGTAGAAATAAGAAAAATAACAAATGTAGTAGTAGTAGTAGTAGTAGTAGTAGTAATAATAATAATAATAATAATAATAATAATAATAATAATAATAATAATAATAATAATAATAATAACAATAATAATAATAATAATAATAATAATAATAATAATAATAATAATAAATATTATCGACATCTCCATTAAAATAAGTAACAGCATCACCGTTACTTCACTCATTACAATTACCACCACCACCACCATCACCATCACCACTCCTGTTGACTACCCTGAATCCCTGGCCGACAAATCCTCCGGGACGCTGCTTTGCCACGCTCGTCACTTAACTCCCTCGTAAATCGCAATGGAGGCAAGAGAAGCTGGAGGACGTGAAGTGTGGAGACGAGGACCTTAACATGTGTCTAAGTCTGCACGAAACACTTAACGAGACGGAACGAGGCAGGAAGAGGAGACTGGGGACGGAGTAAAAGGTGACCGAGGAGGAGGAGGAGGAGGAGGAGGAGGAGGAAGGATAGAGTGGCTTTACGGCTTTATATAATACTCAGATAGACCAGACCTAAAAATACATAGAGTAACACTAAAAGCTTGAGATTGACGCCACTTCCACTGACAGAATGATAATAAATGTATCTTATATCCTACTATACATTAAAGGACTTGCCTAAAATAGAGTAACGTGGGTGTGAGCGGTGGGAGTGGAGGAAGGATAAGCAGTTCTCTGGCAATACTTAAATGAGGAGTGACAGATGTGTGACGTGAGCAAATGGTCAAAGGGGAAGGGCTGTGAATGATCTTTCTTGGTATAGTATTGTGGGACTGGAATTGCATTCATGTGTATGTAATAATATTATTATTTTTACACACACACACACACACACACACACACACACACACACAGAGAGAGAGAGAGAGAGAGAGAGAGAGAGAGAGAGAGAGAGAGAGAGAGAGAGAGAGAGAGAGAGAGAGAGAGAGAGAGAGAGAGAGAGACCGTGTTATCCTCCCCGGTGCAAACTGTGGCGAGTGAACGGTGAGTGCTGAGCTGGTATGAGTCTGGTCTTGCTCTGAGGATGGAATTAGTCAGGATGAGCTGCAGTGGGAGAGAGAGAGAGAGAGAGAGAGAGAGAGAGAGAGAGAGAGAGAGAGAGAGAGAGAGAGAGAGAGAGAGAGAGAGAGAGAGAGAGAGAGAGAGAGAGAGAGAGAGAGAGAGAGAAGGGGGGTGATTAGGATGACCTGAGAGGCGGGAAAGGTTTATGGTGAGGTTAGTAGAGGGTGAGGCGCAAAGGGACAAGTTCAAAGGTGAGAGAGAGAGAGAGAGAGAGAGAGAGAGAGAGAGAGAGAGAGAGAGAGAGAGAGAGAGAGAGAGAGAGAGACTATGGAGTGAGGTACATGCATAAATGGTATATAGAAGAATATATTGAGGGAATGAACTGCAGTGAGTTGAGAAAACGATAAGGGAAAGATGATGGAGAGATTGAGTGCAGAGAGGAGATGGTGGAGAGCATAGTCTAAGGTGAGATGAGAAGAGGAACAGAGAGAGGCGCCGTGTGGTGAGTGAGAGGATGGGGAAAGGGTGAGCGACAGGTAAATTTCGGGAGCGGATCTGTCTTTCCATCAGCCAAGTCGCCTCGCCAAGGACCTCTTAGGGATTCTGTGGGTCGATCAGGCCACACTCACTCCTTGTCTCTTGACGTCACCGAGTTATCCGCCCGTGATGTGACGCTTAAACAAAATACGTACAAACGTGGATACTAAAAATCAATAAATAGATAAGCAAGTGAAAAAAGTGTGTAATAATAATAATAATAATAATAAACGGTTTATTATTTAGGCAGTTGACAAACTGAAAATGTACATAGGGGGTGGGGAAAAACTTAACATTAATCTTAAAGGTAAGTCTAATCTAGGAGGGAAATACTATTGATTGATGGCTCGCACCATGGTGGGAATCGCACTGAGTCTGTACCGGTCCGTGCGCGTCGCCTTCAGGGGTGTGTGTGTGTGAGTGTGTGTGTGTGTGTGTGTGTGTTAAAACAATATGTAATTAATTTCTCTCATTAAACTTTTTTTTTTCATATAATCTTTTGTCGTTCTATATATTACAGAACTTGATGAATAAACTTGCACTTTGTTTCCTTCCCTTTCCTTCTCGCCTGAAGAATGATGTCAGTAACTGGTTGAATGAAAGGAAAGCAAGAAAAAAGATGAATGAAAGTGGGAAGGAAGAAAGGGGCTAGAAAGAGAAATGAGAAGAGAAGGGATGGAAGGGAAAACAAGAGAACAATGGTGTTATTCCTGGACCCATCTTTCATAAACCTCCCTTTTTTTTCCGACAGAGGTATTGTTTTCTACATCTCTTTGTGTTTTTGACGCTTAACTCACTCAAGAGCCGCATCAGTCACCTTTCTAAAGGAATGACTGATGTGGCAGAGTTTCCATCACCATCAACCCACGTGCCTGTTTCCTGGATTTCACTTTCTTTTCCATTCAACACCTTTAACTCAATTTCTTTACACTCTTCCCTTGCACACAGTCGCTCTCCATCCTGCTCAAATCCCGCGTGTATATATTATCACTTTCCGGATCAGGCAGTTATGCATCACATTTATAGGGCACTCATGTAATTTATCACGGCAGACATTCCTTTCTTTTAATACAATGGTAACCGTGACAACCAGATCACTGCACGTCCCCGGCGCTAGAGAACCACCCAGATATCCACCCGTGCATGAGTGAGACTAAATGGCCGGCTATGGTGTGCGCCAGTCATATCATATTCCGCATTCATACTGGTGCATTTATTTCAGTAAGTAATCGTGAGGCATAAACAACCTGCGGCTTATCTGTGAACCAACTCGCGGTGAACCATGAGCTGTTCAATTAATCATCACTGCATGCCATTGTGATTTCCCCCAGCCACCATGTCCACCTTCTCATCACACACACACACACATACACTTATTGAACACCCTCACATCTATCAAAAGCACGTATCAAACACACACACACACACACACACACACACACACACACACACACACACCCACACACACTAAACACCCACACGTGTGCTTGCTATCAACGGTAGCTCAACATCACGTCAGGAAATACGAAAACTTCTCTGTGCCTCTCACACACACATTAAAAAAAGGAAGAAATAAAGGGAATAAAAAGAGGAGCTCGTGACAGTGGCAGGCGAGAGAGAGAGAGAGAGAGAGAGAGAGAGAGAGAGAGAGAGAGAGAGAGAGAGAGAGAGAGAGAGAGAGAGAGAGAGAGAGAGAGAGAGAGAGAGAGAGAGAGAGAGAGAACCTGCCCTGTCTCCATACACCCTATTCTTTCCCGCTGCGGCCCCCCGTGGGAATCCCAGGAGAGGGGAAGGCAGGGATGCAGAGTGAAAGGCAACGATCAGAAAAGAGAAACAGCGACCAAAGAAAACTAGGAGCGAAAGAATGGAAGGGAAAGAAAAAAAAAAAACAGACGGATCTGCACTTATTATGCCTGTACACGTAGCGTCTATATAACAAGAGTAGCAGTGTATGTGTGTGTCTGTGTGTAGAGCCTGATTGGCAGACGTGGCCTTACTCTTTTCGAAATAGTGGCACGAGGAAGAAGTACGATATCAAGGTAATGTATTCAGGTGAGGAAAGCTTCGGTGGACGTATCGCATCGACTCTGAATTGTTAACGCAAAGAATGGTGAGGCTGTACAAAGAAAAGGATAAAAAGGTGAAGGGAAAATAAGTGATGACGGGTGCACCTGCTGCTAACTCACGTCATTTCAACACGCGGCGTGGGTGAGATTTCCACAGCAGAGAGAGAGAGAGAGAGAGAGAGAGAGAGAAATGCGAGGCGAGGTGAGGGGTTCATCTTGACGCGAGATTATGTAGGTGTTACTGATGAGGGGAATGGCTGACTGTTAGAGCGGAATACTGAACTGAATACTGCCTTCTGAGAGAGAGAGAGAGAGAGAGAGAGAGAGAGAGAGAGAGAGAGAGAGAGAGAGAGAGAGAGAGAGAGAGAGAGAGAGAGAGAAGAGAGTCAAAAAAAATTAAGCTTAATCACTCTTCATTTACGAGAATGTGAGAGATAATAGCGGTGTAAGACTGTCCCTCTGTTAAATAAAACTTTTGGCCTCTTGATAAGCTCTGAAAACACAAAGGTATTCCATTAATTACGTCCAAAAAATGAGTGAAATTACATGACTAACCTACGAATTGTTGCAAGGTAATTTGTCATTTCTCTCTCTCTCTCTCTCTCTCTCTCTCTCTCTCTCTCTCTCTCTCTCTCTCTCTCTCTCTCTCTCTCTCTCTCTCTCTCTCTCTCTCTCTCTCTCTCTCTCTCTCTCTCTCTCTCGCCCTCCACGTAAGGAATACCTGGATATATCTCCTCACTCTCTCTTGGCGAGGAACGATTTATATGCAAATGGGATGCTTTGGTTATGCAGTAAATCTCGTGAAAAGTATCAGTAAATATTGTAAACCATCAGAGGTGAAGTGGTAGGCCGTACTCCCCTCAGCCCTCACTTAGACCCTTATCTAGGTATGAATGACTGGAGGGCGAGGTAAGGAGGAGGAGCATAAGGACTACCAACATTGGCCTCGGGTGGAAAGCGATGAGGCGGAAAGAATGGAGGCTAAGAAAGGAATATTCAAGCAGGATAAGCCATCGCTTTGCGGGGAGCTACTGAGGAGGGATTGAGGTATATAAAGGTGCAGAAGGTGGGTGGTGGGAGGAGGGGTGTTGAGGTGGTATGAATGGGGAGAGTGAGTGCCTGGCTGTTGCACGAAAGGGATTCAAGTGTATAAAAGTGCAGAAGATGGGGTGTGGGAAGGATGAATAGGAGAGTAAGTGCCTGGCTGTTGCGCGAGAGGGAGGCTGAGAGGCGCTAAGCAGGTTGGGTTTATCTTGCTGGCATGGTAAAGAGGAACATAAAGCACGTGATAGATAAAGAATATGGTACTAAAGCGATTTCCTCACGGAGAGATGAGGCACCTCTGCAGTGCTATCTCAGGATGGAAGAGCCGATTACCATAACACCGCGAGCACGGCTGTCTTTGTTTCCTATACTCCCCGACACACTATACGTCTAGACACGCGTGGTGCTGTGGCTTTGTTCTGGTTCTCCTCTGCATCAGCAGTGTAGGCAGGTGTTTTGAGGACACCAGAAGCACCTTCATTAACTTTCACAAAAGTAACGTTCGTTAAACAGAGTTTGTATATAAAAGTATAAGATTTTTTTTTTTTTCTCCATTTCTTCTTAATGAGCGCGTTATTGAAATAATAATAATAGCTAACGACAAGTCGTACGGGGGATGTCATGATTACAACTATAAACATTTTACTGGCAATTTCGTCTTACTCTAACTTAGTTCTAACACTTTCCTTGCAGGTAAGGTTCTGTAAATAAATGTTACACTTCTTCTAGCTGCTCATTCTCCAAATAACTTAAATAAGTGACTTAAAATTTCTATAAACAAAACATTTACTAACATTCCGAAAAGGGCACAAATGAAATATTCGTCTCTGTAACCACTTATCAAAAGTTTTGTAATTTCAGAACAGCACTCTCCTTTCACTATTTTTTTTTTCTTTTCATTAGATCCAACTCTACTGGAATTCAATTAATTAATCAACACCTTCGACGTTTACACTCAACACTAGTTCTCGGCAATTCTGGATGACCTTTTCCCGTCCAAGCACCATTACCTTCTTCTACTTCCTGCTCAGCAAGTATCGTGTTTATTTTATCCACTTCTTGGCGTGAGTCCATTAATACAAGCAAAAAAAAAATATATATATGAATTTTGCACCTTTGCACGGCATCCAACAAAACTGTGACTCTTGCCTGCCCGACCCGGAGGGGAAACAAATAGAGGCACAGAAAAATGCCAACACGACTCAGGGCGGGTCTCGGGGACGATGCTATTATGGAAAGGAGCTGCGGTGAAGGAAGAGAGAGAGGGAGCGTGGGAGGGAGAAGAGAGAAGGGAAGGAAATGAGCAGCGCACCAAGTTAGGAAGGAAATGACAAGGAAAGACATCAGTTTGAGGAAAGTACGTTGTAGATGGAGTGTTGGGTGGGAGGGTAAAGGAGGAGGGTTCACAGGTTCAGGGGAGGATCGTTCAAGGTGTGGCGGTCACTGGCTGGTGTATGAAGTCAGGGAATGAAGACAAGGAAGGTGACGGAGACATTAGCAATAGTGGTAGTGGTATTTGTAGATGTAATAGTGTAGTAGTAGTAGTAGTAGTAGTAGTAGTAGTAGTAGTAGTAGTAGTAGTAGTAGTAGTAGTAGTAGTAGTAGTAGTAGTAGTAGTAGTAGTTATTGTTGTTGTTGTAATAGTAGTTGTTGCCATTTGGCTGTATAATGCTGAAAAAAAAAAAAAAAAAAAAAAAAAAAAATATATATATATATATATATATATATATATATATATATATATATATATATATATATATATATATATATATATATATATATATATATATATATATATATATATATATATATATATATATATATACACACACATAAAACACGGATCAGAATATTGTATCTCGTTTTCTCTAACACGGGGGGAGGGAGGGACGGAAAAAGGATGAGGACTGAAAAAGGAAACGGAGGAAGGAGGGAAGGAGGGAAGGAGGGAGGGAAGGAGATAGGGAGGGAGGGGACACAACACTGGTTTATGTCCAAGGGAGGATAGTAACGAGGGCAATGTATTCTTGCCCACGTCACAATGTGTCAAGAGGATTCAGGCAACCGCTGAAACGTCCTTATCCTTCTCCACCCCCACCTCTCTCTCTCTCTCTCTCTCTCTCTCTCTCTCTCTCTCTCTCTCTCTCTCTCTCTCTCTCTCTCTCTCTCTCTCTCTCTCTCCACTGACTAGTGTGGCAGAAGAGAAAAAGCGAAACTGTTTTCAAATTCACATTGCTAATTCCGAGAAATTTAATAAAAGCCAGCATTGTCATAGAACGTTTTTACGGGATGCATATTTTAGCTGATGGAAATCTACAGCCAGCTACGTTTCTTTTCTTTCTATTTTCAGCCATCGTGCACCTAAGGCTAGCTTTCTTCACTCCGCTTTTGCTGCGCCTAAAATATAAAATAATAACAATGATAATGAAAACTATGGTGCGCCTGAGATCTAAAAATTTTGATCAGTATGAAAAAAACATGATAAAAATGCTGTCTCACTCTGACAATGGCCTCTCCACAATTATATCAAGTAATTATACGTCCCTGTCTTTTTCTTTACTGAAAGTCTTAAGGAAATCATGTCTGAAAACTCTAAACACATGTCCTTGTCTATTATAATTATCCTTATTATTAGGAGTACACAGTATTTTATATCAAAAGAATAAAAACATCAATCCACAAAATCTTTTATTACTTCACAAAAGCAAACACCTCCATGAAGTTCCATTGTTTTTCACAACACTGCACCACTGACAACACTTCCGGGAACCTCAGATCCAACACTCAACGAATTATTTTCACCGGTATTCTACGAGTACGTCCGACAAAACGCTGTTGGATGAGAAAAAAAAAAAATCACACGATAAATATGAAGCAAAAAATTCTACATTGCATCCATCTCTTAGAAAGTGAGAAAATAATCATCCTGTTTACTTTTAAAATGGTGAGATTTTCAGCCGATAAGACGCTCACAGGAAGCACTCATTCATTTTTTTCCCCCACTCTTGCTGTTTGATGAGCAGCGGCGGAAGGAAAGCGAGATGGCTTCTTTCAGCGTGGCGGCTTTTTGATCAAGGAATGAAGGACAAAAACAGGGTTCGGCGGTAACGTCATCAAAAGCAGCGATCCCTGAAGGACGACAAAAACACAGGGAGTGGGGAATACATAGGACAGACGGGCATGAAGTGATGGTGGTAGTAATAGTAGTAGTAGTAGTTATTGTTGTTGTTGTTGTTGTTGTTGTTGTTGTTGTTGTGGTGGTGGTGGTGGTGGTGGTGGTGGTGGTGGTGGTGGTGGTGGTGGTAGTAATAGTAGTAGTAGTAGTAGTAGTAGTAGTAGTAGTAGTAGTAGTAGTAGTGGTGATGGTTGTAGTGGTCATAGTAGTAGTAGTAGTAGTAGTAACGTTGTTGTTGCTACTACTTCTGTTTTATTTTTATTTTTAATTTCTTTTATTTCTTTGAGAGAGAGAGAGAGAGAGAGAGAGAGAGAGAGAGAGAGAGAGAGAGAGAGAGAGAGAGAGAGAGAGAGAGAGAGAGAGAGTCCGTTATCAATCAACACCACATAATACCTGATCGTCAAAACTCGCCTGCACAAGACTCAAGACCAGGGAACGTCCATCTGGCACCAGCTTCTCGCATTGTGAAGAAGACAATACCTTGCTTTCACTGCACACCAAACATCTCCTGTCATTTCCTTTAAAAAGAGGAAAAAAATATGTACGTTATCAGAGGCAGCTGTTGTGAGGAGCTTTTTTTTTTTCCTCCTTTTTCTTCTTTCCCTTTTTCCCCTTCAGTCTGGTGGAAAATAAAGGGAATGTGGGCGTCATATTTTTGCATAATGTACGTGTTAAGGAAATATAATGTTTTAGACGCACTGGTCTTCAAAATAGTATACGCACGTCTTCTTTTTCTTATATGTACTTCTGGCACATTATCGCGTACATAAAAGGATAGTTTTTGAGGAAAATTTCTTAAGTTCGGTATTTACATTACCATTTTTTTCTTCTCTATTACGATGCTAAGGGTTTCATTTTCGATAATGGCAAAGCAGGAAAGTAACCTGTTCATATGATGCTGGAAGTTTTCCCCTCATCTCTCTCTCTCTCTCTCTCTCTCTCTCTCTCTCTCTCTCTCTCTCTCTCTCTCTCTCTCTCTCTCTCTCTCTCTCTGTGTGTGTGTGTGTGTGTGTGTGTGTGTGTGTGTGTGTGTGTGTGTGTGTGTGTGTGTGTGTGTGTGGAAGGGGGGTTGTTTTACACACACACACACACACACACACACACACACACACACACACACACACATACACAAACACACACACATACACACAGGGGATTCACAGGGCTGAGTTCAATGGAAACATGTTGAGTTTTGACACAATTGAAGGGAGGATGAAATTTTCATTGACTTAATTGATGTTTCGGACAATGTAAAAGGTGGACTTTTCCCTCAGCCGTGGAAATACTGGGGATGCAACAAATAAAGCTACTTTGACAACTAAATCAAACATGGGCCAATTTATTTCTTCCGGGGAATTAACGTGTATTGCGAATTAATGAAAATAAACGTCAAGGGAATTTTTTCTTCTATCACAGCAATCTACTGATTTGTTCGTTTGTTGTTGTTTAGAGAGAATAATTGAACTTGTTTTGCAATGCTAAAAATATTTCATATAATCGTACTCACACCTTTATTTGGTAACTGAATTAAGTTTGATAGTAAGAGTACAAATTCCAGGATTAGGAAATGTCAGGTTCAGTACACCATTGGGCTGGTTCTGCTGCATGAAGGAGTCTCGCATTTTTTGCTTTGAAAGTGTCAAACTTCCATTACTGAGACACAAGGCATTAAACAAAGCAGGGAAAAACGAGTCCCCCGTAAAACGTTTCTAGGACTGCCCTCCAACATTATCGAAAGGAAAAAAAAATCAAATGATTACATGAAGGAGTTAGTAACTTTCTATGTTTAACTAAATAATTTCATTTACAAACTATTAAACACTGATAAATTCTACCACCAACACTACTTCTTAGCACGGAAGGTAAAGACAGGAAAACATAACTGTCTTTTTTTTTTTTCAGACATGCACATAACTAACCACAATACCAGAAAAAAAAATGAAATTGTTGCCGTCTCCCTGAAATTGTAACGTGGCCATGAAATCTTAAGTTCTATAGAAAAAATATACACTTTGTCACATGACGAAAATTCAAAATCTTCCTTCATCAGGTTGCATGTTAACTGGGAGCGAATTCATTGATACCGAGGTTATTGGTTACCAGGACCTAGAAATAAAATGAGATCATCAGTAACGTCTGAATTACAGAGGACAAAGCACAGACCTCTAATCAAGGACCTTTAATCGAGCATTCGCGTCCCGCATTACATACTTCCTGTTCAAAGAAAATTCTCTTAATTGAAATTAATAAGTCTAAGAACCAAAATAGGTGTTGTTCACTAGAACCAGAAGTAATATCTATCACCCACACCTCGTGACCACTTAGTGAGGCAAAGGCTGGTCAGACACGAAGTGACCAAGTGTTCTGCTTTAGAGATAAGCGAGTATAAGAAAATAGTTTTGAATATCATGATGTTTTAAAATTACCTTCATACAACAAATGTTTTCATTATTGTGTGCAAAAAGTAAATTGTTTGCATGTCTGGAAAAAAAAATATATACCATTTACAAAATAGTAATTAAAAAAAACAAAATTCAGACGTTTGGTTTCACATACAGCTCGCAGGAAGTGGCGCTGGATGCATCCTTGTAGTTTCAATGACCGAAACAGGGCTGAAAAAGTGTTGACGCAATGAAAACACCATTAGACTTGTATGGAGCCACAATATACACCGGATGCCCTTTGATAAGCAAGGGTCCTCCATAAAAAACCTGACATTCAATCTCGTTTGTAACTCTGAATAGCTCTGTCTGTCTGGTTGTCTGTCTGTGTGTCTCTGTCAGTCTCTATCTGTCCATACAACTTTGTCTATTTCTCTCTCTCTCTCTCTCTCTCTCTCTCTCTCTCTCTCTCTCTCTCTCTCTCTCTCTCTCTCTCTCTCTCATAAGTACACACACACACACTAGCAGTCCCAATTGTCTCATCATATTCACAATACGTCATTGTATTCCCGCTCATGATAAACACACGTAAATTAAAACAATGACACTTTTCCCCACTACGGTGCTAAAACGCAGGTGCAGCGACCAAAACAGTGCCGTGAGTGTTTCTGGTCTCTGCCTATAATTCTCAAAGTGAACATAGTTTTCCTCATTATAATTAGTGGTATACTTCATTGGAATTAAATAATGTGTTGTTGTACTCAAGGTTTTGGTAGTCTATCTTCATAATAAGTATCTGTTACATTTGGCGGGACGAGTATAATATGTAATGGCCAATGTTGCAGTAGTAATGACGTAATGTTTCCATTAGTCATATGTTGGAAGCAATAATTTCTTCATAAAATAAACTAATGAAATATATGACCATAGATCAGGAAAGATTTGTCCCCGCCACTCGTCCAGAATGACTGACGTGTCTACATCAAAAATAGGCATTGAATTACAATAGCTAATGCCTCATATTATATTGCCTCTAATATTATCCAACGAAACGTGATTAATATTTCTTCCAAAATAGACGCACATCAGTAACACTACGTCCCCACAGGCTCTTGAATAAACACAATGAGTCAGTGAGTACGTATCTGATATTATAGTTTAGTAGTGTATTAAGTATATACTATCAAGGGTTTACGCGTGCCTTTCTTCAATGTGCAGGATGTTCAGGGGGGAGGTGTTGTTCAGGATGTTCAGGGGGAGATGTTGTGGGGGGAGGTTGTTCCTTCAGGCCAGCTACTCACCAGGCAGGCCGCGGAGGGAATATTGAGCTTTTACCTCCCGAGACAGGAACAACATGAATTCTGGAGGATGGACACGGCAAGCTCAAGTGATCAATGACATAGCTATCGTAGTACACCGCGTCACACCTCCAGCAGCAGTTATATAGTGTGTGTGTGTGTGTGTGTGTGTGTGTGTGTGTGTGTGTGTGTGTGTGTGTGTGTGTTTATGTGTGTCTCTCGCTGTCCCTTAGTGATGCACCTGAGCGTGGATGGACACAAGGAGAGCAGCGGGATGGAAAGTGTGGCGGGAAATTATGGAAGATGAAATCTAAATACTGTCTCGTGATACCCAGAAGGGTGGAGAGAAGGCGTGAAAGTGAGGAAGGTGGAGGAGGAGGAAGAGGAGGAGGAGGAGGAGGAGGAGGAGGAGGAGGAGGAGGAGGAGGAGGAGGAGGAGGAGGAGGAGGGTCACGGGATAAAAAGAGAAAGATGAATGTGAGAAAAAGAAAGTGTGAAGGAGAAATTACGAAAGGAGTAAATTGCAGTGGTCTTAACTTCCCTAAACGAAAAGAAAAAAAAGAAAAAGAAAGGAGAAACTTAAAAGGAGGAGCGGCTGTGAAGGGAGACCAAATTAATACACGGAAAAAATGAGAAAATGCTGCGTGTAATGTAGTAATACATGTTACATCTGAACGCACCAAAAAAAATAAAAAGAATAAAAGGAAAAAAAAAAACACTTCAATCCCTTTTCACAGCTCAGATACTCGCACGCTTGGGCAAACAAAACAAATCCCTCACATAAGTAAGATTAAGGAAGGAACACACTGTGAAGACCATGATGTGTTATTTTTTTTTTCCATGTGCACGTAAATCCATCTCATAAATCTAGTCTTTACCTTACTTTTATCCCTGCAGAGGGCCCTTCTCTCACAAGCATTCAAATGGAAGGCATGTACAGTATCTAGATTTATGTTACTCACTATAAGGGTGCAGAGAGAGAAATGACAACACCCTCTTTTCTTTACCTGTACAAAGCCGCGAGAGAGAGAGAGAGAGAGAGAGAGAGAGAGAGAGAGAGAGAGAGAGAGAGAGAGAGAGAGAGAGAGAGAGAGAGAGAGAGAGAGAGAGAGAGAGAGAGAGAGAGAGAGAGAGAGAGAGAGAGGAGAGAGAGAGAGAGAATACCTGCTTCATCACGAATTCATACTCTCATTATGACCAAAGAAAAGAGTATCACGTAAATTTCCAGACATTAGAAATTACAGAGCCCATCCAAGAGTCGGGATTACGTGCAAGGGAGGAGTAAAGATAAGGCCGCGTATGTAAAGGTCACATTACTTCAGACACCGCACTGGTAAAAGGATCACTAGGATTTTGTAATGAAGGGAAATTGGCAAGTTATTTTGTGAACGAGACCAAAGATTAGGAGTCCTTTCAGTAAGAGCACTTGTGTTGCCGCGATTTCTGTGATATCTTCCTGGTTTTTTTTTCTATTATCTCTTCTCTTTTTTTTTATTTACCTTTATGCAATGACCTTGACGTAAGAGCCGTGATACAATCGTAAACTACCGGAACTAGCAAACGCAAAGGTAACTATCACTGTGTACCACAATATACATATCATTGCTTAGTATACGTACCGCCACTGAATGAAAGAGGCAAACTTCATTCAAAGTGACCAGTGTTTTTTCAGTAAAGTAAATTATAAAATGCTTTCAGTCTGTTAATGGTTGATATAAAATAACATGTAATGTAGCCTATGCATTAGTTATTCATTTGTTTATTTTTCTGTATGTAGGACACGTAATATTAAAACACCAGTAATGTCTGTGCCTGGACATAGACGTGAAAGTACGAGTATAATGAATCTCTTATGCCTTATTACATCTCTTCTCCGTTCCCAGTGTCTCAAGGACAGCCTCATCAAGTGGATTTTGAGACCTGATGAATAACGAAAACGAAAGAAAAAAAAAAATGTCCATGTTCTCGTCGCAATAGACAAGGTTCGCCATCACGCCCGTGCGTCACTCATGCTGATGGAATCGAATTCAGTCAAATTTGCATGTGATGTTTTCTGTGTATGGCACACACTAAAATTCTTCAAAACACAATTCCCTCTCACTCCATATAAGAGAAATAGGTATCCATACGTTATCTTCCTCTTTTTTTTTTTTTTTTTGTACTTGTAAAAAGAAATAGATGCTTATATTATCTATAAACTTGTTAGTTTTATACATTACTTATAAGTAGAGTGAGCATGGATGTTCCTCTCTTCTCCCCCAACACACACACACACACACTGACTACAAATAGTTAACTGTGGTGTGGGATAGTAAATGAAGCAAAATCCTCATTGTGGCAGTGGCCGGCGGCTCCTCCGGACTTAAAAAAAAATAATTAGCAGCTTTCAGTTTTTCCTCAGTATTCTGTAATGTTTACCGTGTCTTTTGAAGTTATGGGATTTTATACTTGTAATTACTGTAATGGTTATAATTAAACATCATAGACACAAAAGCATACTGTAAAGATTTCACTCGTCAGTCTATTGGTGCTTCATTAGTGAAACATGACCTGCGTGCGTGCATAATTATGTAAATTAATCTTTCTGACAGAAGACGTGGAAATTAATGATCGGTAAGTGCATCGCTAGAATAATTACCTCAAGTGAATAATATTACTTGTGTGTGAGACGTTCTTTACTGACGCAGCCTGTTACGGTCTCAGGACATCAAATGGCGAAGAAAAAAAGAAAAAAAAAATACGAAGGACTGATGTTTTTATTTGCTTTTTTTCTACAGCTGGTTCCCTGCACGAGTAGGCCCTCTGACACCTCTTCTCGCGTTTCCCTGAAGGCTGCTCGTCTATCACAGTTCATTCCAGCAAATTGCATCATGCTGCCGCTTCATGTTGTTCTTTGTTTTTCCTTGCTCTGGTTTCTTTCCTCGGGTCATCTTTCTATCACTCAAATACCCGCCCATGTATTTTCAGCTGTGAGTACGACATGACCTTGCCACGTTCATTCTTTTCTTCTGGAATAGCAACTTCAATAGGGTTAACTTGAGTTTGTTCTATGTTCCATGAATCAGTGAATCTTTTATTTTTGTACCACGTGACAATGATATCGATAGTAACTAATATCAAAGTAAACCCCCACGTATATATGATTTGTCTAAGGTAATTGAGTAGCTGCCGATGAAGATGTACAGTGAAACCAAGCCCGATTCAATTTAAATTTCACATTTTCAGCTTGTTCGTTCCTCACCTGCCTGGACAGTGTGAGGTGAGACACATGAGCTGCCTCGCCGACCTATAAGCCTAACTTATCGGAATCTCGTTTATGAATATGCTTTCTTCGTCAACATTGGCGTCAGACAGGTTGTTGCCAAAGGGTACAGTAAAAAATTGACTGACATTGTTTTAATTACCGTTACAGGTATTAGTGTATGGATGTGATTTTTTTTTTTTTCTGCACCGCCCACATAGAAGAAATAGTTAGTGCCTCATTTCAAACACATCAACTCTTTTTTGAACACGATGCACTCAGTGACTCGACAGCTCCGGTAATTCTATCCGATTAATTAATTCACTAATTTAAACACACACACACACACACACACACACACACACACACACACACACACACACACACACACGCACGCACGCACGCATGCACGTACGCACGTTGATTAACAGTAACATTGTTGTTGTTGTTGTTGTTGTTGTTGTTGGTGGTGGTGGTGGTGGTGTCTGACGGCACACTTCACACCTCAGTCTCATTACTTTACGCTTATTTTTCCGTTCATATTTATTCTACGTTTTACTACTCCACTGATTCTATGTTACTAAATATTTTTTTCATCTAATGGCGCCCCAAAAAGAGCCCTTTATCTACATTCGTTATCTCTTAGCAGTGTGCCTGGAGTGCAGCAGTTCGGTTCATCCCTTGCCTCCCTCCTATCGAATTTATCTTTCTCATGAAGTCATGAATAATTGCAAACTCCATTTTCTATTTAGTCTCCTCCCTTTGCTCAGATTAAACTGTTTGATTTAACGGAGCTGCCTGGAGACTAACGGGACGCGGGGTGGCAGAGCATTGCAGGCACTTAACCACTCCACACACTTTCTTCCTCTCCCCGAACTCCATTACAACTCTCCTTTCCCACCACTGTATCATTAACGAGTGTCTCCTCCACTCCTTTCTCCGCACCGCCACAATTTTCTCGGTTTGGATCTCGAGGGGAGAGGAAGGAAGAGACGTATCCTCTTGTCGCAACTGTCGCCTTAATGTGTTTAAATATTTACTGCATCATCACCTTTAGCAGCTGCAGCGGCAACAAGAACAACATCAGCAACAGCAGCATTATTATCATGATAACATCTACACAGAGGAAAGTATATGATTTGAAAGTATATATTTCTGTGCTTGTTGTAAAGCTATACCAGGAATCATTAAAACGTATGAATATATCAATTTCGTGAATACTGAAGAAATAAGTGTACTGATTTATTTTTTCGTCTCAAGTTCAGTGCAGCAACCTGGTCCAGGCCTCGGCAGCACCAAAAACAGCAAGGTCATGTAAGTAACTATAAATACATTCAATACTCATTTTGTACAAAGAGGAGTACAAAAATCAGTAACTTTTCGTAGTACCGGGCAATACATCACACATTTCTGCAGATCGGATGTTCTTATCATGTTTACGTTATATCTTTCATCGTGGAATGAAAACCAATTAGCACTGACTCGGTACACAATTCAAGTTGTTCATTAAAATGATGCGAAACCACAATAAACAGGAACATTCAAATACTGGCAGTACACGTTACGGTGCGCGGAAAACTGACAAGTCCAATTCTGTATTTTTTTTTTTTTTTAATGGAAAGGGAGAAATCGTAATGAAAAATATTGATTCCTGCATGAAAAATTACTATGAGAGTGGATTAAAACATGGCGGATGGAATGCGGCTGATGTGAACCCAGCGTGGGATGCAGTGTTGGGTGTGCTGCCATGCTGGGGACATCCTGATAAGTGTCCCTGGTTGTCTCTTTTTTATCGCCATCTACAAACCGATGTCACCACCCACTGGGACTGCGGCACGTATCCTGGGGGAGGAGAGTGGCCGTCATTTGTGGTCCTCCAGGGAAAAGGTGAGGCCGGCAAAGCCTTGGTCATTGAGGGGATGGTCTGGAATCCCGATGTATCCACATGTAAATTCCATTCCGTGAACTCATCCAAATTTTTCTCTCATTTTTATGTTTTCTTTTAAAATGATTGATAGACAAGCAAAACTGGAATTTTCAATAACACTGTGTTATTTTGCATCATGACGAAAAATTTCTGTCGGTGGTGCTGGCGGTGCTGGTGTGCTGCTACTACCACACATAAAATACTGTAGAGCAATGGAAACATTTAGAAGATTTGGAAAGGAATTATCTAGTGAATAGTCCAGTTCCATTTGCTTTTTTTTTCAAGAGTACTAAAAATGTGTTTACTGATCAGCACATTTACCTCTCTCTCTCTCTCTCTCTCTCTCTCTCTCTCTCTCTCTCTCTCTCTCTCTCTCTCTCTCTCTCTCTCTCTCTCTCTCTCTCTCTCTCTCTCTCTCTCTCTCTCTGTTGTACACCATCCTCAGGGCACATTATACCACCGGTGGCTAATCTTCAGTTCTCAATATGCAATATTATAAGAAAAACAGCAAGAAAGTAATTCCTAAAACGTTTCGCCGTGAAGTTTACATAAAAGTGCAAAAAGCTGAAGCATACGTATTCAGAGAGAGCAACATGGAGCAAGTGGGTTTAAATGCGATTTCATGAAAAGAATGAAAAGAAACACTATTTGGGGAATACGTGCGAATATTTGGACATTTATTTTTGAGATGCTGATAATTACTCAAATATTAATGTGCTGTCTATGAAAGTTAAAAAGAGACGTGACATACCAAAAACAATAATAATGCAACAATCCTAAAATATAAATGTAAATTCAAGTAAGAAATCTAAATTGACTAATAATTACACAGAAAGAAAAGAAAAGAAAAAAAAAACCACCCTCTATCACTTCGCTCGGAATGAAAAGTCAAGTTTTTAAAAATGTATTTATTTTTATATCTGAGCACACGCTGGCAATTGCAGCGATAAACAGGAGTTCGCTAAAACAAAATGGCTCCAAACAAAGAAGCTGCGACGACATTCAGGGGAATGGTGATCATCCAGGAGGGACTTCCTGTGCTGGGCTGTTACTTGAGTATTGAGCGACGTTCAGCGTCGGGTTCGTCGATACGGAAGTAGAGGTTCCTCCTGTCACGCCCTGACCTATTGGCGAAGGTATTTTCTTATAATGAACAATTGCTATTTTCCTCTCTCTCTCTGTCTTGTGATGTTTGACATATTTCTCCTTTCTTCCCCATTACTGTGTGTTATTATTATCTACTACACATGAAACGCAACGCTGAGTAACAAATCAATTATGGATACAACGAAAAATAACAACTAGTAATACCACAACAAGTTTTGGTTCACCCACATCCCATCAAGCCTGGCAAATCAAAATCACTCCTTTCTTCGCCATCACTGCTCGTTATTATTATTTATTAAACAGAAGAGGCAACGCTGAGGAACCAATCAATTATGAATACTTCGAAAATCTGTAACTAGCAATATCACAACAAGTTTTGGTTCACCCCACACCCTGCGAGCTTTATTTAGCGAAGCACACAACAACATCGTGCGCGAAACCTTTCAAGTATGCCACCAACAAATAAGTGATAAATACCGATTTGACCAGCGGCATCGATTCCAGCCAAGAGGGAGATGTGTGATGAAAGGCGCTATAAGTTACAACACCTGCGTCTCCTGCAGGTACACGGGACCACTGTGCAGGTGTCTGGCTCCGGTACTTGTTACTTATTACTTACCCATCCCGCCACCCCGCCACCCAGCGTGCTACGTCACCCAGAGAGAGAGAGAGAGAGAGAGAGAGAGAGAGAGAGAATGTATATTTGAGCCTCTACCGCTCCTTTCCGCTACGCGTCACTCAGGCGACACAATATACACCACTATTGCCAAGGCGGGAGGGAAGGGGTGGGGAGGTAGGCTGCGGCAGGTGGTGAGGAAGGAATGGCGGTGAGAGGATGAAGAGCCGAGGTACAGTACACACACACTTCCAGAGATGTAAGGCTGTTGGCGTGTGGCCGAGGCTTGGTGTGGATATGAGGAGTATTCCAAAGTATGTCTGTTTTAATCTGCAAGTCTATCTGTCTGTCTGGGAATCCAATATATCTCCTTTATCGACCTGAGTCCTAAAGTGAGCACTAAAACACAAATGCTGTTAACAAAATTTATAGCTAATGCATATATGAGAGGAATGATAATACATTTTTTCTTCATATAGATTTTGATACGTATACATGGTACAGTTAACGTTAAGCTAACGTCAGAAATATGTTCACTGGTGCAGAGATGAATGGTAAACCTTTAAATGTTCACATTACTAAGTGCGCTAAATGTAATGCTAAGTCAAAAATAGATTAATGGGTAAATGCTCGAAGTACACAAAATCCTGCAGAAAACCATGATTTCTGTGAAAGCTTTGGTGTGTGAACACTCACAAGGTGCCTGTAACAATAACAGTACCCTGTCTTATAGCATAACTTATATTTCTTGAAGTAGGAAACTCCTGGAACCATGACTAATTTGTTAAAGGAAGTACTCGCAATATAAACACAAGCACATTATTGGAACTCATGAAGGCGGCACAAGTTTTCTGAATATTGTTACTTTTCAGACTGTCCGGTGTTACAGACTAAGTACCTCGTTATCTATCTCGCTTCTTTAAACTTATCGTGATCTGGTTCGTTGAACTGAAAAAAAAAAAAAGAGAAAGGAAAAGAAAGAAAGAATGTCATCAATAGTTTCTTGACGGAAGAGCGCCTGCAGCTAGTGGTGTTCAAAACGACCTATTTTACACTGAACGACTTAGTGTGATAATGATCAACACATACTGACATCAAAGCTACGTATAGAGAAAAATATAACGTAGCCTCACGCGATATCTGATGACATTCTTTCGCATTACTAGAATCATTTACTCGTGTTAGTGTCAGTGGCGCTTATCAAATCAATACTGATATCAGTGAAATGACAATAAGAAAAAGGCGACTGGTCTTCTAAATGTCAAGGATGAATGAAGCATGTACACGCTCCGAACTAGTCATACAATACATAATTCTCTCTCTCTCTCTCTCTCTCTCTCTCTCTCTCTCTCTCTCTCTCTCTCTCTCTCTCTCTCTCATACTGTCCGTTCACCAAACCAGCGCGTGACTCTGCAGACACAAACTACAGACTCCACGATGATGCAAATATTTCACCACGCTCCCCCGCCCCTCATTCCCACCCTCCAGACACGACGCATTGCCTTGATTTATGTCCTGCTATCACCGCGCTAAAGTTACTGTCATCTTCAAGCAGCAGGAACAGCAGCACTGGCAACAGCGGCAGTAGTGGAAGTAGTAGTAGTAGTAGTAGTAGTAGTAGTAGTAGTAGTAGTAGTAGTAGCAGCAGCAGCAGCAGCAGCAGCAGCAGCAGCAGCAGCAGCAGCAGCAGCAGCAGCAGCAGCAGCAGCAGTAGTAGTAGTAGTAGTAGTAGTAGTAGTAGTAGTAGTAGTAGTAGTAGTAGCCACTGTTCAGCCGGGGGTGTGGCTATGGTGATCATCCCTTCCTATCACAAAATGCTTGGACAACACGGCTGAGAGCAGTGGTGTGGTGGCCAAGCGCTTATATCCCTCTCCGGTAACTGCTCTTATCTTCCTCCTCCTCCTCCTCCTCCTCCTCCTCCTCCTCCTCCTCCTCCTGCACTAACATCATTTGGTCAGGCTTCCCCTCCCTATCCCCTTCCCTTTCTCACACAATTACAGGAAGGTTGGAGTTGTATCACCTTGCCAGCTCTCGCTTTGTATCCATTATGGTGCTGGATCGCTGCTATAAACGGCCCTACCTGGGTGGGAAGTCATAATTTTTTTTTTTTTTTACTCCAAAACGTTTTTCACAAATATTTATTAGAACATATTTTTCTTTTTTCAGTGTAAATGTCTATGTTTTGTTGAAAAATACAAAGAGATATACATATATATATGAGAGTCTATATAGGAGAGACTAGCGGAACTGATGGCACGGCAAATGACAGAAATCGTGCAAGGGAAGCTTCCTGTAATACTTTTTAGAAATGCAGGGTAAATATTTCAAATCTGACTTTAGGAATATTAAGTGAGCAATGAAGAGCTAGTCAGAGCCCATACAAACTGCAGAGAATGATATACTCGAATATAATAATCTGAATATTATCTGAATCTGAATCTGAATCTGAATCTGAATCTGAATCTGAACATGCACGTACACGCACATGCACGCGCGCAATATCCTGGCCGTCAGTCTTCAGGGACGCGGCCCACGGTCACTCTCCCTCACTCACTTTCAGTCATGATAAAAAAAAAAAAAAAAAAAAGAGGGGGTGAAATTAGCATTCATTGCCATTTTAATCCAGCACCGAGCATAATACTGGCGGCGGGGATCATTATAACATCCGTAATTGACTTGGCTACATTTTGTGTTTGTGCGGAGCATGGGAATATTTTCTGCCGGAGAGGGACCAGCAAAAAGACTTGCCATTGCTCGCGGGAACGCACCGTCACCCAATACTCGTGTTCTTATTTTTTTTCTTTTTTTTTACACATCAGACATACCTGGTTTACATTGTTTACATACTAAAACCTTGAACGAAACAAAATGTGTAATTCTTTTTTTCTCTCACTTTTCCATCTCCCCATGAACACTGAGAAACAAGGAGCATTTTCATTACAGAGCCGTAATTAATATAATATTTTACCTCTCAATCTGATCTTCGTAAAAATAAAACAAACAAATAAACAAATACATACATGAATAAATAGGCAAATATTTCCGTACTCCTAACGACTGTTTGCACTCACTGTACCACACATAAGCAGGCTCCACTGTCAGCGCCATTTGGATAAGGTTACAACACTTAGTAATTAAAGTCTCCTGACACAACTTCAGGATCCCTTCCCTTCATGTAAACACTTCTTGTGTTCTCTGTAAGGTCATGCCGGGTGTAATTAAAACTTGGGAGTAACCTCATTCTTATACTCGTACATCTTATGATAAAAAGAAAATTTATAGCTGAATTACTGGAAAAATGCAAGTAAATTGAAATCCAAGACAACAGTATTTTTTTTTTTTTTGTCCTGGGTACTATTTTCCTTTTAATTATGAAAATAATATGATAAGAATTATGGAGTGCACAAGCAAATGTTCACAAGAAGAGCGACAGAAAAATGCGGGAGATTTCATACAGCGTATCATATGTTCTCCCTCCGATTTTTTTGCCATAAATTTTGTGTTATTTTTCCGTAATTTCCTGAGGGAGGAGGAAATAATATTAGTGGGAAGAAGCATTCCATGATTTTTCCCACACACGCTAATTAATGGCCGCCTCTCCCCTCCTATTGTTTTCCCATCAACTGCTTCCACTCCATTACCATAATACCCAGCTGTTTGCTCCCCTCCATTTCACCTCCGCCTCTTCTTTCCATGCTTTCATTGCTATATTCGCTACACCTCATTTATCTCTCTCTAGAAACCTCTGTTGCATTTCCTCTTCACTACAGCCATCCACGCTCCCTCCTGCCCTTCATAAGTCCCTGTTTTTCCTGGTTCCCTCGCCTTGCCTCGCCTCCCTGCGGCATGTCAAGGTATCGTATCCCCCTCCACCCTCCCCACACAAGCACAGACACACACACACACACACACACACACAAACACACACGCTTCATCTTCGGTAATAGCTATGCACAGGTTTCCCTCCAATACCTGACGTTCCCTGAGCCACAGCTGAAGCGTTTGGTGATGGAAGATTTACTCGACAAAACCAAGTGAGCTCCTGTTAACGATACACCACCACCAGCCCTCTCATCCCTTCCTGCCACAGACCCCAGACACTTGCACCTGCCGCCGCCTTGTTCCCCGCCTCTGTACACTCACCTGTTCTCCACCAAACATCCACCCAGTACACTGCCTGCCACACTCAGAAAACGGAACGTAGATATATATTTGTAAAATTATTTATTTTTATTTATTTATTTATTTATTTATCTATTTGTTTATTTATCTATTCGTTTTTTTTTTTGTGCTTATTGATTTACTGGTTACACTTGAAGAATATGTGGAGATGAAAGGGACAGTTTTATTTATTTATTATTTTTTTCGAGTATAAGTGTAATCACCATCATCCTTGTCATTACTTCTTACAAGAAATGGACGAATGCAAATTAATGTAACACTAAACACATGCAGAACTTTATAAAAAGGGAAATTCCACTTGCCACTAAAAGACGTGAAGTTCTAATATCCATTATCATCACACATTTGAATTATCCATGCTATATACAGTCACGACGGTGCTATTATTGTTCTTATTCTTGATTAAAGCTGAAGTGAAAGCGTTCAGTAGCGTCAAGATTAAAATATGTCTGAGACTTTTTTGATTCTGGAAGGGGAGGCAAGTCACCTTCACAATACACACACACACACACACACACACACACACACACACACACACACACACACACACACACACACACACACACACACACACACACACACACACACACACACACACACACACACACACACACACACACACACACACACACACTAATACGTTAGGATAAGATTAATGTGGTAGCCCAGAAGGCCCTAACCGTAATATCATAAAGGCTGGATAGAGAGGTTGTAAGAAAAATAAATTGGTCTGAGAAAAGGTCTTACAATTACATTAATGGTATGTGTATTGGTATCCATATTAATCCATATTATTGCAACAAGTACAAAAGAAAATAATAGAGAAAATGCAGAACATTAAACACACGCAAAGAAATCATACATCAAACAAACAAACAAACAAACAAACAAATTTTTACATCCACGACGGCAGAAATACAGTAAGTTGGCTGTTTTGTAAGGAAACGTAATACCTTCCCTTGTTGTTTCAAAGCAATGCTAATACCGCAGCCATGAACGCTGCCCACCGCTTATGCCACGCCCATGCAAGCTGCCTCAGTGCTAATTTCACTCCCATGAATACTGCAGAAAGCTAATGCCACAGCCGCCCAAGAGGGGAAGGGGAGATAAAAGCACTGATATTTATCCAAGAAATTTAGTTTGTCTTCATATTCAACGCTGTTTCAACATCAATACACACTTACATAACTTACACTATACCATACTTTATCTCCAACTCCTTTCCCCCCACATGTGTTAGGTCGTTCTTTCCCCCTCCGTAACACACTTGTAGCTCATGCCTCTCCTCCAGCACGTCGGGGGCAAGAGAAGAATCAAAACTTTATAACATTACGAGGCACTAAAACCTTCCGAAGTGTTTTGAGGAGAGGGCACCGCCAGGCTCACGCTCCCTAGCAGGAATATCCCAAGGCTGTCTTCTATCGACTGAACAAGACAAACAAGTCAACATCACAGCAATTCACTCTTTTCATACTGTGTTGTCTGAAGAGTCGCGCTGCGCAAACAACAGTGCGGCTTGTTTGGCTTTCCAGAAAGATATATACTCCCTGCAAGCTGTTCGGAAAGGCCAGAGAGCAGGAGGCAGCGGGGTGAAAATGACAGGTGGACGCTCTTCCGCCTCGAGTGTTGTGTTTGACCTGCAGGGGAAGCGTGGCGTCAAATCCCGCTCAACACACAATGCCTGAGAGGTGAAGGAAGACCGAACTTTCTTTATATTACTTCATATTCCCATTTCCAAGGCAGTTACTCCTAGGAAACGTAGAAATTCGTACGTGTGTGTGTGTGTGTGTGTGTGTGTGTGTGTGTGTGTGTGTGTGTGTGTGTGTGTGTGTGTGTGTGTGTGTGTGTGTGTGTGTTACAGGACCTATTTATCCTATTTACATAAACATACCTACCAGTAGTGAAAGCAAGTCTTACCAAACAACAACAACTACAAAGGTAGCGAACAACACAAGCGTACTTCACATCCCCAAATAGATAAACACGAGTAAAACCACGAAAAATTACTAACCTGATTAAGTTCATCTCATTAATACCAATCAAAGCCCTCGAGAATGCTCCACACCGCACTCCACTCCACTCCACTCCACTTTACTCCAGACACGTGCAGGGCGGCGTGGAGTGAGGCAGGATGGGAAGGGCAGCGCGGCCATGAAGTGTGGGCAAAGTAATACTGCTGCCAATACATAGTTGTGGCGCCGCTCAGCTCGTAAGGCCAACCCATTGATCCCGCTGTTATCAGGACCAAGGTTTTTCTCATTTTTTTCTCGTCTCTTGTTTTTCGTCCGTCATGAGGAATTAATCACCTCCTCCTCTACTTTTTTTTTATTTTTTTTTTGTGGGGGTAGTTTCTTCCTTCTCTTCTCCCTTCCTCTCTCTCTCTTCTCTTTTTCCTGCTTCCGCTGCGGCGGCTTCTTCTCTATTTGCTTTTCGTGTTTGTTTCTATTCCGTATTTATATTTTGTTATTGTTCTCCTTCATTTCCCGTTCTTATTCTTGTTTTTTTTCTTTCTCCACTTCATATTCTCTTCTTAGTTATCTTCTTCCTCTACCTCTTCTTTTTCTTCATATTCCTCCTCCTCCTCCTCCTCCTCCTCCTCCTCCTCCTCCTCCTCCTCCTCCTCCTCCTCTTCCTCCTCCTCCTCCTCCTCCCCCTCCTCCTCCTCCTCCTCCTCCTCTTCCTCCTCTTCCGTCACTGCAATGTCACGCTGCCAACATATCGACCTACGCTTCAGGCAATGAACACAAGTTTCGATATGTTAAAAGGTAATTTACCACAATATTGTGTGTGAGAAATTTCATCATCATTATCATACGCAGTAGGAGCAGCAGTAGCAACAACAGCAGCAGCAGTAGTAGTAGTAGTAGTAGTAGTAGTAGTAGTAGTAGTAGTAGTAGTAGTAGTAGTAGTAGTAGTAGTAGTAGTAGTAGTAGAAATTATAGTAGTAGTAGCAGTAGTAATAGTGGTACATAATTATCATTTATAAAAAAAGTAGAATAACTAACTTTTCTCTTGTCTCGATGCTATTGTCAGCCTCGAGACTCCCACGTCAACACATTAACGTAATTTTGAATCATTACTCTGATTCCAACTATTTTCCATCCTTCATGCCTTCCTATCTTTAACATTTCTGCCTAGTCTGACAACACGTTTCACATTCATTACCCCCCCAAAAAAAAAGCGGATACCATTCTTCGCAACATTATTGTAACTTCCATTTGTTTAACCTTATCATTGTTATAATACATTACGACCAGAATTCCCCACCGTCGCCCAGCAGTACTCAGCACCATGTACGCAAAATCAGCGACCTCCAGCTCCCACGCCCTGCACCTCAGAGCCTTCCACGCTTGTTCACCTTTAACACATATTTGATTTGCTCCCTATTAACGTAACGTGAAGCTCATAAAGCCGACCAACATCATATTTTCCTGGTAACTCGAATTTTTCTTTACTCCCTGACTTTCTTGTGCCATATTCTCAAGACGGCTCACACCAATACAAGATTTGCCGTGTTCCCTTTCGGTGTTAAGGCAGGGAGCTGTGGGTAGTATGTATCAATAATTTCAATGCAAGAGGTAGAGACTTGTCAAGGTTCATGGAGAGAAATGACAAAGAGGCTTCGTTCCATCAACATATTCCACATCATTTTAAAATCTTTTACAAACGCTAACTAATACATTTTCAGAGAGAGAGAGAGAGAGAGAGAGAGAGAGAGAGAGAGAGAGAGAGAGAGAGAGAGAGAGAGAGAGAGAGAGAGAGAGAGAGAGAGAGAGAGAGAGAGAGAGAGAGGGGGGCCATAACAAAAGTGGGCACAGCTTTGGTAAATCACCTGCACAGCCTCTCTCCCATCAGCACAACGAAACACTCCCAAAAAATGGCAAAGCCTCGCTGAGTCACGGAGGAACATCGGGCTTAGAGAGAGAGAGAGAGAGAGAGAGAGAGAGAGAGAGAGAGAGAGAGAGAGAGAGAGAGAGAGAGAGAGAGACGCAGTAAAGTGGCCACGTATTCTTGGTGTCAGGCGAGCATTGGGTTTCACCTTCAGGCGCCTAATGTCACCTGTTACTCCCTCGCAGGACCTGACGGGGGAGCCTCACACGCTGCCCCTAATCCAATATCGTGACCTGCTCGTCTCCTCTTCCTCCTCCTCCTCCTCCTCCTCCTCCTCCTCCTACTCCTCTTTGTTTTTTATTTACCTCTATCACCATTCTCCCTCCCTTCCTCCTCTCTCTCCTCACTCTTGCCCCTGCCATCACCATCACGCCTGTCCCGTCCTGCCTGCATCCCTTCCCCTCCTCTTCCCTCTTCCCCTCCTCCCTTCTCACTCCATCTCGATCTTGCCCCAGTAAAAATACAGCCGGTAGGTTCCGTTTGAGCTTCGTGTCAGATATACCGGTACTCATAAACATTTATTTACTTTGAAGGGGACATGATAAATTTCTTGAAGTGTGTTCCTATCTGTGAGTGGGAAGGTAAAGGGTTGGATTGGTTATTGTGTGTGTGTGGGTTAGATTGGTGTAGGAGGAGGAGGAGGAGGAGGAGGAGGAGGAGGAGGAGGAGGAGGAGGAGGAGGAGGAGGAGGAGGAGAAGGAGGAGGAAACTAATTCAATACAACAGGAAGGGCCGTGGCGTGGAGACACAAGAGACAGGCCGGGCAGGGCAGGTAGGAGGCTGGGGACGGGCCTGTTTCGCTAATGCGTGAACCCCAGCCGTCCCTCGGGCCGCCGTCACCAGTGAGCTGCACAACGGGGCTGGCAATATGCTCTCTCTGCCTCCCCTCTCCCTTCCTCTCACTCTGGAGCCGTGCACGCTCTCTCACACACACACACACACACACACACACACACACACGAGGGACGTCCCCGTGAGCTTTGGGGAAGTGTCGCCCCCTAGATAGTGATGCCAACACTGCTAAGACAGCCTTGGAGATTCTGACCAGGAAATACGAGTACAATGGAAGCTACAGTAAAATCCCTCTTATCCGGCATCAACGGGACCGCCGACATGCCGGATACTTGAATATTGCCGGATACTTGAATAGAAGTGAAATTATGTCCACAATCACCACCCTACACTCACGCATCTTACCATAACAAAGATCAGCTGATCTTAATCAGCAGCTGATCTGATCAGCTGCTTAAGTGTAAGCACAATACGCTTCCTCTTTTCTACAACTTTAGGCATGATGAAGGTGTCAGGCGATAAACAGTGCACACGCGGGACTGAGTCACTGAGTAAACACAGTGCAGTGGGCTGCGGATGGCGCGAAGCAGTGCGCTCTGGTGGCGAGGGGACAAAGTATGCCTCGCGCGGAAATTTTAATCGATTTTATGAGTACACATTGATTTTTTATTGATTTTAAGGCTCGGGGAAAAATGTGCCGGATACTTGAAGCTGCCGTATACTCGAATGCCGGATAAGAGGGATTTTACTGTATCTATTTTATAAAGACCTATTATACAAACATAAGGAATGCCTTGAGGACACTAACAATGTATGCAGTGAAAACCCTCCACACGTTGAGAAAAAAAAATCTAAATGAGTCAAAGCACGTTGCTAATCCGTGCCGAATTTTGTTGGAAAACTTTTTAATCTTATTTCTCTACATTTTGGTCTTGTGTGTTTTTTTTTTTTTCTTTTCTTTGTGGAGACGAGGGGGGGGATAGGGGAAGGATGCTGGAGGTCAGAGTTTTGCTTCATCACGGCAGGTGTAGTGAGCAGTAACATGGTCACTGGTAGATGCAAGTTTCTTTTCATATGCACGACTAATTGACTTTGTTTTCTGTCCAAAACCCTTAGAACACGTCAGCCAGTCACCAACTGAGCATCACCCAATGACAGTGACTGTCAGTAACTGTGACTGTTTACTGCAAACCTTATATGCCAAGTGTGCTGAGTCTGGCAGGCAGAAACCTAGTACAATACCATCGACATCTATGATACTTTTTTTTCTTTTTTCAATTATCATTTCAATAAAATATTACAACACATCGAAGATTATCATCACAAGATTTAGTAGTTATCAGTAAGATGTGAAAATAAATACTACTATAACTCATATGAATAACTACAGCTTGTTCGAAATACCCTCTCCATTATATCTTAATATATGCTATCAGTTATGGAAAGTAAAATCAATAAAACAGCGAGACCTTTCTCTTGTTTCGAAGTTATTTTCAGCCTCACTTCTGAGTCTCCTCCTCAACACATTTATGTCTTTTGGAATTATTATTCTGTTTCCAACAGATATATCTATATATCTATATCTATCCATCCATCTATCTATTTATCTATTTATCTATCATCTATCTATCTATCTATCTATCTATCTATCTATCTATATATATATATATATATATATATATATATATATATATATATATATATATATATATATATATATATATATATATATATATATATATATATATATATATATATATATATATATATATATATATATATATATATATATATATATATATATATGGTTAAAATCCTGCTATGGAAAATGAAAACAATAATTGTGAGGATGTGTAACAAGTAATTTTCAAACACATCACTAGGTCCATTGAAATAGCGTCCACAGCAACTTCGATGCATGGCAACAATGATGCATTAAAAAAAGATAATAAAAAACACACACACAGAAGCATGCGTGAATAACACTAAAGATAAGTGACTCCTGCAGCACGTAACACTACTGCTTCGCATTTTCCAATAATTTGATATACAAAAGGTGGAAATCAATTAGGATTATATGAGCAAGTTCTTGAAAGAAAAATATTAACAGAAAGTTGCATAAAAAGAAGGTAATGCAGAGCGTTGGTGAAGCCGTTCTAATTTACCCATGGAGGCTGTTGGGTTCGTGCACCCTGGGATACAGAAATTGTGATCGAGTCGCGAATTGCAAAGTCTTTGTGCACGAATGAATGCTGGGTCATTTCATTTGGCGATACAGGTTTTCTTATCAAGAGCCGCTATTTTCCCAGGCGCTGAAGCACTCAAAACTGTGATGGAAGAAAATAAACACTGGCGTTATTTCTGATTGGACCCAATTAGAATAATAATAAAATACTTTCATATCTCGGGAAAATGAAACATGATTAAGATATACGACTGGTAACTACCTGCCTGATTCTTACTGCGTGATTCCGAGAATATACAGGAGACTGAATTAATAAGAAACAAGTGATCCTTAGTGGCGTCAAGTGGAGGAGGTGGGGAGGGGGTGATAGATATTTACGAATATTTGTAAGGACAAGTGTTGGATGTGACGAAAGAAGTTCACTTGGGAATCTGAGCAAGTGACACCGCGACGAACAATCAAGGTAAAAACACAAGACAAAGCTAAGAAATAAGAAAATGAAAACAGACACTTTTCACTGCGACACTTAGCAACGTCCTCCTGTTATTGACACACCACACCACGGAAATTGTCCTTCGAAGTGACAGCGCATGACGAAAATTCACGGCCAGCTATGTACAACTGTAAGATCAATGCTCTCTCTGCCTCTTCCATCCTTACTTGTTTACTGCATCAGGCCCACCACTCTTCTTTCTCAGTTTGCAGTATGTTTGCTTTTCCCTCTCCCTGTTTCCCTTTTTCTTGATACTTTACGACTTAATTAATCTGCCTTGGTGGGTCATCCTTCTTCTCACATCTTCCATCCGTCACGCTGCTTCCCTCTCCTCTTAATTACTTGTGTTATCCCCTGCCCCTCCTTGCATTACGTTATGCTCCCTGTGCTCCCCTCAGGATCCCTACACTCGCACCATGGCTACTCTTACTTTTCATTTTCATTGCTCCGAAACTTTTAATTAGTTTTATCAAGAAATTAAAATGCATAAGATTTCGAAGTTCTCTCTTATCTACCTCAACATAGATCTATCACACATTTAATACTTCCTACTGCAACTTTTTTTTTTTTTTTTTTGCCTCAGTTCTTCGCAGCCTCGATGAAGGAAGACGGTGCGATGAGCAGATGGGAATGAAAAATGTTATCTTCAGTGGAGCGATAGATGGAAGGCAGGGATGTATGTTTATATATAATTCTCACCATATATTGTTCTTCTTCTGCCATAACGGTGATATTTTGAATACTGTCTGCACTGCTTCCTCTTATATTTCAACATATATTACCAGCACTATTCACAACCCAACGCTTATCCTCCTTATCGCCGCTACTGTTCATCACCACCACCAACGCCACTATCGCCACCACTAAGCGCCTTCATTACAGATGCCTCTCACACGAAGTCAGAATTACCCATAACTCTTAAAGCACAAAATTATACGAGCAAGACTATACTGACTATACTATCAAACATAAAGGGATTAGCGAAAACTGAGCACATCACACACACACACACACACACACACACACACACACACACACACACACACACACCATCAATTTAAGCCGCTGAATAATTGAACGCAACATTCAGTCAGTTCAACTTTTTTTTTTTCTCCTGCTTTACAATGCGAGTTCGGAGAGTTTCCACCATCACATCATTAAACCAACCAGTCCTTAATTGCCGTTCCTACCTTTCCTTTGCTCCTTTATATTTACTTCACTAACCTTGAATTACCGTCCCCTTGCCGTTCCCTTCACACACACACACACACACACACACACAAGGCAAGCAACTCACCTGGAAAGAGAAAGACAGGTAACATGAGTAATACCATCAAGAGAGAGAGAGAGAGAGAGAGAGAGAGAGAGAGAGAGAGAGAGAGAGAGAGAGAGAGGGAGAGAGAGACGACGTGGGTGGTAGGACACAGGCGCAAGAAGAACCCAGTCTAAAGTTACAAGAGGAAAGTTTTGCTCGTTGGAAATTCAGTCTTGGGAACAAGGTAAATGCAAGACCTTGTCACTACTGAGGCACGATGGGCTGCTCGGGAATCTCGGGTCTTATCTGCTGATCAGAAACAAACTAAACACAAGGAACCTCCTCGTCTTTCTTCTCTTTTCCAAATTTTACATTTCCTGAGGACCAGTTACCTAAATGAATATTAATCGTTGTAAATTAATACATGTCTTATTTGTCAGTCATCCACTATAATTGTCAGAATGAAGAGTTGCCAATCATCGATATAAGACGTTTGATATGCACTCTTGTCTGACATGAAATAACTGGTCACTTATAAGTTGTCATAGCAGTGTGTTAGAGCCCAATGGTTTTCCTGAGCCTCTGTACTGAGCATCTGGCTGGCTGATCATCACAATAGAAATGGATGGCTCCTCCGTGACGAATGGGACTTGTTTTCCACACATTAAATAGTTTGAAGAGAAAGTTACGTAAATTTATGGATGAGGATGACAGATGGTAATTCTTAAGTGCTCAGCAGCTGCCTTGTGTAGCTCACGTGGCCTTGTGCGGTCTCCTTATTTTATTCTGTTCTTTTCGTCTTTCGTTTCAGTATCTGCTAAACAAACCCCAATTTAGTTTCTCATAAAACAAGTTATAAAATTGATTAAATAATTAGTCTTTCTCTTTCTTTTACGTAAATTAACACACTTTCCGGCAAATTGAATTACTTGTGCAATCCGTCTTACTGTGACGGATGGTGTGTGTGTGTGTGTGTGTGTGTGTGTGTGTGAGTTTCCATATAGTAAATAGATAATATATGACTCACGACTACATCCATCATGTATCTGTCTAGGAAATATTTATCTACTTAACTATCTCCGTATCACACACACACACACACACACACACACACACACACACACACACACACACACACACACACACACACACACACACACACACACACACACACACACACATTATTTACAATTCCTTGGATTCACTATATTCATAATCCATATTCGTCTTCAAGATGAGGGGTAAAGCTGAACCAGGCAGCTCCCCAGTAGCTATTGTGACGGTGAGGTAAAATGTTGGTTAAAAATTAAGAAACATGAGGAGAAGGAAGGCGATATGGCGGAAGAGATGCGGAAACCACCTCAGGAAATTAAGAGGGGGAGGAAGAAAGAACGCCGAGCAATGCAAGTAATTAAGTCAGACAAATACAAAGACATACTGTTATTAAGAAGAAAAAGAACAGGGAAGGAGAGAGCAATATTACCGAGATCTTTGGCGGGACACAATAATCGCAGTTAAATCACCCAATATATGCCCAATACGTGTTGAAAGACAGCGTTGAGAAGTGACGCTTTGAGAATTGTAAACATATCAGAGAGAGAGAGAGAGAGAGAGAGAGAGAGAGAGAGTTACTAAGAAAATATTTAAATAAACGAACAAGAATCAGACATCAGTCTATAACACATACAAAGTGAAGGAACAATACAAGCTGGAGGGATCATAACAGTATTGAATCCTTAAGATGCACCAATAACAAGAAAAAAAAAAAAACAGAAACATGTTATAAGACTTGATATGTCATTAAAAGATACACATCTTAAAGCTAAAATATTATCAAATTAACTGTAACCTGCCACTAACTCATGGTGAAGGAACGAAAGAGCAGTGTGGGCGTAAGTACACAGGTGGAGGGCAGTAAGGATGAGAGTGGGTGGGTGGACGTGTGTATATTATAAATGGTGATGGCTGGAGTGCAGTGTGGGCAGCGGAGTGAGTGGAGTTTGAGTGCGGCCGGTGATGGATGGGCGGGCTAGGCAAGAACAGTGTGGTGGATGCGTGGGTGGAATGCAATGGGAATCATGGTAAATGGTGCTTACAAGAGTGAAAGATGGCGTGAAGTTACGATGCAGACGGTGAAGGTTGGTGGATGGCCGGACAGCGTGTTGCTTGAGATGCTGCATATGTGAATGTGTGCTTGACTTTCAGTGTCCCATATCAACAGAACAAAGCCACCCAAAGAATAACTTAGAGTGGAGGGTAGATACACCATTCAAAGCTAAAGATCTGTACCTTTCCACCGCCTGCAGGAATGACAAGGGCGAATGAGGTACTTTCATGAATCTCACTCCTTAACCTCAACAGGGTTACTACCTTACGAGTATATGCGATCAAACGTGACGTAACAATCAGGAGATATATCTGGTCGCACTATTCATATACAGAGGACTAAAAAAAATAATTACAAATACGACGTTCATTGATCACAGCAGCCAGGTTTGATCATTTCCCTCACTCAATGAACCACAGAATCGTAGAAAACAACATCCTCAGGAGCACTCGTGAAGATGGACGGGCCCTTGTCCAGATACAGGAGCAAGAACTAGGGACAGGGATGCTTCAAGAGTGGAGAGAGAAAACGGAGAGGATAAAGGAAGTCGCAATGAAAATGAAAAATGAGGGAAGACAGCTTTCAGGGTTTTACAATGTTCGCTGCGGAATTTTCTCAAAAAGGGCATTGTTGTCCTGCTCCTGGAACTTTAGTGACACGTCAAGTCCATTACGAAGAGGGAGATTATTTATGGTACCTTTTGTCTACGATGCAAAGACTTTCGTACACTAATGTTATCATGTATTAATCACCACAAAAGCGAAAATAAAAGTCTCATTAATTAATTATAGATGTGACGGTTACAATATATTCAGTGCAAGAAACCAACATGCAAAGAACCATAACACCCTGCATTCTTTCCCCTTCTCGCGAACCCCTTTGAGAGATACGAGTCTGGGGAGGGAGTTATTAAAGTAAACCAAAGAAATAACGACTGCGTTGCTGCATTCCATTAATGAGATGATGCAAAATGAAGGTTGCAATTAGATTACATCCATGTACGAGAGAGAGAGAGAGAGAGAGAGAGAGAGAGAGAGAGAGAGAGAGAGAGAGAGAGAGAGAGAGAGAGAGAGAGAGAGAGAGAGAGAGAGAGAGAGCACTACTGTACACACACACACACACACACACACACACACACACACACACACACACACACACACACACACACACACACACACACACACACACACACACACACAGGAGAGGTCCGGCTCTTGTAAGTTATAATGAGAAGCTGCAACACAACTCAGGAGCACCGAGAGGCTCCTCCTACTTAGCCCTGTCCCCTGGCCTCGCAGCCTCTGCTAACATGCCTCAACACCCTCCTAACTCCGACTCCCACACGGCGCAACTACTGACGCTGAAAATTGGTGTCTAGAGGATGCTTGAGTGAAATTCGTGCTGGTGTTGCAGTCTGCTTATGTTTAAGCCTTCGTGCTACACTGCTGATACATTTGGCTATGTTATTGATGCCACGTTGTAGGTGCTCTAGCTATCGCACCTCATTTATTCTTGGTTTCTGTGGAGTTCTTGATATAAAACAGTTCTCTAGTCAATATATTGATTCTCAGGACGTTGTGACATCTCCGCTTGCGATGAATGGGATGAGTTACGTCTCTGTCCTTCAAAATTTTTATAAGGAAGAGTGGCAGGTGGCAGGTGATGTGTGTCCGTGTCTCAAGTATTCCGTATTGTGAAGTTAACGTTCTCTTGGCAATGTATAGAGAGTCATGTTCCAAAATAATAACTATATGTACTGCTAAAGACGACAATATTTAAACACCGTATTTTTTGTAAGCTATCGGATTATCATTATCATTACGAAAATCCGGCAATGTGATGAGACAATCTATGAAAAAAAAGATGCATTCCCAGATTTCAGCGCAAAAAAATATGGTATAAAATTACAAGATCATTACCATCATATATTCATCTTTTTTTTTGTGTGTGTGAATCTGATAGTGGTGAAATTAACTATCGGTCAAGGTTAATTGTAATTTTATGGCCTTTCCGATGAATAAAAACTTCACTCGTGCGGCAATGAGAGTGTTTAGTGGTGGACGTGATTGAAGCATTTGTTGCGTGACCTGACGAGGCGGGGAACGCACCAGAGAAAGAGGCAGAAGCCAGCAGTTCTGAAGGACACGTTTAGGCGGAAGCAGGCGGGAGGGAAAGGCTGGGCAGCGAGGATCGAAGAGGGGGAGGGAATGTTTCTTGCTCGCCTGGCTCACCCTTCCAGTGTAGTAACTACGTTTGGCATTCTTTCCAGGCTGACTTTTACCAGGAGCACGTGCACTTTTTGGTGGGTACGTATGAGACCCTTGGCTCCTCTATCTTCTGCACTGCCCTTCCTGGATGAGAAGCTAAACTTTCAAATATATTTAGCGGAAGCCAAAGCCTCCATGAAGCCTACAAACTTTAGGTCGCTGAGGGAAAATCTGTTTGAATATTTTTTCTTAAAAGACTTTTCTACTTCCCTGAACCATCATGAGTGTTTCTCCGCCTCGACACGCCTCACCCGTTCACAGGCCACATCGAGCAGTGCATCTATACATATATACATGTATAGATATAATTGAGCTTTTTATATATCCTATTATCGCTTAACCTTTATTGCTATTACAAACAAATTCGTCTCCTCTTCCTCCTTCATTCTTCCCTATTAACAACTTCAGTCAGCTTCCTCCATTCGTTAGTTTCTTCCTCATGGGCATCCTCACCGTGTTTCTTCTCTTCCTCCCCTGCTCTTCATCCTCTTCGTTTTGAGTGGGTTTACGTTCCCCTGCAAAGATGCTGTGCCTTCCATCTCGCAGCAGTCTCTTTGCTCGCCACTGCCTCCAAACTGGCGATACGGTTGATTCCTGGGGTGAAAATGACTAGCATGGGCTGCCTCTTCCCCATCTTCTTCTATTTTCTCTTCCTTCTTTATTGCCATCGTCTTTTCCTCCTCCTCCTCCTCCTCCTCCTCCTTCTTTCCATCTTCCTTTTCTTCCAGTACATTTCCTTCTGCGTATTTTATGATCCATATGTAACACCTAACAAGCATTATGAGTTGCTTCGGAAAATTACAGCAAGTCGTGCCAAGTTTTTATAAGTAAAGAAAAAACACTCACAATTCTCCCTTCCACATTCCTTTTTCACTCCCCTCTCCTCTCTTCCTCCCACGCACCAGAGCGGGAGGAGGGAGCAGGATCCCTACATCAGTTAAACAAAAAAAAAAAAAAAAAAAAAACTGGAAATGACTCTGTTGGGGATGGGAACAGCACAACCTGTCCCTCCCTCCCTCCCTCTCCCCTCCTACTCCTAAATCTGGCTTGTGTCTGAGCACTGCAGACAAAGAGCATTAAATTGGAATACATCTGTACACCGCCGCCTGGGACTCGCTCAGCATTTTTTCTGTCTCTTTCCCTCGTCCCTCAACCGCGGCGCTCCTCTCTTGGCCCGTTCGCTCTAACCTTTGAGGCCATCTGGCAGCCTCGTCAAGCATTAAAGTCAATACTGAAACATACGAGTAGCAGTCCGACCCTCTCACGCCGCAACAGTGTGAGAGTCCTTGTTGACCCGCAGCGCTTCACGTCAACGGATTACGCCGCCAAAACCTGACGAGTGGAGAAAGATAAGGGAAGGGGGATGGCGACAGTTTCCGGCTAAAGGCAGAGTAGCGGAAGAGGAGAATAAGAGAGATGAAGGTGCGACGTGGGAGCAACGCGGAAGGAGAAAGGTGTATGGTGGGGCTGGTATGCAAGGTAAAGATATATGGGTGAGGTAGATTGCTGGTCAAGGATGAAGTGAGGGTCTGAGAGGACGAGTTGAGATCAGGTGGGTGAAGTGTCTGGAGTGAAGGGGGGTGAACAGAGGAGGAGGAGGAGGAGGAAGGGGCGACACAATATCCAAGAAACATTCCTCCCATTCAGTTCGAAGGCGGTGCAATCTCACTCCAGCACTCGTCACACTTCAGCATCACCATCTACAATATGCCACTCGCCTGAGCATCGCGTGTGGTGTGAGCAGCTACGTGACACCACACACCACACACATGAACTCAGATATTGTGACTCTGTGTAGTTATTTCACCCCCCCACCCCTCCCCCTCGCGTCACACTCCTCATACAATAAACACTTACTCTGGAATGGAGATAATTCACCCAGAATTAAAACTTACATAAACACCTGGTATGGTAGGACGGTTTTAGTGTGTTAAGATCATTAGTTATCAGTGCGTGTAATAGCAATATACATTCATCAAAACTGGGGCCGTTATTAGTCGCGTATTCCTGTTCAGTTCCGTAATGAGAGTGGCACGTAAGGAACAGTGGGCGTCATGTTATGATTTGATTAATATAAAACAAAAAAATCCAGCTGGTTAATTGCTGAAGAAACACGAGCGGTGACTATTGTATATATGGGAGAGATTGGACATTTAATACGGTACAAAAAGATATATGACAATGGTACTCTCTCTCTCTTTCTCTCTCTCTCTCTCTCTCTCTCTCTCTCTCTCTCTCTCTCTCTCTCTCTCTCTCTCTCCTCTCTCTCTCTCTCTCTCTCTCTCTCCATATTATCTATCTCATCTCCGTCTTTTCGTTCTCCTTTTCTTCTTCCTTTCAGCAATGCACAATACATACAATATTACAAAATATATAAATGGTCTTTTCGTCAGATAGTACAAGCTTTATCAATAATGAAACGCCACTAAAACATATTATCAGTTATTCAGCACAACATACAAAACACCCTGCGTCTGCTGCGTCCTTCTTATAAACTCTGACATGAGATCATCCTAAGATCTTCAAATTTGCACACCCGATGCTGCTCTGGCTTACAATATTTCGCCGTGTTCAAGCTTAAGGAAGTTATTTTATTAGGATGGAGACAAGAACAAGAAAATTAATAAGGAAGTCGGCATATGAGAGAGAGAGAGAGAGAGAGAGAGAGAGAGAGAGAGAGAGAGAGAGAGAGAGAGAGAGAGAGAGAGAGAGAGAGAGAGAGAGAGAGAGATGCAAAAACAACAAAGAAAACGCGCGCGACAGACACACACACACACACACACACACACACACACGCACACACACACATACAGATTTTAACAGGAAAAGTAATTACAGCACCAGGCAGGACACTAAGAGTACAGAGGTTAATGCAATCCAGAATCTACTGCCCACCTCGCCTCAGTGACCAGGGACGAGTGAAGCCAAATGAAGCAGCAGGAGAGGATGCAGGGAAATGGGATGGTGATAGGGGAGGATGCCAAGGGAGGTGGAGACGGGAAGAGGCTGCTAGATGGAAGAGGATCACCACTCCAGGCTCCGGAAGCTCATACACCTTATATGAGGCGACGTTAACCTGGACACTACCTGGCTGACAATGACGGTTACTGCTACCACCATCACCACCACTACTACTACTACTACTACTACTTCTGGTGCTGCTGCTGCTATTGGTACTGCTACTGTTACTACGACTAATAATAGTAATGCTGCTATAACTACTATTATTCTTCAATGAATGGACGTCTACAAGAGTCTAGCTTTTTATTCCTTTTTGCATTTTTTTTTATTTATTTATTTATTTTTTTTTTTATAAAGGTAAGTAGAAGTACGTTCACATACTAGGACCAAAATTATTTACCTGCAGGTTCACTCATCTTTTCAATATGTTACGTTCTTCCTCACATTTGTACCTATCCTTTCTACTCCCTTCGCCTATTTGATATATCAGTTGGGTAATCACTTCCAAGGATGTTTAATTTCTTTCCCACGAAAAAAAAAAAAAAATCTCTAATTACATAATAATCGAACACGGGGAACCGAACACTGCCTTCTCCTATCACTCGCTCCCATCGTCTCGTAAATTCCCTTCACATCACCCCGAGATCTGGCGTGCTCTTGTTTGGTAACCTTCCCCCCACTGTATATTGAGTGCTATGATAAACTGAAGGTACATTTCCTTAGAGTTTTCATTTAATGTAAAATTATTCATTGCTTGTCGACTTGAGAATGTTGGCAGACAGGGAAGAATGTGACAGAGTAGAGAAGAACACGAGGGGCAAGGAATACATCAGCAGCTGGGGAGGGACAAAGACAGAGGGGACTGTGAACAGCTCCCTTGGGATGTTCTGGACGAGCGAGGAGCTGCAGCCACGCCCATCCACCAGGGAAGGAAGGAAAGGGACACAGCGGGCGGGGGTGAAGCACGTAAGGGGAGGTGAAATGGAATAGAAACTTGGGGACGATATTCTGAAACACTTCTGTACTGCATCTCTACTACTTTTAAAAGGCTGTAATTGAAGTTAAACGGGTATTTTTTTACTGTTCTAGTGACAGATTAGCAGGATTTATACATTATCAACAGGAGACAGTCTTGAGAACCCGATTAATAATTTGTGTGGCCTTTGAAAATAGTCGTGTTGAAAGAGCACTGCGTTTCAGAATACGGGCCTTGGAACTATACACAAACACACACTGACTCTCTCTCTCTCTCTCTCTCTCTCTCTCTCTCTCTCTCTCTCTCTCTCTCTCTCTCTCTCTCTCTCTCTCTCTCTCTCTCTCTCTCTTTCTGAAATTAATATCACTTCTTTAACAAGCTTTCAGTACAGACCGCCTTCAATGAACCAAATTGCTTCCGTGATCCATAAGTCTGCCCTGTGACTCCCTCCCACACATGAGCGTTCATCTTCCTCCGTGGACACACCGCACATTTCAGCTTGACGATAACGACGAGTCATCAAGTAATAGGTGATCAGGCGAACGATGATAGGCAGTATTATAATGAGGCTGGTATTTTTACGTTTCTTTCTTGGGATGGTCAGGAGGAGGATGACACAAACAGACACACACACAAACACACACACACATACATACATAGACACACTTCTCCTCCTCAAATAAAACAAATCACCACAAATCACCACATACATAAGCAGTGATGATAACGCTTCCCACAATAATGAACCACTTCAGTACTAAAGTTTGACACGTGCTGTAACACATATCATCATGACACCTCCACTGCTGGGAGGTGCAAGGAGCGTACCGGGTGAGGCGGAGGGTGCGGCAGCGTCGGTGTGTCTACGGTGGCACAAATTAGGTGATAAACAGCCCCAAGTTTCACGAAGTTGGAAGACTGATGGGCATGTGGTGGTCAGACCCTAGAGTTGTTAATGAGAGAGAGAGGAGAGAGAGAGAGAGAGAGAGAGAAGAGGAGAGAGGAGAGAGAGAGAGAGAGAGAGAGAGAGAGAGAGAGGAGAGGAGAGAGAGAGAGAGAGAGAGGAGAGAGAGAGAGAGAGAGAGGAGAGAGGAGAGAGAGGAGAGAGAGGAGAGAGAGAGGAGAGAGAGAGAATGTTGAGTGGTAGTGCTGATTGTGCAAGTCGTGGAGATACTTCGGTCTTGGGTTCGTGGTGCAAAAAAAAAAAGGGAAAAGTTGGAGGAGATTAAAGAGGAAGAGAACTAAGAAGATTAATGGGAATAAAATGCAATGAGAGTAGAAATACTGGAAGAATGGGAAAGGGGTGCAGGAAGGGAGAACATCACAGAGAATTGGTAATGAGAAGCAAGGTACACACGATGAAGGAGAAAAACACAGATGAAAGAAAGTAGAAGGTAAAAGAGCATAGATGGAACAAGGAGTCAGCTCAGACGGGAAAGAAAAAAACATCATAAAAATACATAAACGCTCTAGAATTAATGCAATTGCCAAGAATAACGAAATAACCTTTTTCTTTGGGGTTAATTACAAGTTTTAAGAGGTAAGTTAACAAAGTCATCTATACAACCATAAACAAGTACAATGCTGAGAGAGAGAGAGAGAGAGAGAGAGATGAGAGAGAGAGAGAGAGAGAGAGCAGAAGGTACGAAGCATTACATCACGCAGCAAGATCTTTTCGCCAGCTCACCAATACTCAGGCAGCGGAGTGTGACAGAGCCGCCCGCTGTGCTCCACGAGGGTATATCAGCCGTTTCATCATATCCTGGCCGAGCTGTTCCGGGGCCAAGTGGTCGTGACGCAAGCTGAGTGATCTAAGTGTGCAGCGATATTATATTCCGGAAGAAAATACGGGAATACGCATCCAGTTTAACAAGATGTAATAATGATGGGAAAAGAAAAGTTAATCTTTCATTCAATATTTTTTTAAGATGTAGCGCCTTATTATAACACAGCACATCTTACGCTTTGATTTCAACAGCCTTAGTTCAATCTTTTTATTTGAAGCTCTATTGATGCCTTCTCGTAGGCTAGAATTTTTAAAAGACATTAAATATTACAAGTCGTTTTACAACACTGATGGCAACTACTGTTAAAATTCCTAGCATTGACATGTTCCCTGTATTACTCCCAATGTTTCTGTGTATCGATAAGGTGAAGAGATTAATGTCTTATTATCTGGGCACAAACTTTTTGAAGAGATTAATGTCTTATTATCTGGGCACACACTTAAGGGGTATTTCTTGAATAATGCTGACTACACTTGGCTGGTTTTAGGTTTTCATTAGGTTCGGTACCTCTGAGCAGTTAATAAGCTTTTGTCAACTGCCGCTCTATGACAGGAGGCATCGGACAGGATACTGTGCGCCTGGCTGAGATGCAAAGGAATAAGTCATGCAATTTCAAGGCAACAAATGTTCCATTTACAGACGTAAGCCAAACAATAATTTCAGCAAACAAATATTCTTTGTGGCAGCAGAACGTCTCCATGATTGGCTACGTAAGCTGAGCTGTGTGTACAAAAGACACTATTATGATCCAATCAGGAATGTCTCAGGTATCAAACAACGAAAGATTTTATGATGACATAAGAGAGACTGCAATCAAAGAAAAAACTCAATACACTTTATTTAACAATTCATTTAACAATTCATTTAAAAATCCAATATTAAGGTTGACAAAAAGAAAACGGAATCATTATAGGAAATTTGTACTAAAAAAAATATCAGTTTCTTCAGGAAATAAGGAAGGAGACGCGAGTGCAGAATCAACAGAAGTAAAACCAGAAGAAGCACTCCCTGGAGGTGCTCGTATGAAGCGAGGAGCGGCCCCACGAGAGGATGGTATATTGGTGTTCATTTTAAGAGACACAGGTATTGAGGTTCGTAGCAGATTAGATCATTTGCTTCCTCGCTACGTAACTCACTGCAAGCCCCGGGGACGCTCCCTGAATCGTGGCGCAATTCAGCGGCAATGGAGTAACATAAGAAAAAGCATTGAAATTAACTTAAAAGGACACAAAAATTTCAACTGATGTACAACTTAAAAGCATTGAGGAATTCGTCAAGCTGAAAAAAAAAATAATAATATGATTATGAGAAAAAATGCACTGTAATATAGGAAACAAGCATATTGCGAGATAGTTCTGTCGTGCTTGCATACACACACACACACACACACACACACACACACACACACACACACACACACACACACACACACACATCTTGCACCCTTGGCACAGACAGACACAAATGGATACACATCGACTCGAACTTGACGAGAATATATCTACCTTTAACAGAGGCAAAACTGTCACCGGCCCACAACTCACTTCCCGCCGCCTTTCCGCCCACACCAGCTCTTGCGCCGCGGCACGTTTCTCGCACGCGGAAAAGCCCAATTAGTCAAGTAAGGGAATGCTTTGTTGAGTGGCAGCTCCTGGAATAAATGTCTTGGGAGGGACTATTATGCTTCGTTGTGGGTTCTTCGCGACTGATGTTTACTTTCTCCTTTTGTACTGGAGAAAAAGAGAATGTGTCTGAGAGAGAGAGAGAGAGAGAGAGAGAGAGAGAGAGAGAGAGAGAGAGAGAGAGAGAGAGGTGGTGGTAGTGTAGGGCAAGTGTAGGGCAGCTGTAGAGAGGTAATCTGATCTCTCAGCCACCGGTGCATAACGAGAGAGGTGACCCGCTCCCTCGCCCGCCATAATGGTTTGCAAACACCATTATCAACACTAATTGTGGAGACGAGAGAGGCCAACACGCTCCTCCTCCTCCTCCTCCTCCTCCTCTTCCTCCTCCTACTCTCCCTCCTTCTCCTAATCCGCTGTGAATATAATTTAGATTTTTCCACGGTGCCGCTCTAAATTACACGGATGATGGTTATGATAAGGATGATGTTAGTAAGTATTAGGATGTAAGTGAAGATTACGGCTAGTCTTTGTGTGTGTGTGTGTGTGTGTGTGTGTGTGTGTGTGTGTGTGTGTGTGTGTGTGTGTGTGTGTGTGTGTGTGTGTGTGTGTGTGTGTGTGTGTAAAAAAGGGAAGAGGAGGGAAAGAGAGAATAAAATGCGTTTAAAATGTATACAAAAACAAGAACATGGCAATGTTTCAACGTTTTAAGATATTCTCTCTCTCTCTCTCTCTCTCTCTCTCTCTCTCTCTCTCTCTCTCTCTCTCTCTCTCTCTCTCTCTCTCTCTCTCTCTCTCATCACGTCACTCCATACGTAAAAACACAAAATTTCATTTTCTTTTCAATAAGGCGCTTCTATTTCACCCTGACGAGGCGTGCAGATCGTGCCTCGTCTGATGCCACAATTTCTGTGTGTGTGTGTGTGTGTGTGTGTGTGTGGAGAGAGAGAGAGAGAGAGAGAGAGAGAGAGAGAGAGAGAGAGAGAGAGAGAGAGAGAGAGAGAGAGAGAGAGAGAGAGAGAGAGAGAGAGAGAGAGAGAGACAGTGACGTAGGTGCAAAAGACCATCAGGCTCTCCACTACTTAGCAAACTTCGGGAAAGTAATCACGATACAATTAATTGCCGCAACTTCGGCCACATTTCTTTTTCGAGGTATTTTTCGTCGACTCATGTTCTCCGAAGTTTATTTCATTTCTGTTCTATTCCTATCCTCTTTTTTTTTCTTCTTCTTCTTTTATGAATTTGTGATCGCTGGAATGTAGTTTAAAGTTTGAAGCAAATACAAGCGCCATGCTGTTTACCAGTTGTGTCTTTTTTATTTTTATTTTTCGGGTATCCGTACAATGTGTGTGTGTGTGTGTGTGTGTGTGTGTAAGAGAGAGAGAGAGAGAGAGAGAGAGAGAGAGAGAGAGAGAGAGAGAGAGAGAGAGAGAGAGAGAGAGAGAGAGAGAGAGAGAGAGAGAGAGTATCACATAGGTAAGTGACGCACATCAAACAGGAACATGAAAGAAATGAAAGACAGACAAGACATAAAACCGCACAGTCCACACACCGACATAATTACACGAGGCTGCGGTAAGTACAGCAGCACAGCACAACAGCACTGCCGGGGAGAGAGGCATCACCCAGCACAGCGCAACCACCACTCCGCAATGAACACAGAGACGCATCGCCACAAACTCGACCCACACAAAGTTCTGTCCTTGAGCACAAATTACACAAAACACCTTGAACATTACAACACGCAAGCAAGATTAAGAAAGACGCATAAATTACATAATTATCACTTAAGTAATTACCTCCCGTAGCGACCTGCAGCACTGTACCCTGCATACCAAACAAGCTAACCCCTACTCCACCCTCTCTCTATTTCTCTCTTCCCAATACACACACCAACACTAAACACACCATTCGAGGATATATTTTGCGTGGTATTCTCTCATTCCTAACAGTTACGACAAAGCAGCGCTCATTTAAACGTACGCAACAGCAAGATCAAATTATGAATCACGCTACTGGGGACAAACAACACCTCACTTCAAATTCTTACCACGAGAAATATTCAATCAGCGAATGACAGAACAAGCGAGTTGTATAAAGGTAATACGAATAATGATGCCCCTTCCCCCCCCAACAATCGTAATCCCTAACCGAATAGAAAAAAGACAAGCAGCAATTAGGTTAGGGATGAGCGCACGGTATCCGCAGCAACACGCACCTACCAGTACCTCCTTCCTTGAAACCAACAGAGCAGAGACACAAAGAAAGGGACGGGAGGAGTGCGGAGAAAGAGTGGAGGAAAGGTGGAAATGAACGAAAGGATGTAAGCGGAGGAGGAGGAGGAGGAGGAGGAGGAGGAGGAGGAGGAGGAGGAGGAGGAGGCGGAGGAGGAAGTAAATGGAGGAGAAACCGATGAGAGGCATATGTGCATCGTCAGCGAAACAAAAAAAAGTCTGCGTTGAAATATGAGTTAGAATATAACTATGAATGGTAACAAGTGTTAATATAGTTGTAGTAGTAGTAGTAGTAGTAGTAGTAGTAGTAGTAGTAAAGGTGGTAGTGGTGGTGGTGGTGGTGCCGCAGCAGCAGTATATGCAAAATCCAAAGATCACTAACTATTCATGGATATACCTAACGTGCCACTAGTATGACAAGACGCAGCACGCACACAAACACACACACACACACACACACACACACACACACACACACACACACACACACACACACACACATGGACACACACTTGCGCTGTTATGCAAACTAAAAAATATTTGTGCACTCTCAACTGACAGCCCGTCGATACTCTTTACTATTCTTGAACGTGAGCATGCCTGTGTGTGTCTGCCTGCCTGCCTGCCTGCCTGTCCGTCCGTCCGTCTGTCTATCTGTCTGGTAAAGCTCCGCACTTGGTAATTTCCGTAAATGTAAATGTTGTGGGAAATGTCCGCGATCCCTGAGCGCTGTGTTGCAGAAGCGAGTGTATATTGCGCCAGGGGATGAATGTAGCGCTCCATTCAGATCCGCAGGGGCATATTGGGCACCACATATTTCTTGGCTCAAATACAGACACCGCCCGTGTGTGTGTGTGTGTGTGTGTGTGTGTGTGTGTGTGTGTGTGTGTGTGTGTGTGTGTGTGTGTGTGTGTGTGTGTGTGTTTTTGTGTGTGTGTTTGGATGTGCAACGATGTACTCCACCCGGTGAAATGAAGCAAGTGTGTGTATGAGAGAGAGAGAGAGAGAGAGAGAGAGAGAGAGAGAGAGAGAGAGAGAGAGAGAAGAGAGAGGAGAGAGAGAGAGAGAGAGAGAGAGAGGTGACACCCAAAGTAATACACATAAAACTCCACAGAAATAGAGAACATTTACGCACACTCGTACTTTCTCCCACAACCACGGAAGAGAAGCACACGGCGGGAGTGAAGCAGCACGCCCTCATTCCGTACTCCATCCAGGCAGGGGACAGACGGATATATTTGTACCGAGGTGATGGTGTTTCGCTGCGGAGATGAAATGAGGGTTGAGTGTGTATCCAAAACGAGGGTGAAGAAAAGTATTTTAAACGAAATTCATTCATATTACCTCGTACCTCTGCACTTACAGCCCTGCGTCTTATATGCAAAATGATAGCACTGCCTGGACACACACACACACACACACACACACACACACACACACACACACGCCTTAACCTGTGAAAGGGATAGGCTAAGGGTACAAAATTTGAGGATGGGGCATAAGCGAGAGATCTCTTGATACTCCTGTCTAAACAGAATCTGAGTCATAGAAAGTGGGAAAAAAAACATTGATAGGTAGAGAGTTCTGGAGGTTATTAGTGAAAGAAATGAAAGAATGATGGTTAACTCCTGCATTAATGAGATGGACAACATAAGGGTGGGGATTAAGTACAAATTCTATTACAGCGGGTCTGCGGGGAGACATGTCGTTAACAAGTTCAGCAGAGGAGTAACCATTGATACAGCGGTAGAAGATAACAAGATACAACTTTGCCAGAAAGTTGAGAGTTGAGAGTTGTTGGGGCGAACTTTTTGACTTCACCTTCTCAATAAGACTGGTACGTGGAACCCTCCCATAAATGGAAAACGGGTATGGAAGCAGCTATGTACAAAGATGGGAGGGACTCCATCTGAACCATAAGCCTTCTGAAGATCAAAGCTTCACAAAATATAACATAATCAAAGATGGAAGATGCACAAGCTCAGAGTAATCCAGAGTTGAGATGTTACCAAAGGTCCCAAAGAAAATTAATTTGGGGTAATACTGAATTCCTGGAAAATGGTGAAAACTTCAGATTTGAAAGTTTAGAGAGCAATACTTAGGTCGAATGTGGCAGCTGCGCATTAGGATTTCCCTTCATTTACTGTAATTATAGAAAACGCGGCGTGGAAACTTGGTAGGCAAAGCAAATCACGTTGTTATTCTGCTGCCATTGAGAATTTATTGGTTTGTGTATTTCTGTCTAATTTACGTCTGAATGTGCTTTGCTAAGTGGTTCACGAGATTTCATCTCTCTCTCTCTCTCTCTCTCTCTCTCTCTCTCTCTCTCTCTCTCTCTCTCTCTCTCTCTCTCTCTCTCTCTCTCTCTCTCTCTCTCTCTCTCCGCAGTAATCTGAATTCTTGCAGTTCAAATACAAGCAGGCGTCTTCAGTGTTTTACTCCCTGCCTCCAGAGCGGAGACTCGACCATTTCAGAGACAATTGATGCACTTTTCTTCCTAATAGTGGCTGGGGACCAAAGCGGAGTGATTAAATGCAATTACCTGCGATTACAAAGCCAGGCGTATGTCAGATCGTACGACAATTGGTCTATTAAGTACCCTAAGTGTCCCCCGCGCTGTGTGAGGAACGCTGCTCAAGGGTACAGCCAGACTCGGTTATCAGAGGTGTAATGTATGTTATGTCTGTTTACCAAGTGTGTCGTGCATGTGTAAGTAGAGGTAAACAAAGCTGCGAGAGGAGTCTACCTGTATGTATTATGTTATGTTAAGGATTATTACACCACTAACGATTTCCAAGCATGAACGAGTAGTGCGTTAAGTATAAAGTGGAGTAATGAAATAATAGCTTAAGGATGAAGAAACAGGGAAGGTAGACAGAGAACTTGAGAGAGAAATGGTGTAGTGGCCTGAAATGGACAGCCAGCCTAAAGAGATGAGTGGGGAAAGTTGGGCAGCCTTTATCCTGTAGTTGGATAATAAAGCTTAATCATCATCATCATCATCATCATAATCAGGATGATGATAATGATGATGATGATGAGTTTGTATTTTTCTCCATTACGTAAAGTACACACCTTTCTGTTTTCCACCCTCCATGCATTTTTTTCCTGTGGTACGCCAAATGGTCCACTACTAACACACCTCTCCCACATCTGAGTCGGGATAAAATAAAAGTCTGTAGAAGAACTGGGTGTAATGTAAGCCTGACAGCGCTCCCTTCTCTAAACGCCGTAGTCTTTCCAACAAGAGCGTCACTTAAGAGCATAAGTTGACGGAAGGTGATTACTCTTACCCGGCAGACAAAACTTCTCAGGAATTTACATGAAGGAGCGTGACAGAGATGAGAGTTCCAGGAGGCATCTTTTCCCTCCCCTCTCCTGCCCTCCCTTTCCCTCCCTTCCCGCCGCTTCCGGGCAATAATAGCACTGTTTCCCTCTAACATGAATTGGAATTTCAGGCAGTGATGGATGGAACAAAACCAAGCGGGGGGGGAACAGGATTCATGTATACACTGAAGCGCCTAACATTTACTGCGGCCCCGTGTAAAGCGTGAGGAGTTCAGAGAGACGTGAGTGATACACGCAGTGGCTCGCCTCTTGGTCGTCAGGCGATGCAGCTACAACTGTCTTTCAAGCCTCAGTAAATTTACCTTTGAGTGTCAAAAGTAGACGTTGTAATGGCCACGACCGCTGTGAATAGTGATCACTATCCATCATCAATGTGTGTGTGTGTGTGTGTGTGTGTGTGTGTCGGGGGAACGGGGTTATCTGATGGTGCTTTGGAGGCAAATTGCTAAACTCCACACATTAAATACTTATCATATACTGACCCAAATATGAACACTTTTTTTTTTTTTTTTTTAATCATCAAAGGCATCACTCCAATCACAAGTATCTGTGATCCCCACCAGCACCCCTGAGCACGCATGTCCCAGTGAACATGCACGAAAGAGAGTTTCTGAACTATGAAGAAAAATTTCCGGTTAGAGTCATGGTCAGGAAATTGGAATTTAACTGACTGCACAAGGACACTCACCAACGAAAATGTTATAAGGGACAATTTTCTACACCAGTACTTATAAAACAAATTAGGGGTGATGACATTTTAGATTTATAATCATTTAGTTATAAAAAACTTGATTCACAACCTCAAAATAGAAGGGAAACTGACAGTAATAACAGTGATCATTAGGCACACAGCGTGACAAGAAAGTCAAGACAATGCTACAGTGTTGCTTGGGGCGCATGATGAGTTGGGTTTCGCTGGCAAATGCTGCTCTAGTTTCACCAGCGGCAGGGAAACATGCTCACTGTAGCGTGGGTGGTGAGGAGGTTAATGCCATGATTAGTGTAGCAGCGTAAGAGCCTCACGAATGGTTGGGTGAGAATGGGGGGTTGTGGCGTGTTCTACGTGTGGCGGTGTCCGTGTGTTTGTAGAGGCTCAACTTGCGGCGTGGCTGGTATAGGGTCCTCAGGAAGATGGAGTGAGGGAGAGAGAGCTCGCAAAGATGTTAGACAGGTAGTTGTGGAGTGCTGGCCTAGCGGCTGTGTGTTTGTTACCGAAGAAGAAACACTAGAAGATGCAAGTGTAAGGGGTTAGTATGGTTGTAGGAGGGTACACAGACACATCTCTTGCAAAATTATATGGTTAAGCTGTGTAGGAGTGGCAGTTGTTATTATTATTTAATTGATATAGGTGGAGTGTTCTTAGTGGAGAACAGTTTCAATTTTTGTTGTTGTTTGTTGTTGTCGTTAAAGAGTACAAGAGTTGCAGTTATTTTTATTTTTTATTTTTTTCTTTACTAAAAAAAAGCGTCATGTCACTATTACGTCGGAATGATTTCTCGTTAAGGCACACGTTCTTTGTTTATGATAAAAGTGTCAATGAATGCCTAGAGTTACAAATGCCACGTATAACAAAGATATAACAGTACCTTAGCCAACAAAAAATCAAAAGGAAGATGGGAATAAAATCATAGTCTGATTAACCTGATCTTTTCAGAGGAAGGCGTGCCTGCATGCAGTAGAGGGTATTCTTGGACAAAAAATTCTAAATTACTGAACAAAAGTCGGCGAATAAATTCAAATTAAATGAGGGGAGGCAGAAAATGGAGGCATCCAGAGGGGAATGGAGGCCCTTCTGGCTAATGTCATGTCGTGCCAACCGTGGTGTCGATGGTCGTGTGTGTGTGTCTGTGTGTGAAGGGGAGGTATACTGGTGTAATGGCAACTGTAAAACAAACGAGTTGAACGGTAAGTTGAATTTTTGTTCTTTTGGTTGCTGACTCGGGGAGCTGTCATGATGATTTTCGTGTTGGTGTTTATAAAATTCCTTGCAGTACTGACGGTGTTGATAGTGATAAGCCAGTCAGTGGATGAGAAACGGAGGAAGTAATGTAGTGCAGAAGATGGTGCTTGTGAAGTATTGAAGTGATCCGTGAAGATGCAAATTGTGGTGGTAATGTAAGTGATAGTGAAGATTACAAGCAAGGCTAAAACTAGAAATTGTGTTAGAAATTATATTACGAACTGAATAAGTCGAAGCTTTGAATTTGGTTACTGATATCAAAGGCGAAAGATAGACAAATCCCTACTTATGAAGGAGTAAACAGATATGACGGTAGTTACAATGAAAGAATCAGTAAAGAAGAACAGTTGAAGGCGGAGGAGGAGGAAAAGAATCAACAGAAAAAAACAAAGAATAAGAAGCATACAATGAAAAAGAACAATGACAAGGAGACAAAAGAAATGCCGGAAAGACCATGAAAACCAGCCACTTGTCATCAACTTTTCTTCACTGATCTACAGCCGCGGGGCAGATCAGGAGTCATTTCATAATTCAAACAGCAGGAAAGGGCTTGCGTCGTGTGTGGGGGGATACAGCGTGGCTCAGGACTTGAGTGGCGAAGGGGTGGCGGTTGCAGCGGTTTGTGTGGGGGAGTGGCGGCTTCAGGCGTTGTAGGAGGGAGGTCGAGGTTCGGTTTAATGTGGGCATGATAAGTCTCCAGTTGGATGTTCCCATTTATGTGCACGTCGAGAAACTGCTCTGATTTACGCACTAACATGTTCAGTCCTCCGTCAGTTACCCAGTGCCTCATCGCAACTCTGTGTGTGTGTGTGTGTGTGTGTGTGTGTGTGTGTGTGTGTGTGTGTGTGTGTGTGTGTGTGTGTGTGTGTGTGTGTGTGTGTCTGTGTGTGTGTGTGTGTGTGTGTGTGTGTGTGTGTGTGTGTGTGTGTGTGTGGTGTGTGGTGTGTGTGTGTGGTGTGGGTGGGTGTGTTTGGATGGGTGAGTATGTGGGGGCGTGTGTACATATTGATGAGGGGCAGAATGACAGCAGCTGATTACTTCTCCCCCTGCCCCCCCCCCATAAAAAAAAGGTCCATGCCTTTTTTATATTTTATTTACTCTCTTTTTTTTAGGAGAATGGTAACCTGATAACAACAAAAACGATCATAATGGTGATGATGATGATGGTGACAACCAACTGTGATAGAAACAACAAAGAATAACTGTGATAGAAACGGAAAAAAAAAAAAAATCAAATCAATACAAGTTAATAGAGATGAATATAGAGAAATATACCAAAAATTCAACGACAGACTAATAGACAGAACAATAAGTAAATATATTTAGAGAAAAAGATTAGCAAATGAAGAGAGGAAGTCAGAATCAGGAGACTTTTATTCCTTCTTTCATTTCCTCTTGTTTCCTTTTCTCTGGTGTCACTCTTCCGCCTAGATTAGAGATGACTGAGAGAATAGGTATTTCCTTGCTCACTTAGGCTGCTTCCTGGCGTCCTGCAGTGCTGTATAAGACAGGCGGCAGCTCGTGTCTCTCCTGCTTGCCTCACGCGAAAATGACAGCGGTGAATGAGTTTTTTTTTATGTTCTTTGTCGTAATGCAATTTACTTCATATCTTTTTTTATATGTGCAAATCAGCATATTCTTTATGATCCCTTGTTAAGGAAAGGCAATGAATGGTATATTCTTAGTTTAGAACGTCTGAAGCAAGACAAAGCATAAGATGCAAATAAAAAATAAGCAAGTCGAAAACCACAATATAAAGAGAGATGAACAAAACATAAAGAAAAGCTTATTAGGTTTTGAAATATGATATTCTTTCTTCAATATGTTTTGGTTTCCAAGTGGCTTCGCTCTCCCGCACTGAGTAATAAGAAGAAAGGAGGCAGACCACCCCAGAGTAAAACAAAAGTGATGTTAAAAATGGTTAAGTTTCGCAACGATTAGCAAACCTGAATAAAGATAAGGAGCAGCGGAGCGATAGAAGGTAAGAGACGTGCAGTCAGCAAGTTAAGAACAATAATGGTTGAAACAGAGAGAGAGAGGATATCGCGAGAAGTAGCGGGAGGCTGAGAGAAGAAAATCAATAACAGGGGGAGAACCGTTGAGCCTTTGACTCTACCCAAACTTAATTTAACAGTACTGTGTTAGTGAAGTTCCCTTCCTATATTACGCATTACAGCACAGGGGGATGAACGCGAACATCGTATCCGAGCTGTGTCTGGATGAAGGAAAGAGGACGGAGTGTTTTAGTTCACAGAATCTGAATTGGTAAATGACGCATCCGGCAAAGACTGTTAGTGAAGGACAGAGAGAGGAACATGTTTGATGCAGAAGACAGAACCGGATTAGTGTCGAATGAGATAAAGGAATAACATCTGGCATCAGTAGGGAAAGAAAACGGGTATTTAATTATTGAACACCAAGAGTACTTTTTTTTTTTTTTTTATCGGTCTTAAAATACTTAAAGACAATAGCACAGTAATATTTTTAGTCTTCAAAGTTGTGTAGGAAGACTGTCTCTGGTTACTCCATCTTATGTAACCTTATGAGGTTTTACTATTTATATTCAGTTTACCGTACGATAATTAAGTTCTATCCATTATGCTCGGACGAACACCTGTCATTAAAGTGGTGTTGCAAAGCGCGGACTACGATCGCCTCTGTCAGACTCTTTTCCACCTCCTCACGTGTCAAATGCATTCATAATTAAAACAAAGCGGCGACCTTACTTACCTGATGCTCCCACGCGAGTTAAGGGAGGTAGACCATTAAGTTGCGGGATCAATAACTCCACCCACAGCAAGGGGAGAAGGGGCATCCTATCTCTGCAGTTTGAAGAATAACGATACTGAACAAACACATCCAGGAATAATGATATGAACAGCGGGAACTTCACGTTTACCCTCTTGACGCCGGCAGAAATGCACCTGGCTCTCTTGTTATGCACTTGAGTAAACATCCAAGGAATTCCTAATGATTTAAAAGTGTGGAAAGTCGGTATAGTGTACAAAAGATTCTAACGATTCTGCCTCCAGTTACTGTTGTTGTCTTGTGTTCTTGTGGCGATAAATTCACCGCTTCATCATTTTTTTTTTTTTTTTACACACTCCATGAAACAACACTTTCATATAAGCCCACAGAAAGCATGACTGCATACAATGGTTACATCTTTCTGGGGCAAGAAAATTCAACTTTTTTTTCTTTTTTCATAACCTTGTATTCAGATAATGTAGGAATTTAGGAATTTGAAGTACAGAATAAGCAAATAAATCCATACGTAAAAAGAATACAAAGTGCAATAAATAAAACAATAGAAAAATACGAAAGTTCTATGAGGTACATACCTTAATGCCCATTTTACGAATGAAGCGGCCATTGCCAGATGCCTTGACTACATCACCCTATGTCGCCTCAGTATTTAATAACTCCAGTGATCACCAGATTAAAACAGCTGTGCGCCGCCCATCCGTCCACCCTGGCAGCCGTGCGTCAACCTTCTGTTTCACGTTTAGTTATGCTTCCTCTCTCTCTCTCTCTCTCTCTCTCTCTCTCTCTCTCTCTCTCTCTCTCCTCTCTCTCTCTCTCTCTCTCTCTCTCTAACACAAGCCTCTCATTTCACGGGAATCGTCCTTTACACACGGCATTTATCCCACTCATGTCTATCCTTCTCATCACCTCCTTTTCATCTGTCCTTTACGGGTCACCAAACCATCTAAGGGCGCCGTGTTTCATAACCTCCTCTGTTCCACATCATACCTCTTCTTTCCTGCTGGACATGAAAAAAAATCTTCCACACGCTTTAATTAGCCTCACTCCACTCAGCACACAGCCGTCCTTCAAATAAATCATTCCCACCGCGTGTCTCCCAGGTCTTTGAATGCTGCGCCTCGTCCAAGTCTCATTTGTGTGTGTGAGTTATTGTGATATTTATAATTCCTATTTAAACTTCCATGTTCCCTTCTCTCATCATACGAATTAATGATCCCACCAGTTTCTATTCGTGAAAAGTCCTATTTTGTCCCTCCTTCCATGTTGTTGTATTTCCACATCATTACAATAGATTCTGTTTATTATTTTTTTAAACTCATTACAAAAGGATGCACAATGGAGTTGCTACTGGTAAACCCAATCATGCGTAACAACCTGTTCGTGTCCAGCAAACAAATACTTTACATAATTTTACGGTTGTATATTTAAACCAACACCAGCTCAGTATATCAGCATAGTCATCATTGCAAATTTCTTGGAGCCATGATGAGCCTCCCCTGATCATATTAGAAACTTAAATTACTCCCTCAATAAACACAACACCATAATAATTTCTTAAGGATCACTTTTTTTTTTTTTTTTTTTACACACCATACCTTTGGTTTTCTTTCTCATGATGCTAATAATACACATCTATGTCTCGCCAAGATTTCTTCATTATCCGCATGTCCTTTATCTAAAAACCTACAATGATGTTCCCAGTACTCGTCCATTCCACGCCAAGTAATCATTTGCCAGGCTGGATAAGGGATCCCAGCTGTGCCACGAGCTGATAAGAGGTAGTTTGGCTTCCCTCTGATGATGCTACTCTTTCCCTCAGTTTTCGCTTACCCCTTCAAAGATAACACTAAAATTTAAATCATTCATCCTCATCCTCTTTATTATTACTTCCATTATCATCACCATCGTCTTCATTATCTTCATCACCACTACTTGAGAGCACCACGTCCTCTCCCTCTTCATCATTAGCAAAATTAACAACACACTCTCCCAACATAACGCGGAGTCGTCCCCTAGCATACTCCAATAACAAGCCTCACAGAACCCCCGCGCGCATCCCTCCCTCTCCCTCCTGCCCATCACATGTAGAGTGAACGCTACACCATCCCATTTGCTCCTCCCCAGGCGTGGTCTGAAACTGATCCCATCACTGCACCATAGAATCACACACACACACACACACACACACACACACACACACACACACACACACACACACACACACACACACACACATTCTACATAGCTACCTTCCTACATGCATAATATGTACAAATGCATACATACAGATAAAGGGTAATCAAGTAAATAAAGTTAATCACTAAACCTAAGCAAATGTTACACTATCGTCCATGGCTAGACAGGATAAGACTAGAAGTGATGTGTGTGTGTGTGTGTGTGTGTGTGTGTGTGTGTGTGTGTGTGTGTGTGTGTGTGTGTGTGTGTGTGTGTGTGTGTGTGTGTGTGTGTGTGTGTGTGTGTGTGTGTGTGTGTGTGTGTGTGTGTGTGTCAGCAGACAACTCCGTTCTTTATAACCGTGTAAACATGAAAAAAAAAAAAAAATGTATAACCTATAAAAAAAAAAAAAACATTGCTGTGCACGTACATTTAAAATTCCGTCTTACCGAAATCAAGCATTTCAAAAGATATTACTGCGTTTGTTGAAAAATGAGAGAAAAATCTTTAATGCTGATACTGATTCCTGTGAACGGCCTCCGCTGCCTTACGCTCAGCTGGGGCAACTCAAACACGTCTCCTCCTTTAATCAGGACCAGTTTTATGACATGAAAGTGTACTGCGACTTCATCAAGAGCTGAGCTTCTCAAGGGGACCCAGCTGGAAGGAAAACATATACCTTTGCCTCTAAGCTTAATTTCCCTCCTCAATACGCTGATCTGCAAACTGTACACTGGTTGCTTTGAACTCTTATACTTCAAAGTTGAATGCATGATGCAAAAAATTGTTTCCTCTGCTAATTTAAGCAACTGTGGCAGTGCTCTCAGCCCTGCGCTGGTCAACAGTCCTGTGACGTCACTATCAAAGCGCAAACTGAGAACGTGATCTCAAAACAAAATTCCAGCGGCATGTTCCTTTGATTATACCCAAACGACCATAGTTAATGCAAAAGTTTTCCTAGTTTGAACGACGGAATTAAGAGATGACGGTATGAAAATTTTGATTAATAATGAATTTTGACAATTTTTCAGCGAAATAATTCGATGTTTAAATTCGTATTAAACCGAGGGATATTCTAACGGATTGTCTCGCATACTAAGTCGAGGCCTAATGATCGAAACGTTACACAAAATGATGTGGGGAGAGAAACACTAAAAGATGAGTACTCACCCTGGCGAGGGACGCGGTGGTGCGCCTCGGTGCTGGCAGCGGTCACACCTGTGAAGGAGAGACACTGGTAAGATTCTAGCAGCGGACTAGTGCAACTGAAACACCTAAAGTAATACTTCCTGCCGTGCGGAGAGCGACCATCATGGTGGACTCCAATGTTCTATGAAACATAGATGCAATTTAAATAGGAGGACGCATGCACGTACGTACACACACACACACACACACACACACACACACACACACACACACACACACACACACACACACACACACACACACACACACACACACACACACATCATTGGTAGTATAATTTTGTGGTCATGGTGTGTGTGTGTGTGTGTGTGTGTGTGTGTGTGTGTGCATAACTTATCTGCACGTTTCCTTACACCTGTCATCCTCCATAATAACCTAAGACAATGTATCACGAAAAAAAAAAATCACAGCTATAATCTGAATATTTATGTCAGTGGATAAATATGATGAAATCCAATAAGGAAAAGAAGACATGCGAATTTCTTAAATGCCTAGAATGCCGCTCTCTCTCTCTCTCTCTCTCTCTCTCTCTCTCTCTCTCTCTCTCTCTCTCTCTCTCTCTCTCTCTCTCTCTCTCTCTCTCTCTCTCTCTCTCTCTCATAATTTCTTCACACACACACACACACACACACACACACACACACACACACACACACACACACACACACACACACACACACACACACACACACACACACACATCTCAGTAATTAGTTTCCTCAGCACCAAAGCTGTAGAAGAAAAACGGGTGTCGTGGACGGGCGTGTTGGCGGCTTTATTAACTCTCTCACTGGCCTACCGAATGACCCCCGAGGCTCCGCTGAGGTGGGGGGCGGAGGAAGCCGTCATGCAGGAGAGGAAGAGCAGAGAATCACGTACTGGTAAGGAGGAGACGAGCAGACTGACTAATGAAGACCTTAGAGGCGAGAGGAAATTAGAGGAAAGAACTTATATGCTCTGAAGTAAATTAAAGGACTACCAATAGATATATAAATGCGTGCCCTTCTTTGTAGATTTGAAATAATTCAGTCAACTGTACTTTAACTTCAGCGACTTCTTTATTCTTTTTGTGGTCTTCCTCGCCGCGGTGCACAAGTTGCGGGTGCACGTGTCCTGCATCTCTGTGGACGGGAATTAGCTTCATTTCTGAGGTGCAGCGACTTAACATCACGCGAGGCAGTGACCTCTTCCTGCGGTCCTGAGTCAGCCAAGAGGTCAGGTAATAATCAGGTCAAGTGATAATCTGCTGTTTCTATTCATTCACCAAAATCGAGGTAATTAAGAACATAGAGAGAATACTGCATCAGGGAAGGAAGGAGCAAGAAACCCAGAATAAAAGCACAATTTTATTCTCTTTCAAATGTCGTCTCCGGCATGGGAATTTAATGGCCTTTGAGAAGGAGGAAATTAACTTAAACATTGATGTCGCTGAATTATTTTCACTGAGCTCTGCTTCTGGAAGAAAGGGAATGAAGTGTTAGTGGCCAGATATGAAAGATGCTATATTTTATTCTTGGCGTACGTATTGTAAGAAGATCGAGAAATCTCAAATCTTCCTGTTTTAGTTCATTGTATTAAGAAACCTTAGCCGATGCAGGTGTCCGCTGAGAAAGTGACTCTAATATCAAGAGCGTCAAGATGTACACACTTTATTATAGATCAAGAAGGGTGTGCGGTGTTCTCTCTCTCTCTCTCTCTCTCTCTCTCTCTCTCTCTCTCTCTCTCTCTCTCTCTCTCTCTCTCTCTCTCTCTCTCTCTCTCTCTCTCTCTCAAGATGATATCCAAGTACTTGCATGAAACATAAATAGTGTGTGTGTGTGTGTGTGTGTGTGTGTGTGTGTGTGTGTGTGTGTGTGTGTGTGTGTGTGTGTGTGTGTGTGTGTGTGTGTGTGTGTGTGCTGTCAGAGAAATGTTTTCAAATTGCGCACGTGGATCATGTTCTAATAAAGCGTGGTCTTTATTTCTCCAGCCCACACGCACATCTATACTCAGGTAATGATAATGACAGCTGCCTCAAAGCTGTGCCACTCACAAAGACATCACAGTAATGAATTGTCTGTTGGTTAGAACAAACATAACTGTCTATGAAAGCTTTATTACAAAAAAAAAAAAAAAACATGATTACAAGAAGGGAATATACGAAAGAGTAAATATTATGTCATTTAAAGTTATAAAAAACACGTTTGGGAACGAGGAAAGAGAGAAAAAAGTGTTGCGTTCAAGGTGTATGACTGGGATGATTTGGAGTATGGAGACTAAAGAGACCATATACAGTACTACAACAGTGCTTGATGGAGGCGCAAAGCGAGGTGCATGGTTGTGGAAAAGAGTAGGTAGCACGTAGAAATGTGATAGATGAGCTCTGGATTATAAGACAAAGAGTAAGAGAGAGGGAACAAGGGCAATATGTTCCTTAGCGTCACTTCCTTGTTCAACTCTCTGCATCAAGAAGCCTTAACGCCATCCCTTGACGAGCAGCCCTTCTCCTGGTGCTCTCACCTTCACACGCTGGCAGCGGCTGGTTAATAAATACTTAACTGATGCAAAAATAAAAATTTAATCCTTTTCAAATGTCGCCCACATCCTTGGGAATTTCATGGTCTTTGAGAATTAGAAAATATTCTAATATATTGATGCCTCTCTCTCTCTCTCTCTCTCTCTCTCTCTCTCTCTCTCTCTCTCTCTCTCTCTCTCTCTCTCTCTCTCTCTCTCCAAAACACAATTTCTTACCAAATACAACAACTTTTATGGAGTTGAGGAGTAGAAATCGGGTATACGTATTTTCTTGTATGCACTGCATCACCTCGCGAGTGTCACATGAATTTCACGACTAGAAGCAACATGGTGAGTAATATTATAAAGGTAAAGAAGCAACGATCACATTTCCACTGTGCTTCAACAATAAGCATATTTTTCATGGAGAGAGAGAGAGAGAGAGAGAGAGAGAGAGAGAGAGAGAGAGAGAGAGAGAGAGAGAGAGAGAGAGAGAGAGAGAGTTTTGGCAAAGCTCCCAAACAGATACTTCATTAATCATGAAGAATACATAACCAGTGCGAGAAGGGAAGAAGGGAGAAAGAAATGGGAAGAGGAAGGAAGTGAAAGGAGGGAAGAGGAGAAGAAAGACGGCTTCCCTCTCCACACTTACACATTATTTATCGCTTTGCCTCTCAGTTTTTGAGTAGGTACTGCGTCTCTCTCTCTCTCTCTCTCTCTCTCTCTCTCTCTCTCTCTCTCTCTCTCTCTCTCTCTCTCTCTCTCTATTCTACTATAGTCTCAGTCCAATCCGTGTCATCATCAGTCCTTCGCTTATTTTTTTTTTTCACACTCATTCGCTCCCATCAAGTTTTTTTTTTTCCTTTTTTTTTTCTCAGTTTTCCTCCATCCCATAAATCTTTCTCATTGTCGCTAATTTCCCGCGCGCTCTGCTCCGGGGTTTTTATCAGAAGTGTGCGGCTTGGATTTACCTCTAGCGCTTGATCAGTGCAGTAAATTCAGAACTCCCGGTAGATGAAGCAGGGCGTAATAGTTCCTCCTGTGACCACACTTGTAATCTATGGTGTTTTTCTTTTTTTCTTACTATCTCTCTCTCTCTCTCTCTCTCTCTCTCTCTCTCTCTCTCTCTCTCTCTCTCTCTCTCTCTCTCTCTCTCTCTCTCTCGCATGTTTGAGACACATAACAGACAATGTGACACGTAAAGAAAAATGTCCCTTATTTATTCATACGACGTACATATACAAATAAATGGCAGCATGAGTGCATGCATATGTACATAGTACATACACACACATATATAAATACATACATATATTTAAAGATATGTATATAGTTTAGTAGCTATATAGAAAGATATTCATAAAGCTACATTCATCTTATTTGTCTTATTTGATCATTAATTTATTCTTTAGTTTATAATAAGAATGTGACAGATTCATACTGAACTATCTCTTTAAACACACACACACACACACACACACACACACACACACACACACACACACACACACACACACACACACAAAGTTTTCGGTCATGGTCGGATTCACTAATTCATATCAATGAATAGGCCCTGGAATTGACAACATTGTACCTTAAATGTCAGTCACAAAAGAGTTATACTGGACCATTTGCTTCCCGAGCACCAGTATCTCTGCTGTCTGGCCTCAATTCACTGACACTTGCCGCAATTGATGAATAAATAAGTTAATTAGTCAAGGAGTTAATTAAAACTTGAAATTAATGATGATGATGATGATGATGATGATGATGATGATGATAATAAAAATAATAATAACAACAACAACAACAACAACAACAACAACAACAACAACAACAACAAATGACTGAATGAATTAATAAAATCTTATTTTGTTGACAAACAGCACCAGAAGTCACTCTATGATGAAAAAAAGAATCTTCTTATATATATATATATATATATATATATATATATATATATATATATATATATATATATATATATATATATATATATATATATATATATATATATATATATATATATATATATATATATATATATATATATATACGAGTATATATATATATAAGAAATGTTGGTGGCCACACCCTAAGAAGAAATCTTTTGACGAAGCTCTGAAGCATCATTTCTTATTACCAGCCAGTCTTTTATAGGCGGGAGATGCAGTCACTGCGCTTCTTGCTCTCCTTTCATCTTTTTACCTTCATACCTCCTTCATCTTACATCTTTTTGTCATCAATTTTCGTTCATCGGATACGAAGGTGATATATGATGTGTATAAGCAATAGCATCAAAGATAGTAAGAATTTCATGATAAACTTTCTTCTGTTGGACTCGGAGGCTTTATAAAACATGTTAGATAACATTACTTTGAAACATCAAGGCGAATGCAAGTCCATTTCCATAAAAAAAAAAAGTGGGAAAAAGTTTAGATCAAGGAAGCAGGAAAACTGTCCATGTAGAGGATGATATTATCATGGATGTTGATCTTTAAATGTGGAAAAGTTTCTCGGCATTTTCTTGGAAATGTAGCTTTAAGAAAGACAAAGGGGATTCCATCGGAAAATACGTATTGCGACACTGGCATGAAAGACAAAATAAAATAAAAATGTATAAAAATCCTGCCATGTTACTTTAGATGACGTGCATTGGTAATTTGTACAATGCGTAAAATATCTCCTCTTGCAAAACTTCAAAAGAGTGAGTGTAGCTTAATTTTGGAGAGAGCGATCTGGCAACAGTGCTGGATGATTGATGGAGGACCAAAAGACGAGGAAAGAAAAAGAAGACGTAGCCTGGCTGGATGCCAAATACTATGAGGAGTCATCCAACAAGTTCTGACAAGTTTCAGTTAGCAAATGAACTCTTTCCTCAGAAGAAGAGGGTTTGGCAGAATCAGCAGCAAGATATACGAGCACTACACGTGTAACACTTTCCCGAATCTTGTACTTGTGGGAAGAACAAGAAGTGACGGAATATTTTGTAGCTTTAGGGTTAGGGAAAGAGTGAGAAATGTCAGTAACAACGATCTCTAATAAGGACTTCGAGTGAACAAAAAGACTTGTGACAAGGAAGCAGCAACCATTATATGAGAAAAGAGGATAAATGTAAAGCTGTAGCTCTGCTGCTTATGTAGTTAATTAAGGCCTGATGCCTGAAGGAGTCTGTCTTAATGATAGTTAATGAACGGACGTGAGCGATATGATGATGATGATGATGATGATGATGATGATGATGATGATGATGATGATGATGATGATGATAATAATAATAATAATAATAATAATAATAATAATAAAAATAATAATAATAATAATAATAATAATAATAATAATAATAATAATAGTAATAATAATAATAATAATAATGACTGCGGAGCTCAACAAAATACTTCAAAGAACAGACAGATAAGTTGGTTCTCAAGAGAAAATCAATAACGCCAGCGTGTTCAGTACGCGGTCAGGGACTCCCGTGGTTCGCTGTATTACGGAATATCAAATCAATACCACGTTCGCCCCGCACTCAGAAAAATATCCAAAATAGTAAAAAAAAAAAAAAAAAAAGAAAGAAAAAGAAAAAGAAAAAAAAAGCTCCTTATACAAACATTCTCCTGAGTAACCACAAACTTTGTATTCTCCCTGCTAGACAATCTTTCCTATAATCAGAAGAACTTTTATCCATCTGTTTTTGTTTCAGTCTCTCTAATATTTAAGTGCCCTAGAAAAGACGAAATTCACCTTCTATTCTTTTTTTTCCTTTGTCCATGGAAATGTTTTTTTTTTCTTTCTTTCTTTTCCAGCACTCCGAGGGTTAAGAATGCATGACCATAACAGCAAAAGAGCTGAGGTGGCGGTAACAGGAAAACCTATATAACACAGTAATCTAGTTAATTGAGAAAGAACACTGGTTAATTTAGCACGAGTTCATTAAAGAAAAACGAGCCCAGAAATTGGATTATTCCATAAGAAATCCTCAAAATGGTGAATCCAAAAGAACACGCTGTACCACAAACAACGTTATGTCATGTAAGCAACCAACTGGAATGAGAGAGAGAGAGAGGGAGAGAGAGAGAGAGAGAGAGAGAGAGAGAGAGAGAGAGAGAGAGAGAGAGAGAGAGAGAGAGAGAGAGAGAGAGAGAGAGAGAGAGAGAGAGAGAGACTAAAGAATTACGACTGTTTTCAAGTACTTTTGAAACACGAGTATCGGCTAGAGAGCAGGACTGAGTCTTAAACTGTGAGAAGATATCATCTTGTCAGGGTATACGGAGTTGAGAACCAAGAACGATGGAGGCCTGTACATGGTGACAACCTAAATGTTAATGAGAATCAGACACCTCTGCGAGTCCTCACCTTCATGGTCAGACTCAGGCAGATTTCTGGTTAGGAAAGACGTTCACAGGTGTCCATAATCATGTTCACAAGCTTTATTCAGAGTATGGTTGTTTCTTTGCTGCCTGGTATAAACTAGACGTTATTTTCTCTCTCGAAATGTTTACAGTCTATCCAGGTGATACGGTATTTGAGCCATGAGGACATATGTTGAGGGGACGGCCATGGGTAGGCGTGAAAGCTTGAATAACGCATTCAGATATGTCAACTGACTGATATATATATATATATATATATATATATATATATATATATATATATATATATATATATATATATATATATATATATATATATATATATATATATAAAGCACTGGACCATACGTCAACAAAACTTTGTGTCAATGCTGAAAGGATTGGAAGTGTTTGGCTAGGCAGCAATTAGTATTCATACACACGTTTTTTTTTTTCCTCGTCCACCATATACGTCGCATATTAATGGGCTTCAGATTCCAAGAGAAGAAATTTGTTAGGCACTGCTATGTTTCGATTTTATATGTGTCAATGTGCGGAGGCGAGATGTACCAAGAGGGATCATGCATGTCTGGGTGTGTCAGCCACAACAAGTTGAATCTGTATAACTGCAAGGGTGTGTCAGTCCAAAACACAGGATATTCGGATTTCTTAATTTTTTCACTGGATACCAGCACCAGAAGCAATGTGTGAAGTATTTATAAGCATTTACAAGAAAGTTAGCGATGAAAAAGAAAACATTTTGCAATTTCTTCCCAGTTCAAAGATTGGATGTGGCTGTATAAAGTAAAGATGTTTCAGAGTGATTGGAAATCAGGGAAAGATGTACCAAGTGGCAATCAAAGGGTTAAGAGACGCGACACAAGGCCAACATAGTCTTACGAGTTGGCCAAACATCAAAATAGGCATTTCCTTAGAATGTAACGCTTCTTACGTGCCAATGAACCAATTACCGGATTCACGGGCGTGGCTACACGATAACTTCACGAACTGAGAGGAGTCACATATAATCCATATAAGAACCGATATCAAACATCAAAAAATAAAGACTCACTTCGCACCAGGCCCCGCGAGCCACTAGTCTCTGTGCAGTGTGTACATACTGTATGTAAAGAATAGACCTCCAAAGACAGTTACTCCCCTTCATCAGCAGAGTCCCATCCGTCGCCTTAGAAATCATAGTAGGAAATCACATTCTTCTCTTTCTCCAGTCTTAGTTAATGTTACAAACATGCAGCCTATTTACATTAATAATACTGGTCATAACAGTAAATTATTTGCAGTTTTCTACCACAGCCTGGATACAATATATGGAAGGCCGCATAAATTTCATATCCACAAGTACAAACAACAATACATGAATTCATAATGCAATTGGAATACAGTATCTAAAAATATTTATAATTCCATTATCTCTAAAAGCAACATTTACATATTTATCAATTTTGTTACAAGTTATATCACCACCCTTTTTTTTTTTTCACGAGTGATAGTATATACTGCTGTCCGTTTATTTTCATATTTTTCTTCATATTCCTCCGCCCACTAGGGATCTGCTACCCTACAGACTTAAGCCTAAACGTACATCAAAAATATGTTTCTTTTTCGTACGTGTATTTTCAGTGCTTTATCAATAAACAATATAAATTCCAAGACCAGTACACACTTTCGCCAACACTTGTCCCATTCTCGCATCGCTCACTCGTGCAGCAACAGCCTCACTCCCTCACTTCCTGCAGAACTAAACACATCCCCAGACTTCCGTCTACCCCTTTCCTCCAGCAGGGTGCGTTCTAACTTTCCCCGGAGTCCTCGTGCTGTCTCCCTCTCCCTAGCGCACCACATACCAAAAATCGGCCGCCAGAACGTGACCAAAGCGACGTTTGCGAACTGATGCCAGGCCACACATCCGGTACGGGCAAAACTTTCGGTTTCTCTACACTAAAAATGTGTGATTATTAAAGCTACTACTACGTCTCTTCCCTTCCCTCTTCCTCTTCTCTCCTTTCTCTTCTCTTGACGTATTACGAGACGATCCAGCACACAGCACACACGTATAGTGATTGTGAGCATCAAACGGAGGGAGCAAGATAACCGTGAAAGTGAGAGAGAGAGAGAGAGAGAGAGAGAGAGAGAGAGAGAGAGAGAGAGAGAGAGAGAGAGAGAGAGAGAGAGAGAGAGAGGAAGAGAAGGTAAGAGGGAGGGAGAAGGTATTATGTATTCGTCTCATTATTCTTATCTGAGAATTCTAACATGTGTTTTTAATTACATGCATATTCTTAATGATATGTGAATATTATGATCCGCTCATCTGCGCTCGCTCATAATACAAGTTCTCCTACATTTTTTTTATTACCCTCTCTCTCTCTCTCTCTCTCTCTCTCTCTCTCTCTCTCTCTCTCTCTCTCTCTCTCTCTCTCTCTCTCTCTCTCTCTCTACCCTATACGAGTACTCTTGCCAAGCCACAGCAGTACCACTTCCCGCCCATACTGTGCCATCCTGCGCCTGCCTCTTTCCAGCCCCCACCCCTCGTATGGTAATAAGAAACACAATCGCGTGTTCAGTCCCCCTCGTCGCTACCTCAGCCACACGTCC
>NC_087171.1:16063266-16095766 GCF_035594125.1 Scylla paramamosain | reverse complement strand
GTGAGGGATGAGATGAATGCAAGGCAGAATCCAATGAAAGACAACACGAAACACAACAACTTTCACACTCTCAGTCATCAGCGCGACCGTCCACGAGCTGAGAAAAGACAAAGCATCGTGTATTAGCAGTTTTGTTTTGGAACTGATGAGCAAACGCGACTACTTTGTGGGAGAGGGATAAGTTTCTCGAGAGGGTAGGGAGGGAAGGGAAGGGAAGGGAGGATAGACAAGGCAAGGGAAGGGAAGGGAAGGAAAAAGACGAAAAGGTTAAGAAAGAAGAGATTGGAAAAGAGAGAAAAAGGGTGATGAAGCAACAATGCTGCATAAAAAGGGAAGGGAAAGGTTAGATTCGAAGAAAATATCGAAAGGAAAAAACGAGAAAGACATGAGAAACTGAAGGACGCAAAACAAAAATTATAATTACGGATGCAAGAAAGAGAGAGAGAGAGAGAGAGAGAGAGAGAGAGAGAGAGAGAGAGAGAGAGAGAGAGAGAGAGAGAGAGAGAGAGAGAGAGAGAGCGGAGAGAAAAAAAAAAAGCCTAGACAAACATGGATGCAAGAGGAAACTCAGGAGAGGATAGAAGAAGTGCAGGGGAGTCGAAATTTTTGCACAAAGAAGATGGAACATGGGGAACGTAAATACGACGAGAACAGAAACTCAGTATTGGAAGAACAGAAACAGATGACACACACACACACACACACACACACACACACACACACACACACACACACACACACACACAGACGCACACACACCAAAAAAAATAAGTGAATGAAAATGAACCAAAGAAAACAGAAACACAAAAAATAAAAATCCACAGATACAGAGGCATAAAAAGCAACAGGAAAAACCGAAAGGAATAAAAAAGAATGAACAAAGGGTAAATTAAATGGATGACACAGATCTCCCTCCCCTTTATCCACCAACCCTAAGTGTCCAGATGAAACCCTCAAGAGGAATGTCACCTCACGCACTTCGCCTCCTTGTTCCAGGGTCCAGTGGGTGCAAACTGGCTCCGAAAACTTTAGCTGGCGTTGTACAGGCGTGAAAAGAGACACGGTTCTTTGCATACGAGGGAATATCTGGGGTGGTGTTGGTGGTGGTGGATGTGAAGGAAGAAGAGGAGGGGATGTGGTGGTGATTGTGGTAGTGGTAGTGGTAATGGTGGTGGCGTCAATATTATTAAGGTTTGGTGGTGAAGGAGGAGGAGGAGGAGGAGGAGGAGGAGGAGGAGGAGGAGGAGGAGAAGTAGTGGTGATGGTGGTATGAAAGAAAGAAAGAAAGAAAGAAAGAAAGAAAGAAAGAAAGAAAGAGAGAGAGAGAGAGAGAGAGAGAGAGAGAGAGAGAGAGAGAGAGAGAGAGAGAGAGAGAGAGAGAGAGAGAGAGAGAGAGAGAGCAGAAAATGACAAAGATAAAAATCGATACCCACAAAACTATGTTGGACTTTCCATTTGGTCGGCGCCAGTCATAATAACAGCCGCCTGAACCACGAGACTCTTTCACCCACCAAGATCTGAGCCACCACACAAGTCTGAGCCTCGCCAGCGGCCAGGAAGAGGGTAGAGAGAATGGAGGGAGAGCCTGGATAAACACTGGTCTTTGGGGACACGCACGGGAGGGAAGAGACAAGGGAAGGAAGAAGGTTTGTGGACGCGTGTTTAAGGAATAATCACGACTCGCATTATGAGATTGTGATGCTGAATGTGAGAGGAGGCTTAGAATTGTTGTTGTTGTTGTTGTGTTATGAGGGGAGAGGGAGAGTGGGGGAGGGGGATAGGGCGCGCAGACCCCTGTACGCGCTGTTCCATGATGTACAGCGTGTCATATATATCACTGCATTGCGACTGTAAGTTGTTATTAACGTTCAGAGTTGTGCCTTGGTCGGCGGGGCGCTGGTCCAGAGTTTATCGCTGGCTGCCTCGCGCCTGAGTTGCCTGAAGTGCCCCGCTGCTCCCGGTACAAGTCCTGGTTATGATTGTATTCACCTTCCTTATTTCATTTACAGATTTAACGGCAGCAATGGTTGTGAGTGGTTTCTTCTCCCTTATTTCGTTTATAGATTCCTTGTCAGCAATGGTTATGTTTAATTCCTTCTTCTTTATTTAATTTATAGATTCTCGTCTGCAAAAGTTATGATTGATCTCTTCTTTATTCTATTTATAGATTCCTTGTCAGCAATGAATGTTTGATTCCTTCTCCCTTATTTAATTTATAGATTCCTCGTCCATAATCCACTTCTAAAGAAAATAAATACACAAACCTGGTCATCATTTAAATTACACTTCATCTTCTTTTAAACCAAATATATAGGTAATTTTATTTCATTTACTTTGTATTTAGACAGTGAAATATTTCATATAAGATTTTTTCCTTAAAAAAATTCTTCATACCAAACACAATACAGACATTTTCTTTTCCCGAGTTTCACAATTTCCTTCTTACCTCTATTCTTTTTACCGCCTCCTCATCCTCCTCCTGCTCCACCTCCTCCTCCTCCTCCTCCTCCTCCTCCTCCTCCTCCTCCTCCTCCTCCTCCTCCTCCTCCTCCTCGTTTTGTTTTCCTCTCCTCCTCCGCTCTTCCTCTTCCTCTTTTGTTCTCCCTCTTTTTCTCTTCCTCCTCCTTCTCCTCCTCATCCTCCTTCACCTCATTTTAGTTACTGTTTCTCCACCACTTCCTAAATCTTTCCAAACGAAAGGATGTTGTGTGGTTTAATAAAAGTGCCTAAAATATTCAAAGGATTCAGGAACATTAATGATGGTAATTACTTTCTTTCCGTCGATTGGTCAAAAATAACAAGCAGAGAAAACATCCCTAAGATAAATGATAAAAGATTCACGTCAAATGAAGCCAAACACTTCGGCTATCGGGTCTTTCACATTTAGAACCCTTTGCCTTCTAATGCCGTCAATAGCACGAGTGTACAATTTCAACAACAAACTGGGCAAGACTTTTGAACTCGATCAACAGCTGAGGTACTATTAACTGTCATAGCAAATTGTAATAATATTTAGTTTGTGTTTATGTATGAAATGTCCCTTTACTGAGGATGCTGCTGCTTGTATAACACGACACAAATAGCAATAGTGACAGATCATGTCCCTTTACTGATCAACATGGATATTGCCAACGAACATAAGTAGTAATATTCACTTATGTTCTTCCCGAGATCGTTACTAATTATATACCACCAGATATAAATTATAATAGTGATAGTTCTTATGTCTTTCCTATAACATTTTCATCACGTTCCTTCTTTTCTTGTCAGCCCTAACTGAAGGGAAGGACGGTTAAGAAGAAGCCTCCATTTATGTCATTCTACTTCCCGCAATAGATAGAATAGACCTCACAAACAACACATATAAGAACCACCAAGTTTGCTCTTCCTTTGTGTTTTCTTGTGTATTTCTCCTCCACCACCTCTTTTCACTCACTTGACTCGCTCCTCCATTCTCTCTGTTCTCCCTCTCTCTCTCTCCCTCGCACCCTTTAGACACCCACTTCCCATAATGCTTCGCTCTCTATTTCCTCTCAACCTTAGCACCTGAAGGAGGAGGAACACAAGTGACGCCTTAGCCCCTAATGCTTGATAATGAACACCTCGTTATCCACTAGTACAGCACACTCACCCAATATTTCCAGCCACTCTCCGAAAATCGTCCAAATTATTCTTCTTGTCACTCTCTCTCTCTCTCTCTCTCTCTCTCTCTCTCTCTCTCTCTCTCTCTCTCTCTCTCTCTCTCTCTCTCTCTCTCTCGCCTCGCTCCCTTGCGCACTCAATCACTCATACTTTGTAGGCGAGAGGTGAACAGAGGTGAAAACACGAGCGTAAAGGGAACAAGGTGATAGTAAAAGAGAGCCGGATAAAGTGTGAGAAGGGGAAGATAAGTGAATTATGGAGATTAAGGCGATACTGTACAAGGATCTCATTCCATGTCAAATGAAGGACTCTATCTCTCACTTCCTTTGTTCGTCCTCAGGTTGTGAATTAAGGAGCACGGAGTTGTTACGCTGACCAACAGGAGGATGCTGCCTGCGTGTGTGGAGGAAAAGTAATTGTTGGTCCCGCAACACAAGAATGATTTACTCAGGTGTTGTGTTTTCCTCCTCTGAGCTCTTTAAATAAATTTATCATCTGCTTGAATAATAGAAATAAATCATCGTTTTCCTATCATTAAAACTAAAAAAGAAAAAAGGTCCTACCTCCGAAAAGAAAACACACGAAACGTTTTCTTTATAACTTAGTTTTCAAACATCCATTAACTTTCTTTCAGTCTGATTCATTCGTAATTAGCAAAGCAGTGTAAACAAACGTAGGTGTGAGTGCAATGATGCTCCGATTGGTTCAGACTGGCAGGCACGCATATAAAGTGCTTAATCATAATAACAACCTTCAATTATGCAGCGTGGGCGGCGCGCATCTCCGCTAACTATCATGACAAATGCAACACACGCAACAGTCAGGACAAGAGTAGTGTTCGTGCAGTCATGGATAAAAATTGAGTAACATCCTTTACTGTTTCACTGCCTTTAGCCTTTCCCTCAGTAAGTCCTCTGAGCTGCCGACCATCTACGAGTTCTCTTTTTTTGCAAGTAGATTGGGAGACTGTCGGGGTGAAAGGCCTTCAGATCGAAGGGAAACCAGAAACACACTGAAATCGAGTAAAAAAAAATGTTTCTCAAGACTTCAGAGCACGACTGGCTCAAGCTTGACTCTCCAGACTGATGAGAATGTTACACTAAAAGGAAACGAATTGATTCATCTAAGACTGGCCATCTCTGTATCAATCTCTCACGGTTCTCAGATCTTTGTTCCACCTTCATCATTTATTCTCCTCCATTACACCTGATTTTCTCCTACCTGTCACTTCCTTTGTTTACATGCAACACTATGTAACTCGTGAGGCGTTTATTCTGTGCAAAGATATACATAAGGGAACAAGAAAAGACAAAAAAAAAAAAATACAGAAGCAGACACACAAGATGAGTCATGAAAGAGTGTTAAGGATGATAACGGAGAAAGGGAAGAAAATAATAGTGAGGGAAGATGGAAGGAGAAAAGAAGGAAGAGACGAAGTTAGAGCAAGAGAAGGAGAATGAGGGAAAGGCGCAGGTAGGGGTAACAAAGGTAGGGGAGGCAGGCAACGGCAACCCAACCAAAGCAAGAGAGGGAGGAGAAACCAACACAGCGCTGACATCTGATCTGAGAGAAGATAATGACCTTGCTGCACAGCTCTTAATGGAACAAGCGCTCCCTTCCCCATTCTCTCTCTCTCTCTCTCTCTCTCTCTCTCTCTCTCTCTCTCTCTCTCTCTCTCTCTCTCTCTCTCTCTCTCTCTCTCTCTTGCTTATTTAGCCCACATCGTACAAACAACACGCACTACATTCAAGAGTTCACTAAAATGTCCCTGCAGTGACTACTTACACACACACACACACACACACACACACACACACACACACACACACACACACACACACACACACACACACACACACACACACACGCAGACCATTAAAAGCAGTGATAATCTTTACGTTTCCAGCATCAAAAACTACACAATACCCACTACTACTACTACTACTACTACTACTACTGCTGCTGCTGCTGCTGCTGCTGCTGCTGCAAGACGTGTTATTCCCTGCTGTTTGCTCGTTTACAGATTTCACATACTGCCGCTGATGATGTGCCTACTGCTTCTGTTGCAACGTGTGTGTGTGTGTGTGTGTGTGTGTGTGTGTGTGTGTGTGTGTGTGTGTGTGTGTGTGTGTGTGTGTGTGCAAAATAATAGTCCATGTATAACTGGTTTTTATGGAGATCAGAGCCCCAAGAAACAATCCAATGATGCCAAACAAAAGAGCGATATTTTTTTAATTGAAGAATCGGTGCGACCAATGCAATCAGACACGGCAAGAGAGAGAGAGAGAGAGAGAGAGAGAGAGAGAGAGAGAGAGAGAGAGAGAGAGAGAGAGAGAGAGAGAGAGAGAGAATGGAGCAGCTGCAAGCAAGTGTAACATTTAAACTGACAGACATGTACACATATAAGCGGTAAAATGCATATAAAAAAGAAATAAAGAAGTAAAGAAATTAAAGAAATAGAAAACGAAAAGAAGACAAAGGGAATCACCAATGAAGAAAGAAGTAAAAATAAAGGAGCGAAAGGAGAAACAATAGAAAATACCCATGAACAACATAACCGAATTAATATGCGGGTAGAAAATAGAAACAAAAACAAAGGAAAGACAGACAGGCAGACAAAACAGACATACGAACGGGGGCACCGAGAGGCAGACGAGAGAAGGAAACAACACCACCAAGACACAACCAAGCGGAGTAACGTTGCTTTATAACACCACTCCAGCTCCTGCCCCTCCTCCTCCTCCCCTTGCACGCCATCATAAGCAGCGAAAATACCATAAAATAAACTCGACAACTGTGAAAGCGGCATGTGACAGCGTGGCTTTAATAGGAAAGGGAGAGAAGAAGAGCGGGGAGACAGGAGTGTGGAGAAAGGGAGCCATAACACACACTCCCTTCCTCTTCTCCCTCACCTCCTCCCCCCCAACGCTGGCGAAACAGAGGTACTTTAGGTCTACGACGAAACGTAATGCTGGTGTTGAGGAAATTGGCTGGAAACGTGAGAGGATCATAGAGGATAAAAACTACGAGACCTGCCATATACGTCGAGCTTAATGTCATGCGTCGGGAAATGTCTTTAGATTGAGAGTAACGGCGAATGGGGGAAAAGTGTATGAGAGAGAGAGAGAGAGAGAGAGAGAGAGAGAGAGAGAGAGAGAGAGAGAGAGAGAGAGAGAGAGAGAGAGAGAGAGAATGTAAATAATCAAGAATAACATAATTGTCGCACGGCTTACATAATCAACCGGCACGCAAATTACTTTCCACAATTAACATAGTACAGAGTGGCACCTCCATTCATTTCTAAACTTTCCTTGACTTTCCGCGGTTTTGGCCAACATGACCAAGGATGTGCAGAGCAAGATGCAAATCCCAGGAGTCAGTTTTTAAGACACGGCACCGAGGATGGGCTGGCCACACGTATACTCGACAAGCAGGGTAGTCCAACCAGTAATACCTACCATCTCTCAAATGTTTCAATATCACTGTTTTTTTTTTCTTCTTTTTTAATCTGGTGAATTTCTGAACCTTAGCCTATATAATTAAAGTCCACTAAACAGTACAATTGTTCTTTCTTACAGAGAGAGAGAGAGAGAGAGAGAGAGAGAGAGAGAGAGAGAGAGAGAGAGAGAGAGAGAATGATAAACACGATAATGCTCACACAACCATCATATTTCTAGCGACCTAACGAGGCCTAGATGCCTGCGAGCAAACATTATCACGCCAGACACAGCTGGACCCTGAGGCGGAGGCGGGGCTGGGCGGGGCGGGGAAGGAACCAGGGAGGCCACCACGGTGAGGAGAATGAGGGAGCGTGGTGGAGGCGGGCAAGGAACAACTGAGGCAGGGGTTGGTTTGGAGATGCGCTCACCACTCTTACAGCCACACGTACTACTGAATAAACTCTAACATAACCTTGTGTGATGAAAACGCAAAACTGTCATTTCTTTTTCCGTTTTTACTTAAGGATTAACACTTTCCTATCCTGTTAAAATAGTTCGGTTTTTTTCTTTTCTTTCTTTTCATGCATTTCTTCCATAAGGTTAGAGTTTTCCCAAGAGTATGTAGTCTCCAATACGGGATGGTGTTATTCTCATCTTTTCACATTCACCAATAAAGGAACGCGTCGCCAGCACCATTCCGGAAAGATGTATATACAAGATAGAGTATAATCCTATAAAGTACAAAGCGTAGAGAGAGAGAGAGAGAGAGAGAGAGAGAGAGAGAGAGAGAGAGAGAGAGAGAGAGAGAGAGAGAGAGAGAGAGAGAAACATATATTCACAGACAAGGACAGACGCACAGATCATGAGAGAGAGAGAGAGAGAGAGAGAGAGAGAGAGAGAGAGAGAGAGAGAGAGAGAGAGAGAGAGAGAGAGAGATATTCACAGACGAGGACAGACGCACAGATCATATCAGAGTAAAATTCACGTCTTTTTTTTGTCTGGATTCTTGTGTAACATTCAGCACGTGTACCAACGACATGCCATGATGCGTTATGTATTCCTCCTAATAAAACGTTCCTGTCCCTAGCCTGACGTTTATTTCCATTTGGGTAAAAGTCTGGAAGTTAAACATTTTCCATCTTAAACTTTACTTAAAATCAAGGTCACAGAACAGCATGCACAACAGCACAAGTATTACATGTACACTACACCTTTAAAACTTATACACTATTAGGCAAATCAGAATAATAAGTATACATTTTCATTATCCAATATCAAGGGAAAGCATATCTTCAGCTTTAACGTTTTCTTTCGTCAGTAGTTTTAGCACATTTCTAGAACTTTACCATCCGCTGCTAACCCGTCAAGCACATTCGCGTTCTTTTCGTCATCCATAACTATAGTAACTGATAGCAATGACAGACCTCTGAATACAAGACGTTATTTTTTCATACCATGTAAACATTAAATTATGATCACTACTACTACTACTACTACTACTACTACTACTACTACTCCTGCTACTACTTCCTTTAACTACTACGAGTACAGTTTCATTTCCGTTTCCCTTCTCCGACACTCCAGCGGTCTTTACGAAGTCCTGAGGTAAAGGTGTTACGGGTTTTATGCCTCATTAACTGGCTGAGTCTCGGGTTGTACTCTCTTTTCCATTTCCCGCGGAATGACTACCGCTTCCTTGCCAGATATCGCTCTGTCTGGCAGCACCACGTTGCCAGAGAGGTTTTATCTGCCAGACGAACGTTTATCCTCTAATATTTTGTGTGTGTGTGTGTGATTATAAAAGTAGACAACCTTGTTTCGACTCTCCCTGGTCTCGTGGCACTTTAGAGCGGCAGCCAACACTAAATACCTATACAGACTTGTCATCCTTCACTCATTTAAACTATCAAATGTACCTTACAAATACTTCAATACATAAACTGGCAGTGTCATGTAACTAACTACATCAAAAAGGGGAACAGATTAATTTCGCTCAACTCCAAACAGTTAACTACTGAGACAAAAAGGAAAGAAAAATAAAAGGAAAAATAAGAAAACAAGAAAAAAAGGGAAATTAGTAAATCCAGCCATTACTGTACATCATAAAACTTAACAATAAAAACGACATGAAAAATAACACACATTACTGTCATGAGTCCCTGATACACAAATTTGCACAGATATATTTCAATGTACATAATTCCGCGCCTATCCTGCAACCCATAATGCACGGCCAGACGAGGCTATAACTTTTCATAACGCAATCATAATCTGCCAAGGCTTTAAGAGTGTAAATAAAGGAATATAATTGTGCCATAGCTGTAACACTAATATCTAGAGTGTGATTCACCGCAGGAGTTAACACTAAGACGACAGGGAGAAAATAAGACGGATAATGACATAGTAGGTTAATAGTAAGAGTATTAAGAGCACCACACTCGCAGTAAGAGTGTGGGAGAGTGTAACAGTAGCAGCAAGAGTAAGTATACGAGTGTAATGATAATAATAGTGTAGTGCCGGAAAGTGTAATATTAGAAGCGTAAAAAGGTGCAGTTTATTGTTATCTATGACTGCTTGCTACATACTACGTGAGTTATTCTGCCTCTTGTTACTTCGTCTTGTTCGCTTGATGATGTGAAATTAAACCTGCTCTGTTTTAGCAACTATCACGCAAATATACATCGATGAAGCCTTCAGGGTAATGCAATAACAATGATAACAAACACCGTTCCTCTCAGGTCTCGTTTAACCCTCTCATTTATACTTCCACTTTCCTCCGTCTTAAGGCTAAGCATCACTATTTTTCACCTTACAGTTACAATTTGCATGTTTTTATTGTTCAGTTTTATGATGTACAGTAATGGCTAGATTTAATATTTTTTTCTTTTTCTTTTCTTTTTTCTTTTTTTTTTTTATCTGAAGACTAGTGATCAGTTTCTTCCATCTTACAACTTGTGATCAGTGTGTTACAACTAATGATTTTTTTTCATCTTACAATCAGTGATCAATTTATCCAACTCACAAACATTTTTTTTTCCTTCATCTTACAACTAGTGATCAGTTTCCTCCACCTTACACCCATCACTGTCCGCCACCCGATATTACTGTAATGCCACCAAGGTCTTGTACGTATTATTCTGTGAGACTGGACGGTGGAAAGTACCTTGTCACCTTTCATTATTTGATTACGCGAATAATTAAAGATAAACACAACACACATAGGTTGTCTTCCCTGTTCACTCCGATGTTGCGCTGCTTTCCTTTACTTTGCTTTGCTATCTGACTTTCCAAAATACTGGTAAAATAATATAAAGTATGCATGAGTGTCAGGAAAGGTTAATCCCTCACCCTCGCTTGTGTTTGCTCTTAATCACAAAAAAAATAATGTCTGTTATATTGGTAGTAACAATATTGACTTTGATTTATTTACGTTGCTTAACTCTGCTGTATTCAATAATTCGGAAATATTAGTTCTGCCTTGCAACTGCTTTTAATCTGAATAATAATCATGGCAAAATTACATTATTAGCGAAGGAAAATTATTATAAAACTATTTGCTATTTTTTTGTGTATTTATTTAATTCAGCAGGAGATTCTTCTCATTACGTGCCACAGCTTCTTTACGCCCCTGGCCTCGGCACCACTTAGTGTATTAAAGCTTTTTGCAGAATGTGAGCCTCCGAGGTGCTTTCTTTGCCGCGTCACTCACCGTCACTCAGGAACACGGTGACGCTGCTGGAGAATGGCACCTGTCTGGCCTGCACTACCCTGGCTTACTTATATTCACCTTAAATTAAGTTTTATTTACCATTATTCTGGCCTGCAATCAACTATCACTTTATTAATTTCGGACACTATTTCCCTTGTGTCACCTCTTCTGTCATTACGTTATGGAACCAATTAATTTTAGGAACCCAATATAAATTTAAGTCATAACAATCATAGTTGCCTACGGTGAACAGCGCAGGGAGACACACACCCCTCACGTCCTAGTAAATATTTATCACTGAGGCGGCTCCGATACGGGAGGGTTTATGCTGAACGCTTTTGTTTCCACCAATGAGAGACGATTAATTCATTCGGTCTGTGACACTAACAGCGGTTCTTTTAGTAGGGATATATGTCCTAGACGAGGGTAAGTCCTTCTTCACTCCCTTGTTCTCCCTCGGCCCACGGCAATATCACGGGGTCAGAGGAGAAGAACACTCTGCGTGAACTTTTATTAATGACAAACGTATTCCAGACAAGGACAGGGCTATTTTTGAAACATCTGAGCGTTATTCTGGGAACAATAGGAAGAGTGTGAAAACTGCGGACGAGCACTCGAGTTGAAAGCAGCCCTGGAGCGGGAGACAATGAAACTCTTCTCCACTGGCACCGCGCAAGAACACATCAAGCTTGAATGCGCAATCATTACCGTAAGTTACATTAGGGTCCATAATACGAGGAGCCCCACTGGGATAGAAGCCTTAGTTATGTTAAGTTAGCCGTGCATGCCCTTGTTGTCGAGTAGTTAGGCAAGGTTTGATTTGGTTTGGTAAGCTAAGGTCTTTGCTGCGCTGATTTAGTTGCTTACATCGTTTTCTTTGTGGGGAAAATGTTAAATCGTTATGATAGTGAAACTCATGTCACGTTCTTACAAGTTTCCAGGAAAAGAAAAATAATTACCTATATAATAAAAACAAAATATCAAAATTTGTCCTAAGAAATATGTCCACGTCTCCGGAAAAAACACCTCCACCATCTGCTGTGCCTACTTAATCTTTCCCTTTATTTTGTTACATATTTTCTCTCCTCCTTTCTCCCCCACGCACTCCTACACCGCATGAGTTTACGAGTATAACGTGCCAGGCATTCCCAGATACTTCCTACTCTCTTTACCTACTGTTACAAGTCCTATTTCCATCCATTCACTCCTCTATCACTTCCCCATGCCTTTCTTCGCCCACTTCTCACCCACGCAATTCAACACATACGTTCCTCCATCCTGTCCTCTTCACCCACGCACCGTAACTCTACACCATTGCGATTCTCCTGCCTCTCTTCACCCACTTCTCACCCACGCACCTCCACACACATAGTTCTCCATCTTCTCTTCATTCACGTAACTATACACCACCACGAGTCCTCCCTCCGCCTCTCTTCACCCACTCCACCCACTCCACCTCACCCACGCATCTCCGCACCATGTTTTCCCTCGGTGTTGAATTGCCTTTGTTTAGGTTTATCGGAAATCCACCTCGGCGTTCACACTCCCAAACACCGAACGCTCAGTCTGCTCTGGAACTTGTTTTTGAACCTGGTGGATCTCTCGCGCCCCAGTGAATGCCCGCAGCTGCGTCACTTTCGCGCACTGCTCCTGTTTGCTCGCCACTCAACGGAGACCACCCCACCCCGCCTACCTCGGCCCCAAGAGCGATGCAAACTGTGGCCCGCCCTCGCCCCCCACTCCTCGCCGGAACAAAAATAACACAACCCATTTCGCCTTGCTACTGAGAGAGAGAGAAAAAGAGAGAGAGAGAGAGAGAGAGAGAGAGAGAGAGAGAGAGAGAGAGAGAGAGAGAGAGAGAGAGAGAGAGAGAGAGAGAGAGAGAGAGAGAGAGAGAGAATTTCGACGAACGTTCTAAGCACCTTTTTATTGTATCCCAATGTTCTTAAGTAAACAAATATTTCTGTATCTACGGTTGTCAGTGTAAGTGTTAAAAAATTCTTTATAACTGTCTCATTGATAATACCAAACCAATCCATCTAAAATGCTACATTGCTTCCATCTCTAAAATTTATTGATTAGATTTATTTTTTCTCCTATTTTACTTTCTTCAAGGTCACTGCTGGATACGAAGCGTTGCAGGGATATGTACAAAGTGGTGTGTCCAGCCAGACCTTCCTTCCTGCAACAACAGTGACCCAACACAAGCACAGAGGCACCGGAGGCAACTTATTCTCGTTGCTTTCTACGCGTTAGTGAGTCAGTTCACTCCGTCCTTGGAAGGTTAAAGTACAGCATAAAAACAACTAGCAGATTGAACACGCACCTGCCAAACAGACATACAAGCTCAACAAATGATTCCCACACCTGGCCGTAAACTATAATGAAAAAATGTTGTGTAGGCTGTAAAATTTAATTGTTAGACATTTAATTAAAAATCAACTGCCAACAGCTATCCATAAGTAACAAAATAACAAACCTAATGGATGGAGTATTCTGTATGATAGTAGTATATATTAATCTTTAGAGGCCGCCTTGGCATCCTTCCTTTAAAATATTCCCTTGGCTGTAATGAATAAGGCCACAAAGACAGGAGGAAACTTTCTCACTCAACACAAAATTACTCATTTGTGTTGACTTAGCAGAAGTTTTAAAGTTGGTTTTAAGCAAATGGGAGAGCAGTACCTTCCCACCTCCGTGTCTTGTTCCTTCCCTCACAAAGACGCCAGTGACTGAGGTGCTTTACGTAGGTCGTTAGTGAAGTATTCCAGTACTGAGGCCTAGCTGTGGTACTCAAGAGTCCTGCACATCAATGGTACTGGATGTTTTTAACACGCATGCTTTTATTTCTGCCCAAAGTAGATTTGGGATAAACTAAAGTAACTCAGATGTACAAGTCTTTCGATCCGCAAAAACGAACTGGACACCCGTACTGTACACGTGCCGGTGTGTGGGTGTGCAGCAGTGTGGTGAAGCGGTGAAAATAATGCAGATCTGTGTTGTATTTCCAATAATGATAATAATAGCACTCCAACACAAGTATTAATTTTCAGTGAATAGTGAAACTAAATATCTCACTACTCCCACAATTACCACGCGAGTGAAAAGTTCAGTGTTGGTACTACCGTGAAGCCAAGCCAGGTGTTTAGATCAATTTTGCATTCAGATCATTAAACTTCTATCACGCCATTTCGTGTGCAGTAGTGCAAACTTTGGGCCTGAAAGTGCTGGAAATAACGTGTGAAACTGTGATAAACCCGACTAAAAGAAAAATATCAAAATATAATAAACTGCACTATATCACAATGTTCCATATCGACTTCCACCACAGCCTATCCCTGCCCCACCTACGCTGGTGGTCAGGCACAGGCGGCCCGCTGAGTCGCGTTGGGAGTTGCGTGTTGCCTCCACAGCGGATCAATTCCTTCGCCCTTGGCTCATCACACAAAGAAACAAATAACCCAACCTGCACTAATGACATTTTTCCCTAGACTACTGCAGTTGCCATAACTCGCACGTCAAGGGATGAACAAAGTCTCTGTAATTAGCTCTGGCACTACCGACCCTTGACACCGCCACTTTGAAGCTTAGTCCTCTCAGGGGACTCGACTCCAAACAAAGTGATGTCTTATACTCAGGTGTTTGGATATTCCTCAGTATTATGCTATTTTTCAAGGTCTTAGGGGATGCTGGGATACATCTGAGAGAGAGAGAGAGAGAGAGAGAGAGAGAGAGAGAGAGAGAGAGAGAGAGAGAGAGAGAGAGAGAGAGAGAGAGAGAGAGAGAGAGAGAGAGAGAGAATTTTGGTTCCAAGTAACATTTAGGAGTGGCATGCAGCCATTCCCCGCTGGCAATGGTCATGCCCTCATCGTGCATTACTCAAGACACTAAAACTCAATTGTACGTGGCAGTCCAAACGTTCCATGACTTGAGTCTATTTTCCAGCCTCTCCAGTGTAGCTTTTCCAGGCCAGCGAGAAGCGTCCAGTTTTCCTCTCAGCCAGCCATTATTTCAAATCGCCTTTCAGTTAATAAACCTTCTAATCCTAGATTTTCACACGGTACTGTATATTTGTGTAAATCATTCAGCGTTACTTTACATGAAACAAAAAGGCATTTACTAAACAACGTACTTACACTATACCATCTGAAAAGGCATAAGCGTATTACAAGAGGTTTAATTCCACAGTCCGATATTTAGTCTTATATACAGTTAAAAAAAAAAAGTCATACAATGCAGCACACACAAAAACGCTACAAGGTTAAGCACCAGACAGGGACCATAAAGGAATAAGCTTAAAGATACACAATAAAAATAACTTCTTCCTAACTACCCAATCAAGCTCGCCATCAAACACGACAGCTTTCACTCGCTGCACTCACTCGACAAACACCACTATTCATTTTCCGACACAATAATCATATACTGTCTTGTATCTCGTGTTCATTCATTGCAACGACTATCATTCTTCGCCTTTTACATTCCAGCAATACCATCACGTCACTCCACCACGCCAACACAGCCATCACTGTCTTTGTACAAGTTCACTTATTATCATTAAAATAAACACCTGCGCCTAATCATAAACGTCACTGTAAATCTGCCAATACTGTTTGCATTAACAGTAACTCAGCCATATTAACAAAACAGAAGCACCCTCTCTCCCTTTCCCTCCCCCCAGCAGAGTATATGTTCCTGCACCAGTCAGCGCCGTTACACCAGATTTACCGCCCAGACGTGAGAACTTGAACGCTAAATTCTTATTATGACGAAAGTTTCTTGTATTTATCCAGTGTGCCTTCCCTTCCTCCCCTCCGCGGCCTCTTCAGCAATGCCCAGCACACCCATAGCGCCCACCCCGCCACACCTGAGTCACCGTCAACATTGCCACCACTGGACGACGCGGTAAAAAAATTGTGAAAATTTTTCCTTCAAAACACACACACACACACACACACACACACACACACACACACACACACACACACACACACACACACACACACACACACACACACAGACACAGAATCAGATGATACACGAAGCAATGTTTTCTCTTTCCTCTACTCTCATTGTGAAAACCATAAAGTTTGTTGGGTTACAAAACTCGACCTTCTCCGACCTTTTACCGAAACAGTTACCAGAGTTCTTCTAAAAGGTGAAGAGTTTACAATTCCTATTGAACTTCTGAGCCTAAGATCTGGAATTCCAACGAAACAAAAACAATAGCAATCGTACAGATTCTGCTCGAGAACGCATCACCCTGCGCAGTGACCACTTGACACTCGAGGTCTGGGGGTCGTCATCGTCACGACATGCTAGGCTGTGTCCTGTTCTCCCGTCAGGGGTTCCATCCCAGTGAGAGCGATTGATAAATACGAGCCAGGAATACCGCAAGAACAGATCCCATGAGCCAGCGGTTTCAAGGGAAATGTTTCATGATGAATAGTTAAAAAGTCCCCTGTTGTATTATCGGTCCAGTTACCCAAGATAGTATTCATGCAAACAAACAAGTTAGGTTATGTTAGGTTAGGTTAGGTTAGGTTAGGTTAGGTTAGGTTATGTTAGGTTAGGTTAGGTTAGGTTAGGTTAGGTTAGGTTATGTTAGGTTAGGTCTTCACGAACACTTCCAAGGGTCAATATGGCTAGTCTACTGCTGCTTGTTCCTCCTCTTCCTCCTACTCCCCTGCTCCTCCCCTCCTCCTCCTCCTCCTATTCCCCTTGTTTTCCTCGTATTCTTCTTCGTCTCCTCCTCCTCCTCCTCCTCCTCCTCCTCCTCCTCCTCCTCCTCCTCCTCCTCCTCCTCCTCCTCCTCCTCTTCCTCATCCTCCTGATCCCCTTTTAGGCTCTTTGTTCTCCGCCCTTTTCTACCCTCTTTGCTCTTCTTGCTCCTCCTATTCATCTTTCATTATTCCTCCTCCACTTCCTCTTTCCTTTTCGTTTTCCTCATTCGCCTTCAGGATATCTGCCAGTTTGAAAAAAAAAAAAGAGAAAAAACTTGCCATGTAAGAAAATAAGATTTGTGCAAAATCTTTCTTCCAACTTCTGCACCAGGTCGCTTCAGGCGAGGAAACAGGAACAAGTTTTCTCAGATATTACTGATAAATGTATCAGTTTCAACTGTTTAGCTTGAGAAGACGAAAGTAGTTTGTTGCATCTGTGTGTGTGTGTGTGTGTGTGTGTGTGTGTGTGTGTGTGTGTGTGTGTGTGTGTGTAAGGGGCGTGTGCGTGCACGGCATCAACATCATCATCAGCAGCTGTAGCCAGCAATGTCTTGCTTCAGGATTTGGAGGCAATGTTCTTCAGGAAGGACGAGGGGAATCTCGCGACCACGACGAGCACGTAACGTTCCTGCCTGCCCTTGAGGGAATCCTCGGGCCGTCAGGAAGCTCGGCGCGCCTCTAGGCCGCATGATCCCATTTAGCAATAAACATGTTCCAGGCTTAGGACAGAGGTGTCGCTGCAGACCTCGGCGTAAAAGTTCACACCAAATAAAAGTCGAGACGCGCAGCTGACTACAGGACCTGAGCCCCGCGAGGAGGGCAGAAGGTGTGGCCTTCAGGTATGGAAAGCAAATCATAGAGGTAGAATACTGAGGCATACCGCGGTTCTGCCTGTGGCTTTTGTCTGTGGTGACGCTAAAGACGTGGCAGATCTGTATACATCTTGCCTGAGCGATTCATTGTTTCTTTCTTAAATTTTTTTTATAACTACAGAATACATTTTATTTAGCTGACAGATAACCGTACACACACACACACACACACACACACACACACACACACACACACACACACACACACACACACACACACACACACACACACTATTGTCAGGTGAGTGCACGTTCGCGAAACACAGCGTTTCACATTTCACCATTACTGTTATTCCTGTCTAGTCACAAGCTGCGACGAAACACAAGACTGGCGAGGGATATTTCAAGGACGGAGGCAATGACACCTACTCTCCTTCCCTCTAAACAAAGTAAATATGTACGGTACGCTTGGGGGTCAGGCCATGGTTATGACACTGGCAATAGTTACAATTAATGGTTGAGGGATTTAAGTGGTCATCCTTTCCCTCCACATGTTGGCTTAATACGTTCATCCCTCGCTCCTCATTCGCAGATTCACGGCTACATTCCACTAGTGCTTTCCTTTCTCACTTTTTCATTTTTTTTTTTCATACCTGGCATCGCTTCCGTCATTAACAGGGTTTGTCTCCTTGCATACCTTACTTCTTTTTTCACTTTTTTGGCTTCATCTTTTTCTCAAGTATTTTACTCCACAATTCTCTCTTCTAATTGCTAAAACATACATCTTTGATCATCTCACCATCACGCCTCGTCTGATCCCCATTTCACTTAATTCGTTAATTATAATCAAATATTCGCACTTCAATTTTTTTTTTTTTCGCACAAAACAATGCTGTCATATCTGCAACTGTCTAAAAAGCATCAATATTTCCTTCTATCTCACTTCAATCATTCGCATTCTTTAGTCTGTATTTCCTTATAATATGCACAGTCAGTACTTTTGTTTTGTCTGTGTCCAGTGAGCTGCATGCATTGGTGGATATTCGCTACCAAACCACGTATTCTGTTACAGATTTTCTTAAAAGAAAAATAGATTGACCTTATGTTCCCCGCCTCGCCCCAGGAACTCGAGAGCCACAAGTTGTTTCATCCCGTGCTCCCCACTGCTCCTGAATTACAATCCCTTCCCATCCATCCTTCGTGAAACTTCTCGCCAAACTTCACTCCTAGACTAGAGGGATTCGCTAGTATTCTTTTTACCCAGTTTCTACGCTATAGGAAACAGTGAGTTTTACTTCTTAAGTTCATATGCTGTCACTGGTAAGGGAACGTTTCCACGACAAGACCACTTCTTTGTGACATAAGCCCAATATTAACTTGGGAGTCTGTCTTGATAGACTGGACACCGGTAGTGGCTATCTTGAAGGTGACGAGTGCCCGGCAGAGTCGCTGGGATATTTATGACCAATGACAACATCTGTAGAAAAGTACGAGCTTTGGCACTCTGACAGCACTGTGGCCTCAGGCGATCAGGTCTGTATTGCAAATACACATGAATTTATAGTAGCCTTGGTTGTCCTTGCCATTGTATCTATTTCCACACATTTGTCACTACCTGCACATGCAGTGCATAGTAAGGCAATGTGCACCACCACTCATCCACCTGCCTCACACTATTACGGCGAACAGCCAGTGCGTGTGTTACGAAGTGTTGGCACGCTGACCGTGCTTTATGTGACGGCTGCTGTTCGTCTTCGAGAATGTCGCATAAGTCTTTCCAGGCAAAAACCGACTCAATCTATATCCTTCATTCCTCAGTAAGACAAAGGCGATTTATTATTCCAAGACAAATAATTTACTGATTCATCCGCCGTGCATTTGTATTATTTTCCCTGACCTGATTTATTCCATCCCTGACTGATCTATAGACGTAGCTCCACGACACCTTACTAATAACTGCAACGATTACGAATCCAGATGATGACAAGAATGTGCTAAAGCTTATCCAGTACACGCCAGCATGTGTTCAGCAGAAACACTCAATTGTGTGTCGATGATTGTCACACCGATGATCGCGTTCGTTCAAGAGTTTCACCCAGTTCTTGACAGTGCGGGTCAATATTAATTTATCTCCTTATTGTCAATGTCGAATCAGGAGAATCAAAAGTTCGAAACGCTGCGTGGTTCAACAGCATTCCTCAGTTCCACATGATTTCTACGTTGGTTTCGCAATTCTCAAGAGAGTCAACATTTGCATTTTACGAAGAAATGAATATATGTTCAGCTGCAGTCACCAACAACCCATGCAAGTCTCCAACAAAACATGCCAGAGCGTATCCCAGAGGAAGATATCAGACCCAAGAGAAAGAAGAGCAAGCAGAGTCCCCAGGCTGACGCTACTCCTTGCAACACTACCGGCATTGAAACGAAAGAAACAAGAGAACAAGGAACGAAAATTTGTGGTGTTAAATGGATTCAAACACATAAATTTTATAGAATATTTCATGCGGGAACACCTGGGCCTGCCACAATTACCGAAACAAATAATCATAATAAAACGACGACGACATTAATAATAACAATAATAATAATAATAATAATAATAATAATAATAATAATAATAATAATAATACATATGAATACAGCAAATAGTATCAGTCAACAAGCCACGCCCAGCATCCATTCATGTTCCTTTCCACTGGTATAATACGCACTCTTCCAATGAAATCAGTTTTCTGTACCAAACTTTCTTTTCTCACAACGTTCAGCTTCTATCTCTAGCATCTTTGTTACTTGTTATCTATACGCGTCTCACACACGGTCACCTGTCCAGCGGTAGAGACTCCTTGTAACTGCTTGCTCCCCCTGACTCTGCTGCACTTATTGATCGAATGCCCTGGTTCGAGTGACCTGCAGAAGCGATACCTCTCTCTCGGGCCTGAGATGATGCGGCGCTTGTTGGCCGTGAGTGCCAACACGGGGAACCCGAGAGAACAATGCCCCCCTCTCGGTAATGACATAACTTTCTCTCTCTCTCTCTCTCTCTCTCTCTCTCTCTCTCTCTCTCTCTCTCTCTCTCTCTCTCTCTCTCTCTCTCTCTCTCTCTCTCTCTCTCTCTCTCTCTCTTTAGTAAGAGAGGGCTGACCTTCATGAATTATATTCTTAATACTAATAATAATTGTTTTATCAATTTCTTTATATCTAATGACATCATTGTCAGAGCGACCAACAGTAATCATTCAGTTATCTACTCTAGAAAATCTCTTTTATTTGTGTCCCTCCCATGCACTGCCATTCCCCTTCTCTTCTTCCCTCCTGCTTCTCGCCCCCCCCCCCCGCCAACACCTCCCCGGCCAGCACCGGGCTTTTCCCATCTCACACGCTTCATCGCCATCCCGACAATAACATGGCTGAGAAAAGCTTTTTATTTTCCTCCTGTTCAGCTCAGTTTCATATACGTAGTTAGTCTTTTTTTCCAGTGCCGCTACTGAATTTGTGGCATATGAGTCTCGTTTTGCGCGATGCAATATTCCATTATTGTATCACTTTACTGAACATTCCAGCCTATGTCCCAAATATAATCGTATGTATGTATGTATGTATGTATGTATATATGTATGCATGTATGTATGTATTACATTCATACATACATACATACATACATACATACATACATACAATCAAAAACATAGCAAACTAGGGAAATGCAAATCCCTCACGGAAACTCACTATTTTCTGAAAATGTTGACACTTTTGTTGTTTACCATTGCTAAGATTTCACACTCGCGTGACAGGTTATATGCAGATAACTTAATTCTTAAAATCTTAATATATCAACCATCTACACTAATAAAAACTGCTGTATATTCTTTACAATTGCAGAATCCTACCGGGTCGTACGCACCAATATGAGCTCCGGCTTGCCTGCCCCGCTACACACGAGGCCCTAAACCAATAACAAGTGGCTCTGACAAAATAAAAGTTTTATATATATATATATATATATATATATATATATATATATATATATATATATATATATATATATATATATATATATATATATATATATATATATATATCAAAACTGAGCTTACTTCTTACGACTTGACAATTAATTTTCTATTTTCATTAGAAACAGATTAGCTTTAAATCAAAAGTCCTCGCTCGAACTCCAATTAATACTTGGCCTGAAAATCCTCAAAAGTTGAAAGCTTTGGCCAATCTGTCCCAAACTCGCGTTTCTTTCATTTCTTTTTCATTCTTCCCTGAAACACTTCAGTCCACATCTCTCATTGCTATCGACCGTCGATATTCCTGCCTCTTTGCCTCTTACTGCTCTCTTTCATCTAGTAGCAACGGAAAATATTGGTAATAAAAATATAGGACACAAAAGACACTGATGAATACTGAATGTGTGTGTGTGTGTGTGTGTGTGTGTGTGTGTGTGTGTGTGTGTGTGTGTGTGTGTGTGTGTGTGTGTGTGTGTGTGTGTGTGTGTGTGTGTGAGAGAGAGAGAGAGAGAGAGAGAGAGAGAGAGAGAGAGAGAGAGAGAGAGAGAGAGAGAGAGAGAGAGAGAGAGAGAGAGAGAGAGAGAGAGAGAGAGAGTAGGATTGGCTGGCTGTCAAATACTGCCTTCATTCCGCATCTCTCTCTCTCTCTCTCTCTCTCTCTCTCTCTCTCTCTCTCTCTCTCTCTCTCTCTCTCTCTCTCTCTCTCTCTCTCGACTACACATAATATAAGCTGTCGTTGCCGCGCTCCTACTATTACTACAGCCACATACACTGGGCCGGTCCATCCTAAGGGAGATGGTCCATTCAATACTCCAACCTCTGATTCACTCTACGTACTTTCAGTTTGCCTTCCAATTATAACTTCGCAGAAATAGCCCCCGTACGTTGGCAGGGCGATGGTTATGAGGGAGGACTTACTGGTGGTGGTGACGGTGGTGGTGGTTGCTGTGGTGATGGAAACGGTAGTTCAAATGAAAGAGAAAGGAGTGATCGACTTGGTGGTCGTGGTGGTGGTGGTAATGCTGCATCCTCCACAGGGAACAGTGGGGCGTAGTTGGCATCCTTGGTGCGATATTCTCTAAGAAAGGAGCCTTGCCCGAAGAAAAGTGTGGGCCAATCAACGGTAAGATTTCTTTTTCCATTAAGGTTCGTGTTCGAAATGGCAGGTTTGCTTACTGGGAGAGGCTATTTAATTCAAAGGCTGCGCTCTTTTTTTTTTTTCACACTAACGCGTTTCCTGGACTTCAGAAGGCTGGGATAAACCCACACTCACAGGGATTTTAAACTACTTAGTGGGTCGTGAAATATATCCAAGTTATGGTGGCAGTAATTAGGACGCTGTGAATCAACAGTGATCTGGATTCAAGTTTGTGGCCGCACCATACAAACATTTCGACTTTATCAAAAGGGAAAAGCGTATCTGTTCAAGCACTGCAGTTGAGGGCGACGTGGTGCCAGGGCCTCCTGTGAGGCACTCGGGTCTTCACTCCTGACTATCAGTGTGGCGGTGGTCGTGACCTCTGTATCAATGGAGCAGGTCCAGGAAACATACAGCGTCTATTGGGCGATAGAGAGAGAGAACGCGGAGACACGGACGAAGGAAATAGGTAGGCGACGCGTCTCGTACCTTGCCCTGGGATCACAGCAAATGAGAGTCACTACATTCTTATAATCGCAGCGGCTTCCGAGACAGGGAAGAATGTGCAGTCACGCCATGATACCGTTGCCAAACATCCAAACCAGTATATGCTCATGCACCCAAATACACACTAGCTCTCGATTTTGTTTGGTTAATGATAACAAAGTCACACAACGGGAGACACAAGTCTGCAGTCAGTCTTTGCCGTCATTGCCGCTGGCCGCTCGCTCCCTTCACCCCTCCTTCATTTCTTGGGTCTTATGTGTTGCTTCTCTCCTTCACTTTCCCCTCCGGCAGGGGAAAAGATGTGAGGCCACTAACTCAAGCCAATTGCCGGCGATGGAGGAGAGGGGGAAGGAAGGAGGAGAAAAAAGAGGAAAGTGACACTGGAAGAGGGAGGCGAAAACGAGAGTCGCCGAGGAAATTGTGAATGATGATCGCTAGGTGTGTATGAGAGAGAGAGAGAGAGAGAGAGAGAGAGAGAGAGAGAGAGAGAGAGAGAGAGAGAGAGAGAGAGAGAGAGAGAGAGAGAGAGAGAGAGAGAGAGAGAGAGAGTCATTCCACAAGCCCATTCAAAATCACACAGATAACGTTGCTGCTTTTCAGTGTCTAAAAAAAAAACAGTGCGAGTCTTGTGGAGTGAACGGCGCTACATACTGTGTTGTGTATCGCCGTCGCTATCCGGGCAGCTGTCTTAAGTCCCACGATTAGCGAGATATACATGCTGTCAGTTATGCGTAAAGCCTTGTTCACGGATCACAGATCTTCGTCGGAACTAGCGATAGGTAGAAGCTTGCTGACAAGGCAGACAGAGGTTATGGCACAAGTCCTCATCACTGCCGATCACCCGCACTCACATTCCCGACAAAAGTTTTATTTGCTTATTCACTTACCTAATAATTCAAGCGGCTGGAATGGTGGGTATGTGACCTGCATGTAAGAGAGCTGAGTGGATACATAACAATAGCTCAATGCTTTTCTCTCGTGACAAAAAAAAAAAAAAAAAACATACACATAGACTAAAGTGTTCTGTAATGCAGTGTCCCGGTGCCTCGGTGTCTCAATACTGCAATAAGCCGTCCAGTGAAAACAGCACAGCGCCCTAAGCACAACGGCATCACCCTCTGCCGTGCTCCTTACACCCCTGCTGTCTTCATTACCATTACCCTCCCTCACTTCATTTTACATATATTTCTTCCTTCATTAATTATGCGACTTGTTCCTCATCTGCAAGCATTTACATACATAATGTATGACGTAGTAAAGCAGAAAGCGGAGAGAAAAGGATGATGCCGGGAAGACGGGGCGAAGTGATGTGGGGATACTGAGACGCTTGAGTACACCGGAGCGGTGTTTGTCTTCATGCTCGTGAGCAGAATCATTATGCAAAGTGAGGGAAGGCAACCTTAACAGTACAAGAGTGAGAGAAGAAGAGAGAAGATAAAAGGAAAAACTGACATGTGAGATATTAAACATAAAAGACAGGTGACTTGGCGCCTGACGACTTCCCTCCTGTGACTTCCTACAGTACATTTCCATACACACATTCATACATTCATGCAGCCCAGGTAACACTTCCTTTTCTATACATTTAGCGAGACTGTTTAGTGTCAATCAAATCATATACACATTTTTACACGTTTAGCGAGACAGTTTAGTGGCAATCAAATCATAAACACATTATTATAAGTATCACTTTGGATTACAAATCTTTAGCCTTTAGTTATGACATGGAAGAGGAGCCTTTGTTCTGCCACTTATAACAGTCTGGAAATGTAGACAAATGGGGAACTCAGTAGTCAGGCAATTTTCGGAAATAAAAGCTCATCTTCATACAAAAAAAGGAGAACTTTGTTGGCAGGCAGTTTGGAAAATATGTAAATGCTCGCTCTCTTCCCAACACACGAAATACGAGAAGGCTTCACACATTTAGAAAGAGGAGATAACGAACAGGTAAAGGAAAGAAATCCAATAAAATTACCTGCCTTAACATCACACACAAGGTTCAACGTAAAGATAATATGAAAAAGGGATGTACTCGTATATTGCATGTGGGTGTTCGTGATGTACTGAAACCTAGACCTTCATTCATAACGCAGCGATTTTGGGAAACAAATATTGGTTATTTGAGATTGGAATGGAGAGAGAGAGAGAGAGAGAGAGAGAGAGAGAGAGAGAGAGAGAGAGAGAGAGAGAGAGAGAGAGAGAGAGAGAGAGAGAGAGAGAGAGAGAGAGAGAGAGAGAGAGATTTACAGTACAGTTAGGAAAATTAACAGCAAAAATAATAAAAATTTATAATAAAAAAAAATTACAACAGCAAACATGGCGTGTGAATTCCAGTTTAACAATGTTGTATAATTCAAGCCTGTACTCGCAAGTTGGCCCTGATGAACACTCCACTGCAGGTACATCAACATTTCTTGCTTCACCTGATCAATTAAGCAAATGAAACCGTACATTTCTCTTTCAGTGTTATGTATGTATATGTATTACCAACCTTGTTTACGTTTATAAGTCCTTTTTTTTTTTTTGTACGCACCCTTCTTCCCCCCGCCCCCCCCCCCCCAACCTCCTGCTGTTCTCTCCTCTCCTCTCCTGCTTCTGTTTCTACTGCTGCTCTTTCCCTCGCTTTGCCTCCTAATCCGTTATCCAACTATGCCACCTGCTCCGTCTGCTCTTCCTCCTTCACCTCCTTTTCCCCTCACTCTCGAGCACCCAACAATAGCCAGACTGGGAAACTTTCTGCCCTCGACCCCACAAGTTTCTTTTCGGAATTCTTTCATCTCGACTCTCAGCCTCTCAACCTCACCTCAGCCCGCCTCTCCGCCTCACATCAACCTCACCACTCCTTGCTGCACGTATGTCTATTTAAAGGGGATCTACACTCTATAGCCAAAACCATATGCCATCTCGGAATTGTGGCACAGAACTGACTTCACAGGACGATGGATCAACAGAAAACCACCGCGGAAAGTTAGAGGAATAGTGAAACGTGAAGAAAAGATGCCGGTGTAAAAAGGATTCAATAACGAACTAAGTGGGGAGTTAAAGATATCGTGTGTTTGTTTTCTAAATAGAGTCGAAGATACTGTGCGTCATTTTCCAGCGAGACATAACGCACACTTAGAGGGTGGACGCAATGCAAAGCTAACCACGTAACTAGCCTGGCAGAGTGCAGTGCGAGAATGTATGTAGTATTGATCAAGAGGATCGCATAACTTCTCACCGGCAACTGGAGCAAGCAGAGTGTGTGGATAATTATGCCGAGGGGAGAGCAACATCCCTCACAAACCCTCGACCAGACATTGCTGATAACACAACGCCGCCCCGGAATCTCCCTCGTCCTCACCAGAACTGTTGGTTTCCTCCGAGTCTCCTCCACTAGTTCTCTGACGGAGCCCCAGACGTGTCCTGCAGGTAAGTTTATATCGCAGTAACACAGATGTGAACTCCGACTGTCTATAAGCCAAACATTTTTTTTTATTAGGGTGTTAACTCTCTCTCTCTCTCTCTCTCTCTCTCTCTCTCTCTCTCTCTCTCTCTCTCTCTCTCTCTCTCTCTCTCTCTCTCTCTCTCTCTCTCAAAGAATGTATTGCACTATACAAACATCCAGGTAAATGCAAGTAAAACAAAGCCAGAACTCGTACTGCACAAAACTACATGTACGTTTGTCCGTCTAGGAAAAAAAGGAAAAGATGCTTACCATTGCCCTCTACGAATATACTCCAGGACAAAGGATTCCCCTGAACTTCTCTACTCATCTCCGCCGACCGCTCGCCTGCTCCGTGCCATCAGCAAAACCTCTTTTCATCTCCTCGTCTGCCTTGCCTTTTTTTGCCATTTCGTTACTCTAATTGTCCATCTATATACAGATTTCTTCATTCCCTTTGTGTCTGGAAGCATGCATGTTTTTAGATTTGGTCTATCTTCATCTCAACTCTCAGGCTCAGGAAGTGTTAAGAGGTGTTAGTCTGTCCTTGAATCGGGAAGTATTTGCGTTACCATTCATCGAGTCTTACAGGCAATACTTCCTGTCTCTTCATCCGTGTGCCGCTCAGTAACTCAATGTGAGTCTTTACGTTATGACAGGAATGCCACCACGTCAAACAGCTAATTAACTGCCAGCATCCAGAAGAAAAACGTTTCACTTCCCACCACTTAATAAAAAAACAATAATTCTTGTGTAGACATTAAATATCCATCATCGGCTAGTTGCGTGATAAGGAATTATACAACTCAGCAAGAAAACGTGAAACATTTTATAGACTGGTAAAATGTCTTATTTCTGGAGGATTCGATTAATCTTATTATTTTCAGGAGTCAATTTATTTTATTACTTTCTGAACATTAATGCATTAATTCTTTCATCTATTTCAGCGCCTCCATGAACCACCCAGAATGTATAAATTTTCTCTCCTTCCCAGTCCATCTTCCTCTCTTTGCTTCCTGACGATATACATCCTTCTTCCTTCCCCTTCCCTCCGTCGCCCTACCTCATATTTCTCTTTTTTTCTATAATCATCCTTCCTGACGGGCCGTGAAATCTTTTTCCACCTTTCTAGTCTCTATGCATCTTCTTGCACCGCCGTCTCTATATTCGTTGCGTCATGCCTACTGATGAAGAAACCCACGTCACCATAATAACAATAATAAATCAGACTCCCACATCTTACGCTTATATATTTGTGATTTAACTCAACTGGACACACTGGACTAGACACAAGGATATTTTTACCCCATTATTCTTACTGAGGATGGCTTTGTCCTGCAGTGGACTCATTTAGACTGAACGAAAAGTAACGCAGAACAAGATTTAGCCATCGAATGTTACAGGGATCAGTTTCCGAGCGAGGCCAGAGCATGTTGTTGGTTTCCCTCCCTTTTTCCTCTGTCTTTCTAAAGCTTTTCTTTTCCTTCCGCCTCCCTCTTCTTCCGCCCTCCCTCCATTCTTTCCATCAGCCATTCAGACGGACTCTTGGCATGCAGGACGTCCAACACGAATATTGCAAACACACCAAGTTGCACCTCTCTCTCTCTCTCTCTCTCTCTCTCTCTCTCTCTCTCTCTCTCTCTCTCTCTCTCTCTCTCTCTCTCTCTCTCTCTCTCTCTCTCTCTCTCTCTCTCTCTCTCTCTCTCTCTCTCTCTCTCTCTCTCTCTCTCTCTCTCTCTCTCTCTCTCTCTCTCTCTCTCTCTCTCTCTCTCTCTCTCTCTCTCTCTCTCTCTCTTTCTCCTTTCTCCTCTCTCCTTTCTCTCTTCTTTCTCCTCTCTCTTTATTCTCTTTCCCTCTCTCTCTCTTTCTCTCTCTCTCCTTTCTCTCTCTCTCTCTCTCTCTCTCTCTCTCTCTCTCTCTCTCTCTCTCTCTCTCTCTCTCTCTCTCTCTCTCTCTCTCTCTCTCTCTCTCTCTCTCTCTCTCTCTCTCTCTCTCTCTCTCTCTCTCTCTCTCTCTCTCTAACATCACCAAGCTACATCATCACAACTCACCACTCACGCCCTTCAGATCTTCTCGTCACTTTACGCTGTCACGAGGCACAAGACCACCCTATCACGACACTGCCATCAGCAGTACAGTGCAACACGCCATCAACACTCCCTCTGTCTTCAACCAAGAGCATCTACTTCACGAAAACTATACGGCCGGTTGTCTTCATATCAAGTCTTAACCTCTCCGTTCTTTTACAGGGAGATTGTTGTAAATTCATGGTTTTGTTTTATTATAGGTATACATATTACTAGAATCATTTCCATATCTTTCCTGAAGTTTATTCGATGTATTATTTATTTATTTTTTCTTTCTATATCTTCCTGCGCACTCTGTTTTACCTCTCTTCTGTTTTCCATCTCGTTCTCCTCCTGTCTCCTCCTCCTCCACACGGCACTCACCTCTTTCTTTTGATCTTCCTCTTTTCCGCCTCCTCCTCCTCCTCCTCCTTCCATCATCCAGTTCCATCTTCACGTGTATCTCTGTGTACTGTCCCAAGTTATTTTCGCCTTCCTGTTTCCTCCGTAATCCGTTACCACTTCTACTTAACCTCCTCCTCATTCTTTTCCTTTCGTGCGCAGTTTTCCTTTCATCCCTTCTTTGTTCTCCTTTTTCCTTACCATTCTCTTCCCCCTTTTCTTTAATGTTCTTGCGTTTCTCTCGTTAGCTATTAATCTCTGATCGTTTTTATTTTTACTAGTGGAAGAAAAAGAAACACAAAAGAAATTAAGTAAAAGCAGACAAAGAAGACAGGGAATGGAGTGTATGAGTATATAGGAGAAAATAGAGTAGGTTTTCTCTCCTACGGCTACAATCTTTCTTCTTCATTTAGTGTTTCCGCTCAACACTTCTTTCTTCATCCAGTTTTTCCGCCATCTAGTGTCAGTGTATCTCCCCATTTAGTGTTTTCTCTGCCAAGTTTTTCCTGTTTGTTTCATCTAATCTTTCCTTCCAGCTCTACACAGTCTTTCCTCCAGTATTGTGTTTCATCCAGCTAGCGTTTCTCCCATTTACTAATCTCCTCGTTTCCTCCACGTAGCGTTTCCTCAGATCATTTTTCCTTCTATTTCCATACATTTTCACATTTATACCCTATTTCTTCCCTCCAGTCTTCCTTATAGCAAGAGTTCTCTTCGCCATATAAACTCCAGTCACTGTTTCATCCACCCATTGCCTCCTACATCCATTGCATATAATCCCTTTATCAACTCAGTGTTTCCTGCAGCAATAATCTCTACCTAGTTTCCTGCAGCAAGGTAGCACACGAAACACAAGCAGTGACTCGTTGGTACAAAGAGAAACACAAGTCTCTCTACCAGGCAAGTGTTGCAGTGTTCGCAAATCAACTGCAAAGTAAAATGGTGGACCGGAGAGAGTTGGGGAGGGACAGGAGAGAGAAAAAAGCAAAACACAAACACACACACACACACACACACACACACACACACACACACACACACACACACACACACACACACACACATAAAAAAGGGGGTTCCAACTACAAGCATACCATGTGCCTCGCCAACTCTAGCTGAGATTTATGACGTTACAGCACGTAAGGGTGGAATGGAAAGAATTATTTTAGCAAAAAGCTTTCACATTTTTCATCATCTCAGTTCGCATCTCAGTTTCTCATTTCTGGAGCCAATGTGGTGTTTAATATTTTGCAGGCGAAAAGCTCTGATATACACAGATGTTACAAAGCATCACAGTGTATACAGAAAATGGTCTCTCTCTCTCTCTCTCTCTCTCTCTCTCTCTCTCTCTCTCTCTCTCTCTCTCTCTCTCTCTCTCTCTCTCTCTCGAGGCGTAATACACCCGTGGCGGCTATAAAACACGACACGGGAAACAAGAAAAAGGGTAACCTGGAAGCTGCGGCGCCTCACCATGCAATCCGGGGAGCAGCAACACCAACATCAGAACCAGCAGCTGCCGCCGCCGCCAACACCACCACCACCACCACCACCACCACTACCACTACCACCGCAGCCTCGCAATCATCAGCAGAGAAAAGAAATGCACGAAATTTAGCCACACTCATGCTTTGTACATGCTGGTTGTGAAAATGAGTGTAAATGAATTAGAACCAAGAAAAATTAATGCAAGAATTGGTAAATGAGTAGAGAGAGAGAGAGAGAGAGAGAGAGAGAGAGAGAGAGAGAGAGAGAGAGAGAGAGAGAGAGAGAGAGAGAGAGAGAGAGAGAGAGAGAGAGAGAGAGAGAGAATTACTGTAACTCCATGACTAGCGAGTGGCTTTTAATATTTCACCCTCGTAATATCTCCATTACATAGATGCCAGGAAAGGCGTTCCAGGTAGACATCAAACTTAATGATCCCTTGTACTACTTCTACACGCCAGGAGTACATAACATACTTTTTCCCTTCACAGGTGTCAGATGTCCACTTCCATTTCCAGGCAGCCAGAGAGCAATGTGCAGCGAGCCTTGGGTCCAGGAGAGTACGCGTGACCTTTGCCAAGAATAACGCAGCGTGACCAAAGGAGAGAGGCGGGCTAATGCAGCAGGCCGGGGCGTGGAGAACTATCGAGAATTAAGAGACTGGCTTTCATCGGACTTTCTCTCGGACAGCCAGGGAGAAGGAGGCTTTCCAGCTGAAGGGGCGAGCCGCTGCCGCCAGTGAGAGGGACTAGTGAAGGGCCACTCCTCGCTGCGCTCCGGGATTACCTTACTCTTTTTACTGGCTCAAGAGAACACCTGCAACAATCCCGGGCTGAAGTGACTGGCCTTCAGTGTGACGCTTAATGTCCCAAAGCCTCATGCCTATCGTGGTGGCATCTAATTGTATGGACGCTATTAGACGCCACTTGTTAGAAATGTAGTGTCTAGTCTTACTGACAAAACTGTTACAAAAAGTGAGAATATGAATAGCAAACTGCAAAAGGGTCTGACAGTGTAAGATGAAATACTGTATACACTCGCCCACACACACATACGCACGCACACACCCACACAGCTGTATATAACAGTATGGTAAATTCACAATTTTCACCACCAACAACAATAACTGTCAGTGACACTTGCTGTCTGTTACAACTGAGCATCACACAAAACAATTACTCATATAATTGCTTTCAAAGATAGGAGCAAATTTATTTATCCTGCTTCTAATATTACACAAGTTCAGCAGGAAAGACTCGGCACTTTTGTCCTGTTGCATCAGCTGCGTGGCGCAGAGAGAGAGAGAGAGAGAGAGAGAGAGAGAGAGAGAGAGAGAGAGAGAGAGAGAGAGAGAGAGAGAGAGAGAGAGAGATTCTAATATTAATCAACAACTACTAATGATAACAAAAACGTAACAAGCCAACACTTAAGAAGATGCAACAATTACGTACGCTTACAAAAAAAAAGAAAGAAAAAGCGTGGGTAGTGCAAGTAGGGCATTTAGAAGCTGACACTTTTGAGAGACGAGATGCTGCGAGGAAACGGTCACACAGGAAACATGAGGAGGAGGAGGAGGAGGATGTGAGGAGACGAAGAATTTACGAAAATAAGTAGTGAGGGAAGAAAAGGAAAGAAGGACTTGGAACGTGAGAAGATGAATGGCCGGAGGAAAAGTGAGAGGGGGATGATGGGGAGAGGAGGGAAGAGTGGGGAGATAAAAGAGACAAGACGCACGAACGAAGAGGAGAGAGAAAAAGGGGGAAGAGGAGAGGGGAGGAAAACGAGGCGGTGACCCTCATGTGTGTAGGAGGAGGAGGAGAAGGAGGAGGAGGAGGAGGACGAGAATGACGAAAAGGAGGAAACATAGAAAGAAGGAATAGAGCAGGAGGAGGAGGAAAAGGAGGAGAAGAATGAAGGCGTCCAAGGTGAAGGAGAAAAAAATATATATATATATATATATATATATATATATATATATATATATATATATATATATATATATATATATATATATATATATATATATAAAGAGAAGTAACATGATTAATACAGGAGAGGAAGTAGAGCAGAAAATTAAAAGAAGGAAATGTGAGAAAGCCGCAAGGCCAGTCAGACTAAGGGAGAGTGATGGCCGCACTGTGC